>NC_053160.1:40951474-41305224 GCF_016835505.1 Polypterus senegalus | reverse complement strand
GACCCCTATCCTTTCAAAGGGGATGTCCACGAGGGGAATAGGGACTAGAGGAGCACGGTCCCTCCTAGGAATCTGGCGGGTCTGGCACTCCGGACAGGATTGACAGAACCGCCGGACCTCCTCATTGATCCCAGGCCAGTAAAAGCGGGCTTAATCCTCTCCAGTGTTTTTCGCCCCGAGGTGGGCCTAGGAGGTGAGCATGTGCCAACTCGCATATCTCCCGCCCGGAAGGTACGCGGAATTAGCAACAACTTCCGCACCTCGCCCTCATGGGTAGCCACTTTCGGTACAACAGATCATTCTCAAGGACAAAGAAGGGTTCCAGCGGTGTGGATCCGTCCGCTGTCGAGCTGTTAGGCAGAACAATCGCATTCCGGGCAAAGCGCAGGGAGTCATCATTCCACTGCTCCCTCTTAAAGGAGGCGGCGTGGACCGAAATTGATGGTCCAGGCGCCGAGGGTCTTGGGGCCTGGGCCCGGGAGAGTTCCTGGCTAGTCCCTTCTCCGCGGAATCTTCGGGTCAAGGTCCGTAGCCACGAAAGGTCCCCGAGACACCAGCGCCCATAGGGCCTGCCCTTGTGCACGGTGGAGGCCGCGGGGGGTGCCTTTTCCCCTCATGACAAGATCCAACGAGGCCCGGGAGCGCGAATGGCTTACCGCTGATTCTTTTAGACCAGTCTTGTCCCAGGATCACTGGGAAGGGGGGGTCAGGTAACACAGCGACCGTCATTTGGATTGGTTCCCCCTTCCAGGTAAGATAGCAGTGGCGGAGCGATATGACCTAGTCCCCCCATGCACACAGGCAACCAACAAATGCTGCTTTAACCACTGTTGCGGTAAGACAAGCGGCGAGCAACAATGGTAATGTTGCTGCGGAATCAAACAAAGCCACCACGGCGTGCCCATTTAGCAACACCACTCCCGTATTCGGACTCGCCAAGGGATGCGGCGGGTACAATACCTCTCCGTGATGTCCAGCTGCAGTCCATAGGCTCCGGGCGATGTGAGGGGGGCAGTTTGGCAGCAGGTGGCCGGTCTCGCCACACTTGAAACAGCGCGGCGGACCCGGCCTCTCTTTGGCTCTGGCTGGCGCTTCTGCAGCGCGTCGAGGGGGCTCGGGGGTGGCCGCCCGTCCCTGCCGGTTCCCGCGAGCAGGCTTTTCTGACCCCAAGTCGGAGGACCGCCAACTGGCGCTCCAGGACGTCGAGGAGGCCCGACATGTTCTGATAGGCGTGCCCCCGGACCTGCTGGGCGAGGGAACTGGGCATTGCATTGACCAGGCCTTCACAGGCCACCCGCTCGACCACTTTCCGCCCGTCGGGCTCTCTGGCCGTAGCCAGCGGCCCATCTTGCCCCAGAACTTCGAGCGCCTGGGCGCGGCGGCTTTTCGGGTCAAAGACCCAGTTCCGCCATTCGCCGCCTGCTGGCCGGGCTAATGCCGTAGCGGGCCAATATTTCGGGCTTGAGGAGGTCGTAATTAGGCCTCCTCCTCAGGGAGGTCATAATAGGCCGCAGCGCTGGTCCCTTCAGGTATGGCGCCAAGATGGGCGCCACTCGGACCGCTGCCACTCGTTCCGGGTGGCCGTCCTCTCAAACATGCCCAGGTAGGCATCGGCGTCCTCCGAAGGGCCCATCGGTACCATAGGAGGCGGCTGCCTGGGCGGGTCTGGTCTCGCCCGTTGGGCTTCCACTAACCTGGCCTCGTGGCCTCCAGCTCCCGGTTGGTAGCGGCTTGCGCTTGCTGCAGGGCCTGGAGCTGGGCGTTCATTCCCTGCAGCACGGTGTTCAGGTCCTGTCCCTCCGTCATTCCGGGATCTCTGTATCCTGCCGACTACGCCACTTGTAAAGGACCGAGAGAGACAGTAGCAAGGGTTGGGGGTTTTCCGGCCCCGTATATTGTACACACAAAAACAGGTCAAAATTATAAACAAACAGTTCATAATGCGCGACGCCGACTCCTGGCGTCGCGGCCATTTTATTGGGGAGGAGCCGGAAGTGGAGGAATGTCGGGAAGGACCGCAAGGGAGGATGGGAAGGATGACGTCAGGGCAAGATGGCGGAGGAAGGGCGGAAGTATCGCACTGCGGTCAATCCAGGCCTATGGTGCAGGCAGTCTTTTTCTATGAGGAAGCAGAGGGAGAAAGTTAATACCCCACCATTCCCTGGCGTGAGTGGTTTCCCAGGTGCTGTCGAATCAATCCGCGGCCTCCTACTCGCGCGTGCGTGACAATGTGTATATATATATGTGTATATATATGTATATATATATGTATGTATGTATGTATGTATGTATGTATATATATATATATGACAGCAGCAATCAAACCGTGAGAAAACAGTAAAAGGAGGCGTGTCAGACGTCGTGGTACATTTTCTGATGCAGCTACCGAAAACAACTTCGTGACGCTGCCGCCAAATACACAAAACAATTACTTTGACAATCATGTTACATTATTTTTAAAATGTTTCCTTTTCTTTCTCTTTCCTTCTTTAACACACTACTTCTCCGCTGCCAAGCACGGGTATATATATATATAGATAGATAGAGAAATATATATATAGATAGATATGAGAACAACACTCATATCAATGACAAACAATTACATTAACAACCATGTTACGTTAGTTTTAAAATTTTTCCTTTTCTTTTTCGTACCTTCTTTAACACACTACTTCTCCTTGAGCCTTGGTATTCTACTATATATATATAGATAGATAGAGATATATAGATAGATAGATAGATAGATAGATAGATAGATAGATAGATAGAGATATATATATAGATAGATATATATATATATATATATAGATAGATATGAGAACAACATAGATAGATAGATAGATAGATAGATATGAGAACAACACTCATATCAATGACAAAACAATTACATTAACAATCATGTTACGTTATTTTTAAAATTTTTCCTTTTCTTTTTCGTACCTTCTTTAAAACACTACTTCTCCGCTGCGAAGCGCGGGTATTCTGCTAGTACTACATATAGCTTACTGCTCCGACTCGAGCAACATTAGTAAATACAGCGAACTAATTAACAAGAAACACAATGTTTTTCAGCCACATTGCCGTCAGCTGTGCCGTTATTTTCTCTTTCTGTTTTACATTCAATATACAGTGGTGTGAAAAACTATTTGCCCCCTTCCTGATTTCTTATTCTTTTGCATGTTTGTCACACAAAATGTTTCTGATCATCAAACACATTTAACCATTAGTCAAATATAACACAAGTAAACACAAAATGCAGTTTTTAAATGATGGTTTTTATTATTTAGGGAGAAAAAAAAATCCAAACCTACATGGCCCTGTGTGAAAAAGTAATTGCCCCTTGAACCTAATAACTGGATGGGCCACCCTTAGCAGTAATAACTGCAATCAAGCGTTTGCGATAACTTGCAATGAGTCTTTTACAGCGCTCTGGAGGAATTTTGGCCCACTCATCTTTGCAGAATTGTTGTAATTCAGCTTTATTTGAGGGTTTTCTAGCATGAACCGCCTTTTTAAGGTCATGCCATAGCATCTCAATTGGATTCAGGTCAGGACTTTGACTAGGCCACTCCAAAGTCTTCATTTTGTTTTTCTTCAGCCATTCAGAGGTGGATTTGCTGGTGTGTTTTGAGTCATTGTCCTGTTGCAGCACCCAAGATCGCTTCAGCTTGAGTTGACGTACAGATGGCCGGATATTCTCCTTCAGGATTTTTTGGTAGACCGTAGAATTCATGGTTCCATCTATCACAGCAAGCCTTCCAGGTCCTGAAGCAGCAAAACAACCCCAGACCATCACACTACCACCACCATATTTTACTGTTGGTATGATGTTCTTTTCTGAAATGCTGTGTTCCTTTTACGCCAGATGTCACGGGACATTTGCCTTCCACAAAGTTCAACTTTTGTCTCATCAGTCCACAAGGTATTTTCCCAAAAGTCTTGGCAATCATTGAGATGTTTCTTAGCAAAATTGAGACGAGCCCTAATGTTCTTTTTGCTTAACAGTGGTTTGCGTCTTGGAAATCTGCCATGCAGGCCGTTTTGCCAGTCTCTTTCTTATGGTGGAGTCGTGAACACTGACCTTAATTGAGGCAAGTGAGGCCTGCAGTTCTTTAGACGTTGTCCTGGGTTCTTTTGTGACCTCTCGGATGAGTCGTCTCTGCGCTCTTGGGGTAATTTTGGTCGGCCGGCCACTCCTGGGAAGGTTCACCACTGTTCCATGTTTTGCCATTTGTGGAGAATGGCTCTCACTGTGGTTCGCTGGAGTCCCAAAGCTTTAGAAATGGCTTTATAACCTTTACCAGACTGATAGATCTCAATTACTTCTGTTCTCATTTGTTCCTGAATTTCTTTGGATCTTGGCATGATGTCTAGCTTTAGAGGTGCTTTTGGTCTACTTCTCTGTGTCAGGCAGCTCCTATTTAAATGATTTCTTGATTGAAACAGGTGTGGCAGTAATCAGGCCTGGGGGTGGCTACGAAAATTGAACTCAGGTGTGATACACCACAGTTAGGTTATTTTTTAACAAGGGGCAATTACTTTTTCACACAGGCCCATGTAGGTTTGGATTTTTTCTCCTAAATAATAAAACCATCATTTAAAAACTGCATTTTGTGTTTACTTGTGTTATATTTGACTAATGGTTAAATGTGTTTGATGATCAGAAACATTTTGTGTGACAAACATGCAGAAGAATAAGAAATCAGGAAGGGGGCAAATAGTTTTTCACACCACTGTATATTGGCGTGGCGGCCCCTGGGATTTGGCGTCCCTATGCAGGTGCACAGTTTGCACATGACTAAGGCCGCCCCTGCTGCAACCTAGCACTTCAGTTGTGACGTTGCAGCTCATTAACTTTGGTCAAGGCTCATGGCTATATTAGCAGATGACGTTTCCGGTACCGTAATGCGCACTTTCGTCAGAAGGCAGAAGTAAGAAAAGTCAATAAGTAACGCCAAAGATGCAGAATGATTCAATCACAAACGATAGTAATCATTTTGTACAAGTTCAGTGCTAACTAGGATCTGTCATGCGGGCTGCACAGATTTCTGTTGCCGCGTGTTTGACATGCCTGGTCTAGAGACAGAGGAGTCATGGTCTGACATAAAGGTGTAAATGCATCATGTTTAGGAGCATCAGCTCCATACTTAAAGATATCTGACCATTTATTAAAAGCAGACACTTAGCTTCTAATCGTTGATGTTTGTTAAATATAATATATTCATCCATTACATCTAACACCCCACAGATATTACAGCAGAAAAAGCATTTGACATGGTTGAATGGGAATACCTATTCACCACATTGCACGAATTTGGGTTCAACCCAAACATATGTGCATGGATCAGACTACTCTATACTAGTAGAGAAGTCTCAGTTCGTATTAACAACGTTATTTCAGACTATACTTCAAACTAGAATACGGCATTCGATAAGGATGTCACTATCACCATTGCTCTTTGCAATCACCATTGAGCCTAAGGCTGTTTACGTATGAAATGCATCAGAGATTAAGGGGATTTTCAGAGAAGGACTTGAACAGAAAATATCACTACATGCAGATGATATGGTACTGTATATATCTGACTCACAACATTCCATGTCAGCAGTCTAAAAGCATAGCAGATTTTCAAAAAATATCTGGGCTCAAAATGAACTTACATAAAAGTGTGCTTTTCCAGTGAATTCTCTAGCACAATACTAGACTGGATAACTTCCCATTTATCTTAGCAGATCAGTTTAAATATCTACGGGTAAATATCACAAATAAATATAAAGCTCTAGTTCAAATCTTTGCTCAATTGCTAAGGTCATTTTAAAACAAACTCTCCTGTTATAAAGTCAATGCAAGTAAAAGAATTGTCGTTATCACCAGCCCCCTTTCTGCTGTACACACATGACTGTATTTCATATGTGGAATCTGGAAGAATGATCAAGTCCCCCGTTATTATTATGGTCAACTGTTTTAGGCTAAATAACCTGGAAGTAAATGTAAAAAAATAATTTTTCTTAATATTGTATAATGTACATACAGTTTAATTGTGTTGTGTATAAGTAGCCTCATGGCTATATTCCTTGTATTTTGTGGGTGGAACCCCAAGAGGCAGCGCCACCATTATGTAAATATTTTTGGGACCGCCCCCAGCCTTTATATTGAGGTTAAGGAGCCGGTTCCAGCAGAGCCTCATTGAGAGTTGTAGAGTGCAGATCATTTGTAAAAATTGCATTGATGTTCGTGGTTTATTGGACTTTTACTTCTTTTATTTGATTTTGCCTTTAAATCATTTTATTTGACTTGTTTGCCCTGGGCATATTCATTTTGCCTTTTCATTGTTTTTCTTTAATTCTTACATATAGTGAATAAATTCTTTATTTGGAGAAATTATTTTTTTGATCAAGCACATTAACCATACACAGAAGTGGGAAAAGATGAACAAAAAGAAGAGGAACAAAAAGTCTTTCTTTGCCTTTCACCTGTTAATTGATAGCTTTTATAGTTTCCTTTCCTTTGAAGAGCATTTTTGAGTATTTGGGAGATTTAAATGTATTTGTGCAGTTTTTATTCTCCCCAAAGACTGCAAGGGGACCTGGAGACGAAATGTAGTCTAATTCAGAAACAAATCAATACTGAAAGGATGCAAATTTCATTGCCAATGTCAAAAGGTAGGAAGTTGAAAAGAATAGCTATTACAATGAAAACGCAGAATAACTAAGGCAATGCAAATCATGGATGCTCAACAACCTGTCACAATGGTATTTAAGTCAGAATGCTAATGATGTAATTAAACACACCCCACAGGTAAACAGGAGCGGTGTCCTACTAACGGGAAATATAAAATAGCAGCACCTAGAACAGAAACAAAATGGTGTTGCAGTAACAAGGAACAAATAACAAACAAATATTGACAATGTCATAGAAGCAGTACGATTGCATAATAAATACACAGAAATGTTCATGAAGGAAACACATAATTCTGTGTATATTTTTGCACAGAAAACCTTGCTTTACTTAAAATGCATTTTTAAAGTACACACCTCATAACACTTTTAAAGCCATTGTTCAACTTTGGCTGTCTTTTGAGTTTGGGGTCTTTTTGTCTGGGGTGAGGCCTATTTTGGAACAGAGTTGTGATGTCCTATACTGGCTTTGTCCTCCGCAGACAAGAAATAGCTACAGGTAATGCTTTGACAGCTTCTAAAACCAGTGGCTACCACTTTTGCATTGTTGTTTTTACTTTGCTCTTCCACGTTCAAATGCAAATCCTTAAAACTTAATGTGACCTATGCCCCCATGTTTATCCTATGCTCAATGTCTTTTTCAAGTTTAGGATTTCCAGTACTTGACTGCAAGCTCTGAGACAAACAGACATAATTATATCCATAGAGTCTTTTGGAGACTTTGGAAGAATATGTCTAAGGGATTTTACTAAATTATGTAGGTTTTTGTAGGGGTTTGGGCATCAAGATAGATAGATAGATAGATAGATAGATTCTTTATTTGTCCGCAGTTGGAAATTAATGAAAACTGTACAGACGCTCAAGAGAGATAGAGAGAACTTGATATATAAATAGGGGCATCAGTGAGCCCCAAACCCCAACACGAACAAACCGAGAGTCCAAATGAAGGATGGTTTTTATTTCACCAGAATACATCCACAAAGTAACACAAGCAATAAGCAAAGGTTCTCTCTCTCCTCCAGTTACCTCTCAATTCCTTTCACTACCACACTACCCTCCTTCAGTTGAGTGTTGCTTTCTGTCCTCCCAGCTCCGACTAGCCTGGATAAGGGAGTGTGGTCCCTTTTATCGAGGACTCGTGAGTACTTCCGGTGCCAGGGCTGCTGACTGTTGGAAGTACTTCTTGGTCATATGGAAGTCCAATATAGCAGGAAACAGCTATCCCTATAGAACCCCTTTGGCGAACCCTCGGACCCAAGCAGGGGTGTGCTGCCATTTATTACCTGGGGGGAATAAATATCCCTCTGTGACAGTCTTTCCTTATATTTTTACCTGCCTCCCGTCTGGGTAGGGAATCTTCTCCAGCTGGAAAGTCCATCAATTCCTTAAGGCAGCCTTGTCTGGTTGCGACCTCATTGCCTCTCTTGACTGGGACGCCTTTATGTAGTCTCGGGGCCTCCTGTCCAAGTAAGGAAACTTCCTGACTTCCTGCTGGGATGCCTATTCATCCTGTGTGTCTGCTACTATGTATATATATATATATATATAAAATAAATAAAATGTACACACGTTGGTTCCGTGGTCTCGCCTCCAATCATCATTTCCTGCCAACCATTTCCTCTCCCATCATCCCATCTGTTATATAAACGCCATTTTGTTACAGTGAGCAATTCACTTTGTACTGAAAAGTCATTTTGAATCATCCTTATTTTCATTTTGTCTGGATGACAATATATGGGGACAATCCCCAAATCTTTTTCTTTTTTGCGAAGACTCTTATTTATTACAATATATATATATATACAATATACCAAACAACAAGCTCTCAGACACACTTAAGAAGGAACATGCTGTTAGATGTTTGTTCAGAATGAGTCCTTGTTAGAGTCTAGGTATCAGAGGGAAACATTTCTGGCAGCGAGTTTAAAAATAAGCATCAACAGGTTGATGCAACCTCCTCCTAGGGAGTAACATGGATAAAAAATTCAGTATGCATTTCAAACTCTGGATCACAGATATTGGCTTTAATTGTAATGTGCTTGAGTCTTATATTTCTCATTCACATAAGTCACCAGACCATCTCCTGCTTTTTCCACTCTGTCTGATTTTATCAGATGAAACCCATTCATGTCTCAAATAGCATGTGAAATAGGAGGTTTAAAGTGGTTCGCCACAGTAACAAATATGCCACAGTACCTGAACTTACTGTAACTCATCATAAGATGGGGCAGTTCATTCAACTTAAAAAGCGACTGAACATTCAGATATGGAGGTTGGTCAGTTTTGAAACCTTTCCATCTTACTTTTTATCCTCCCTTCAAATCTTCGCCCTTTCTATCCTCGGACAAGCTGTTCCTCCAATATGTTGTTGGATAGCTCCTTTGGCAGGACTGATCGCAGCGCTCCCAGATGGATATGGGAACATTTAATATATCCCAGTTTACGTTCCTCAGAGTCTTTTGCATACTCAGATGTTGAAGATGTAAGGTACCCTTATATCCACTATGCTCACCTTGTGACATCTCTCAAGTTCGCAGCTTGTCCAAAAAGGCAGTTGAGACGGGCTGAAGCTTGGGTCTATAATGACAGTAGCATATCTTTAATTCAATTTAAAAATCCACTTAAAAAATTATAGTAACAAGAGCAAACCAGAAACTAAATCTTAACATTATTAATCAATAACATTTCTTAAAAAAAAAAAGTTTATCAAAATGAAAAATGACATGAGAAAGAGCACTTCTGTAAAAACTTGATGCAACACCCAGAAGTTACAATATTACCTTTATGCTTATCCTGGTGTATCATTTCACCATTTCATGTAACTGACTAACCAGAACAGATGCCAGGTGTCTCCCAGAACATACTACGGCAGGATGTGGTATCCATTATTTTCTACAATACCAAAAACATCTGATTTGAGCTTTGTCATTGGGGCTAATGCCACCAGTCCTCTCTGATTTGCTATTGCAAAGCCAAAAAGAGATGTTCTAATCAAATAAAAAAGAAGAACTAGAACACCAAACAATGGTGAAGTAGCAATCTACCACGATATAAGCAGCCTCGCCATTGATATTAACCAGGGCAGGACTGTGCTAAAGCATCCTCAGGTTGGACTTACATGCTTAAACAAATGGGGAATCTTACACATCGACAGACAGACAATGGCAGAGCTTTTCTTTCAGAATCATCAATTTCCCCTGTCTTCTCTGGTGACTACATAGCTTAATAGAGGCATGTTATTTTTTTTTTCCTGCCAGGAAAGGAAAAGCAGAACAACATGTTCCCTGTGTAAAAATTTGATCTCTGAAAGAACATGTAATTTTGTGTGATTCAATTACCAAACCTTTTCAAAGATTTCAGAATACTTTCATTTTAAGCTATTTGCTTTGATCTGTTGGTTTTATTTAATTTAAGAATCAACAGTAGTGGATACAACACTGAAAGGCATTCAAAATAATAAAAAATGACCTTCTCTCTTCAAACCACATTTAGGTTCATTCTGTAGAAAGAGCAACTAACAATTATATAATCATCTGCCAAAAAGAGAAAAAAATTGTTTTCAAATGAATAAAGCTTAATTATACTGTTCTGCTATGTCAGATCTGTACAGGCCAGTAAAATATTAGTTACCTTTAAAAAGATGTGCAATTTAAATCAGAGTAGGACTTCTGGGAGCCTGTTTACGAGTATCTACAATACAAAGAAAGATGCATGTGCACTAGAAAATATCCACTAAATAACTACCTGCAAAGAAAATTAAATGCTTTGTGTAGAGAAAGAACAAAGCTGTAATAATAAAACGGAAAGGCAAATTATCTTTATTGTTAAACTAAAACTCTAAACTAAAAGAATACTGTGCCCGAATTTAAGCTGGTAAAGGATAATTACTTTAAAAAGCAACTCAAATATTGCTTATAGAAAATGAGAACATGTCTAATTTTTTTTCTTTACATCTTTGATGAAAAGGTCTACACCATTTTAAGTGTTGTTTTCTATTTTTTATTTCCAAATTAGGTGGACCAGCTGACCCAAAAAGTACAAATTTGACTAAGACTGAATATTGGGTCACAAAACTAAAAAGAGACCTACTTCAGAGATTTTTCTTGGCTCTTATGAGTGATGATTGACAAGGTGGCACAGCTGCCTGACATTCCTAAGAGGCTGTTCCCCCACACTACTTTTGTGGAGTTTGTATGCTCTCCCCTTGTCTGTGTGAGTTCCCTTTTCTATCTTCCACATCCAAAAAATGTTTAGGTTTGGTTGATTTTTGCCCTTAAACTGGCCTTATATAAGTCACTGTTGGAGTGAAAGTGTCCCCTGCAGTAGACTTATGTCCCATCCAGGGTAGGTTTCTACATTGATAAGCACTGGTTCCTCAAAACTGCATTTATAAACCCATGGGTTTAGGAAATGAAAGAATTAATAAAAGTTGCATCAACATACCAGAGAAAACATGGCTTTTACGTCCAGGGCTGGACCTATATAAACTGTAGATCTTCTCATTGATACATCATGTATAGTTATCATGTACAACATGGACAGTTCTATAGCTAGGATCTTGTACTAAAACTTTAGCTATTTCCAAATACATTGGTTTGTTCATGTGCCTTGTCTATGACACATACAGTGAGTCTAAGTAGAGATATCAACGACTGAGATAACTTGAAACTGGCCCTAAACTTCTCTTTGTTATGAGATTTAACATGCATTGATCCAATGGTTCTGAAGGAAATCATAATCATCAAGTCTCTCAGGAGGAAGGTTTTGCATGATCTTTAGGGCCTTCCCGCTCAGAAAAGGGGCCAAGATAGCCACCCAGCTTTCCCTGTCCAAGTGCATCAATGTGGCCATGCATTTAAAACAAAATGGGAAATGCTTTGGGTTGTCTGAAGGAGCCATCTTCACAAGCACATCTCTGGGATGGTTAGGGTCTGGAGCCCAGAAGAGCCCTCATTTGGCTCTAGTGGAAGGTGAACATTTTAAGGGAGAATGTTTTGAGGCTGCTGGGCAGTCATCTGTGCAAGACACCAGAGAAAGTGGTGAGTCCAGGTTTCCGGGAAAATCAGCTTTATTGTTATGAAGACAAGAACAATCTCAGTATTTATTTAAACAGGAGTTGTCACAAAAACACAAAAAGTAAGAAGTGATGTTGTCGGCCGTCCTACATTAGCTCCCTTCTTCAGATTAAAAGAACAGATAGCCTTCCTCGTCAGGTAGGTTCATTGGTTGCGGATCCATGGCGGGAGGAGAAAGAAAGAGGGCAAGGCGGGGTCAATAGCGGGTTTTAAATGTTGTCTGCATCAACCATTGGGCGACAGAAAAGTTACGCAGTGAATCTGAGAAACTGCAGTTGAATCATTAAGTTCCGGCCAATTCCTGCCTGTATGTAAAGATGGATAATGTAGATAATGTAATGTAACATAGATAGATAGATAGATAGACAGGCAAGTAGGCAGGCAGGGAGACAGACAGACAGATAGATAGATAGATAGATAGATAGATAGATAGATAGATAGATAGATAGATAGATAGATAGATAGATAGATAGATAGACAGGCAAGTAGGCAGGCAGGGAGACAGACAGACAGATAGATAGATAGATGTGTTTTATCTTGTGGTGGACTGGCACCATGTCATGAAGTTGCTTCTGCTTTGTGCCCAATGATTTCTGGGATTGGCTCACGTTAGATAAATATGATGTGGTGCAGATAAAAGTAGCCTGTACCAGTTAATAAATCAAAGCGTTCAAAATGAGGAAAAAAAGGAAAAAAGTATTGTTAATAAATTAATCAGTTTTCCTACAAAATGACTTTTTTATTTTAGTATACTTACACCCAGTATGAATGAATAAGGTGTGTAAGTGTTCCAAGCACTGGTTTGGTGCCCCTTGCAAGGACTATCTCAAATGCCATCTCATTATAGGCTTGATAAAAGAATGCCTTGAGCTATTTTGCCTAACATGCTGAAGTTGTGGAAATGTAAGTTGAGACTTGACTCTTCAAGGAAATCTATACAATGCTCACAGAAAGTTAGTGAAGTGTGTCCAGATCCTAAGGAGGTTAAAGACATACAGGCTCTTTGGTGGACAAAAAAAGTGTTGGCACTCAACAGAGCAGCACAGCCAACTGAGGCGATCTGCTCAAGTGTAAGGTGTGTTCTATAAATGTCTTGATAGAGAATCACCTCCAGCTATCTGTATAACTGAATGAGTCAGGACTTTCTGAAATTATTAAAAAAATATTGAATTTAGAGATTTTATTTGAACTCTAAGCTGTAGCAACAATGAGCACAGGCATTATGCTGTAGAGGAGTGAGAAAAAGTGCTGGTCACCTACATATATAGAGAGAATAAAAACCACTAGGGTCACAAAGAGCTCACATATGCTATTAAGAGCCTTTAATAATCAGTGGTTTTGTCATCTGAACATGCAATATTTGTGGGGCACATTGATGACTAAAAGACATTAGCAGATATTTATTTAATTTGAAAGTCATTATAATTAATAAGATTCTCATTATTCTTGCCATTGTCATATTTTGCATTGTATGTTAGTATTTTTGAAGATTTTAATTTTACTAATCAAAGTTTGTTTTAAGTGAAAACCATAAATCTGACTAAAGCATTTTAATGAGTGTATCAGGATCAGTGGATGCATGAATCTTAGTCACCAGGGGCACAAAATGTCCTTCCCCAAACAGATTAAGTGCCTGTTTCTTTTCTAATGCTGTTATATTAATAGTTTTGCAGAGCTGGATTAGCTTGGTCCAGGTTGCTCAGATTAAAAATGACATAATTTTAGTAACAAGCATTTATGAGCTAAAAAGATCATAAAATATTAAACATGATCATTTGTATTTCACTGGAGTAGACCACAGAAACATTATTTTGTAAAAGCTACCACAGTCAATTCTGCTTTGACAAATGAGATGTCCCATCACACTGCATAGCAATCAACTGTGAATTGTGTTAAATCAATTTTGATTGTTAGTAAGTGGAGTTAGATCTTGAAAATGACAGGAAGTCACTGTACATATTAATAGAGCACACATTCATAATATTTCTTTTCTGTTACATTTTTAGGCTTGACATTGTACTGTATTATGTACAGCTTATTTAGCATGCAGCTGCTGTCAAACCCATAAACATTTTTGAAATGCCGACTTCCTCGCCTTCTGCATATATGACATACAGTTTATATAGTAAATGAATTCAAAAAGAAAAAACAAGATAAGTGTTGTGGGTCCCCAAAGGATACCTTGCTTAATATACTGTAGATGTGCTGTAGATACATGATATATATATATATATATATATATATATATACAGTACTGTAAATGTACACTGCCAGAAGCCATCAACACCTAATATATTTAAATTTTGTGGTGAGCCTGTTCTTTTCATCTGTTAGGTGCATCAGATCATCCATGAAGAACTGAAGGCTCTTCTATGGACATGCTGATAGTTAAGTAACCTCAGGGTTAAGGTTCTTCTTTCTTTAGGCCACGAAGGAGGAGAGACACTGAAGTGGTAAATTTCCATGGTTTATAAGCACACCTTAATATGATCTCACTACATTTTATATACAGTATATAGTTAAGTGAGCAGAAGATGAACTGTCCACTAAAAGGCATAAAGTTAAAGATGACACATTTCTTTAACATTTTAAGCAAGAATACAATTTTATTTCCATCATTCACATGCATAAAACCCCCAAAAAATGGAAAGGGCCTGAAGCAAAGGTATGGGCACCTGACATGGTCAATACTTATTAACACCCCCTCTGGCAATATCACAGCTTGTGAAAGCTTTTTATAGTCAGCTAAGACCCTTTCAGTTCTTACTTGGGGTATTTTCACCCATTTGTCCTTGCAAAGGGCAATTAATTCTGCAAGATTCAGAAACGGGCCATCTTGCACGCACTGCTCTTTTGAGATGTATCCACAGATTTTTCAGTGATGTTCAAATCGGGGGACTGTGAGGGCCATTGCAAAATCGTCAGCTTTTGCTTCTTGAGTTTTTCCTCTGTAGATGTTGGGGTATATTTCAGATCATTATGTTGTTGTAGGACAATCCTCTTTTTAACTTGACCTTTTTTACAGATGGTGTGATGTTTGCTTCCAGAATTTGCTGGTATTTATTTGAATCCATTCTTCCTTCTACCAATGACATGTTCCCTGTGCCACTGGCTTCATCACAAGCCCAAAGCAAGATCAGTCCAGCCACATGCTTAATAGTTGGAGAGGTGATTTCCTGGAATTCAGCATCCTTTTTTCTCCAAACATACCTTTGCACATTGTGACCAGAAAGTTCTATTTTGACTTCATCCATCCACAGGACTTGTTTCCAAAATGCATCAGACTTGTTTAGATGTGTATTGTTAAACTTGATGTGCTGAATTTTGTGTCTAGGATGCAGGAAAGGTTTGTTTCTGCTGACTCTACCACAAAGGTCATATTTGTTCACGTTCCACTGCACAAAACACCAGTGCACCACCACTCCAGAGTCTGCCATCAAACAGTGGTGTTTTATTTGCTTTTCTAGGAATCCAATGAGCAGCTCTTTCAGAAAGTTTTCTTGGTCTTCCAGACCTCAACTTGACCTCCGCCATTCCTGTTAACTGCTATTTCTTAATAACATTACGAACTGAGGAAACAGCTACCTGAAAACACTTTGCTATCTCCTTGTAGCTTTCTTCTGCTTTGTGAGCATCAATTATTTTATTTTTCAGAGTGCTAGGCAGCTGCTTAGAGGAGCCCATGGCTGGTGATTGTTGGGACAAGGCTTGAGGAGTCAGAGAATTTATACAGCATTGCAATTTGCATCACTTGTAGGGAATCCATTCCCGGACATTTTTCATTGGAAACTGTTGTAATTCCTGGGAAACCAGGAACGGCCAAGCTTGCATATATAATGTGTGTAAAAGTGTAAAAATCAATCAAGAAATAACAGAGTTATAGTTGAAAATAATTAAGTGGCACGGTTTTTTGGCCCGCAGTGTAGTGTGTTGCCGATTAATTCAGTCACAACAGACCAGCAGCAGTCAGTCTCCCGGCTCCCACTAAGACTGAGCACAGTGGACTGGGAGGATTCTGCACTCTGCAGCTAACGAATGCTGGGACAGGGCAGACTTCATTGATGTCTGTCAGACAACAGCTTTGAACAGCAACTTGAAATTGCAATGCGTCAGTCTGTTGCATCCGCATAATCTGTGCCAAGAAACTTGCCATCACAGAATGATGACAAGAAACTGGATGCATCAGTACAAGCTGAAATGGAGGTGTTTCAGAGCAACGGCACGCACAGGCGTTGTTTAGAACAAGTGTATCAGTATCTAATGACTATACCACCTACTTCTTGCCTGGACGACCGCACGCTAGACACGTTGTGCTTTCTATGCTCTTATTACCGCAACTAACTAGATCAGGGGTGCCCAATACATTGATCGCGATCGATATGTAGATCAGAAAGGTGGGGCAGGTAGATCGCGTTGCATTCAAAAAAACTTTTTTTTAAATGTTAGTCTATCATATATCCTCCCTATGGCATTTGCCACTTGATTGACATACAGGGCAGCCAGCCTGAGATCTCTTTTCTTCTAACACACTGGCCATCCCACATGCACCCATACAATGATTGTGATTCAGACTACGAATGCCATGAATGTAATTACCCCGATCTACATGTTGTCAAATAAATGAACCACACGCCGTGGCGCAACGTAAAGAGTCTTTGACGCTAATGTCCGAGATTCGATCCACAAGAGGGGTTCCAGTGAGTGTGTACGCCTGATGAGCCCAGAATTAGGACGAAACACGTGTTGCATATATATATATATAATTTTTAATGTAGGTAGATCATTTCGACCTGGTCATTTTAAAAGTAGCTCGCAAGCCGAAAAAGTGTGGGCACCCCTGAACTACATACATGTACTTATATGACAGCATGAACTGCTTGTAGATAAGGTTAGTCTTTTATTGGTGTCAACATATTGCAGTAGTTTTATTAAAAATAAGTGTCGTCGTTCTAAAACCGTACACATGTGAGATGCCCATGTACTGTGTCATCCCCGAGAACCCGGGATTCCCGGGAATGACATGTGGAATTCCTGAATTCCTAGGAATGGATAAACCCATCCGGGAATGGATTCCCTAATCACTTGAGGATTCCCAAAAAATGACTGTGAAAAAGCCATAAGGTCGGCGGCCTTGGTAAAAGTTATCTAAGACCTCAAATATCTTGGAGTGCCCAAACTTTAACATGTTGCTACTTTCATGTTGTACAATTGTACAAAAAAAATACATATACTAACCTTGTATAAAATGCTGAAAAGAAATGTGTCATCTGTAACTTTATGCCTTTCGTGATCAGTTCATCTTCTGCTTCCCAAAAGGTATACATGCTAATGCAATGTTGTTTAAAAATGAAATGTGAAAACTTCCAAGGGGGTCAATAGTTTTATATGCACCATAACAAGTATAATACTGCAGTTTACCATCAATTTGGAGTGTTTGCTGCAAAAATGCACTTTGTGAATATCACTTGTGACAGATGGCCAGGGCCCATGCCTGGCCGGGACACTCCTTTGGCACTGAATCCATGGAAGCTGCCATGGGAGGCTCATTACATTCTCCGGAACACTTGGTAGCAGCCCCCCGGGTGCTATCGGGGCCACAATCATGGAATACTGGAGCTCAAGCCTTTTGGGCTCCGTGGCCACTGCTAGGGGGAGCTGAACGGCTTAATGAGCCCAGAAGTGCAGCCTAATTAGGCTAATTACCACCTGAAGCACTTCCGGGTGGGCTATAAGAGAAGCCTACAGCCACCACTCAAGGAGCCAGAGTCGGGAGGAGGGGGGCAAAGCTGCCGAGAGGAGTGGAGGAAAGGAACAGTGTTTTTGTGGAGGTATTTTGGTTGGTGTGTCTTTTGGGACTGTGTTGTGCCTGTGGGACACAGGGAAGATTTGCCCCACAGGTGAAGAAAATAAAAAGTTTTATTTTACGTGTGCCTCACGGTGTCAGTCTGTGCCAGGTCGGTGCCCATATAGTGCCTTTTCACACACTATAGATCATTTGTATTGTATTATTTATATTTATTAGTATTAATATTAGTGTAAATATGCTACAAGGCAAACTGTTTTCCCAAAAGTGACATTGGCCTCCCCACAAGTTTTTGTTCTTGTTTTTGATAAAAGAACTTCATTCAAAAGGAAGAAAGCAAACTAACACATAGGAAAATGATTGTCAACTTTAATGGTGTTTGTGTTTGTCTAACACTGATGTTTCTCTGGTCCCTTTAAATTTGAGTACATGCAGCAGTAAATACAAAGCCTGTAAAGTAAGTATCATTCAAGGGAAGCCAGTGCCGCTAATTTACCAACATGATTTCCATGTAAGGGCTGCTGGAAGAGAATCTGCTTCAAGAGGACGCTCATGGAATAACAAATGTGTGTGCTTGTGCAAAATAAAATAAAATCCTGTCTATGCCTGAAGGGAATCCGTTAATCACCTGTCTCATTAACACCCAACCTTCTGTTCATAATAGGCCATTACTAAAATGTTTTTTCTTTAAGGACAAATTAAAACAGAAATAAGAAATTAACACTTAAATGAATCGTTTTGGTTACTTCGAACAAATTGTACACTGCCTATAAAATTGGTGACATAATTACCAGCATGGCATTTTGCATTACTGTTACAGGTACAAAAATTCAATGTGATATAAATCACCCAGATTCACATTTAACAGTGAGAGAGAGAGTTAACCTGTGTGTATATGTAAAAGGAGAACGCATGAAGGTGCACTCCATACTGGAATCTAAAAGGACCCTAGCTCTGCATCCAGAGTCATCAATGCAAATTTTATTGTTGAGCCGTCATTGATATTATGAAGTTTGGGATTGATAGTTCAACAGCTCAACTTGTTATTACTGTATATGTGGCATTGTGGCTCAGTGGTTAGCACTGCGGTCTCTTCATAGGGGGGATGTAGACAGAAATGTATTTGTCCCCAGGGGAACATTTGGTTTTTTACAGAACCTCGATAGATAGATAGATAGATAGATAGATAGATAGATAGATAGATAGATAGATAGATAGATAGATAGATAGATACACGCACTACAGTCTGAACACACACCAGAATGAATAAATAAGGAAGAAAATTAAAAAGAAGGAAAACTTCTGACTTGGCTGTCATAGACACAGTGAGGCATTATGCAGTTGTATTGCTGTTGGTATAAAGGAGCCCCCACAGAGTTTCTTGACGCACTTCTACTGAATAATATGTTGGCTGAAAGCCCTCAGTATTAATATGTCAAAGAGAGGATGTGCAGCATTGTTCATAATGGCACTCACTTTCATTTTAACTATCTTTTTTGCTAAGACCTCCAGAGGATCCAAAGTGCACCCCAAAACAGAGCCTACTCTTTAAAAACCCTTGTTGACTCGCTGGACATCCTTTTCTGAAAATATATCAGTGTTACGGCCAGCAGTTTTGTGACACAGAATTGCCAGCATTCGCACACCATTTCCTGTTCCACTTAAAGATTTCCTCATATCTGACATTTTCTGAGCAGAAATTTGACAGTCCACAAACATGAAAGTTGTCTATCCACCCATTTTCTGCCACTTATTTGGGCCTCACCCTGAAGCCAGGAACTGACAGTTGCCTAGTGGCCAGGCCTTTACTCATGGGGCCCAGCAGTGCACAGCCCACATTAGCACCATGGGGCCATCCTCTAGTGGTCCCACCACTTGCAGGAGGAGTTACTAGGGTCCAGTGCATTGCGTTTCAAATAGAAGTTGAAGAGACCTTGTTAGACTGATTCCCAGCTACTGAAAGAAACTCTAGGGACACATAAAGCTTCCTTAGCAGGATGTTTGGGCTCAGTCTTGGAGACAGGGTAAGGAGCACAGATGCTCAGAAGGAGCTCAAAGTAGAGGCATTCCTCTACCTCATTGAAATGAGCCTGTTGTGTTGGTTTGGGCATCTGATAAGGAACCCTTCTGGATGCCACCCTGTAGAGGTGTTTCAAGCTTATCTAACCAGGAGGAAGCCTTGAGGCAGACCCAGAACACACAAGAGAGATTCTTTCTGCAAGCTGGCTTGGGAATACCTTAGTATCCCACAGGAGGAATTGGAGGAGTTAGCAGGGAAAAGGTGCAACGGGGCATCTTTGCACAGACTGCTGCCCCTTGCGACCTTTGACCTGAAAGTGGTATTAATTCTAAATGTATGTTATAGTGGGGGATGTATAGTTATCTAGCTTCCAAAACAGTGGTTCTACTGCCGCAAATCCATCTCCACATGTAAAGTCTTAGAAGTCAAGCTTCCTAAAGCCCTTTCAGAGAGGTTTTTAACAATGGGACATTCACACTTGACAAGTCCTTATATACTGAATGCTTTCATCGCATGTCGACTTCTGAAGGAGATTTTATGTTAATAGCAGTGCTGTTGCTGTCAAAAATGGCATGTTCCCCTCTTTGGAAATTCATGTTTTTCATGGTATTAATAAAGAGCTTATCACTGATGAGAAATTCGCTTGGGCCAGTGTCCTCAGTTGGAGCTACTGGAGATGAACTCAGGCTGTTGGATTCAGAGTGCAAATTACATCTGAGAGAGAATGTCCAACAAAAAACACCACAACCAAATTTCTCTTCAGTAGTATGCTCTTTGTTAATCCCATGAAACAACTGAGTTTGCAAAGAAGAAAATGTTCCATTTCAGACAGTCAAGATATCCAGGAGCTCATCTGGGTTTCATTCAGGCAGAGGTGGGTACATGTAGTGTCTGAAATGGAGACAGTCTGCAGTGAAAAGAAGACTCCCTTAAAATCAAGAGCCTTGCTCATCACAGGCTATGGGAAAACTCTCTTTCAGCTTGACTGACTCGGATGGCTGCACTCTTAATCTAGCAGCTCAAATTAGGATTGCACAACCAGCAATATGAATTTCTGACCGTTGACAGAGCTACATTATGGCCGGGATTTCATCTTGATGAGGTGCATCTTACTGAAAACTCCAATAATAAATCCAGATATTTTACTAAGTCTGTTTTAGAAATTCATTCATTAACTGATTTACTAACAGTAAGTAGGAGAAAATAAAAATAAAATGATCCCAATCCAACTGCTTGCTACCTATGTACAGTATTCAACAAACACATACTATTCTGGTGCATCATAAGTATATGGCTCGTGAAATGCTACACATTTAGATGCAGTCCAAAAATAAGAAGTCACTGAAGAATCTAAACTGTTATGTGGTTTCTTAAGAATGTTCAATGACAAAGACCTGCGTGTATGTGATTAAATCAAGTTTACAAAGACTGCCATCCATTATGTGTGCCCAGGTCTGTGTGCTCTCTTTCATGTCTTGAGAATATTGGGCCTAAATCATAATTCCATCGATCACTGCTGCACATTATTAATTGGTTTCTCTATAATTTGAGTTAAAAGGATGCAAATATATTATTGCTTGGGGATGTGCGGTGGCAATAATGAAATGTAAAAATACCCCAATGTTTCCAATGGTAATTAAATCAGGCTAGCTAAGAGACCTTGTAATCCTTGATGCATTTTAAAGCACAGTTTTAACAAATGTAATGTTACTCATGCTCAATGCCAATATTAAGCAATGCCTGTGTATGTGATTGTGCATAAATGCCACTTAATTAGCAACAGCAGACAAAGAGCCTCACCAGACAAAATGTGAGTACAGTTTTGCTGTGAATCTCATGCCTTAAAGTCTCTCACTAGCACTGAATTTGTAATATAGAGCCATGGGGGCATAGGCTCCATTTGTCACGTCTCTAGTGTTGGAAGGACAAGAGATTTTTTTTTCGCTCACATAAAATGCAAAGAATTGATTTCTAGTGATGTATCTGAGCCTGAAGAATGGAGATACAAACAAGTGATAAGAATGCAAGCAGGTGTTTATTGCCTTCTCAAATACACAACAGCATCTCCCATTGGTCTCTGTCATCATAGAGCGGTGTCCTCTCACTAATCCCTTTACATACACATCAGAAACATCACAAAGAAGACAGTTTAACAGGCCACCAATGGGATACAGGAAGGAGTTGCAGGTTTTACAGAACTACCAGAAATATCACAGTCTTTGCCTTTATGTGCTGGTCAGGCGCTGCATAATCATCCTGGTGCCAAACATCTCCTTAAGAACACATTTGTGAATGTGCAGATGGAGTTCATAGATTAATTAATACCTTCTTGAGGGCCAACTCTCACAAACCTCATTTTGATAGATAGATAGATAGATAGATAGGAAAGGCACTATTAGATAGATAGATAGATAGATAGATAGATACACGCACTACAGTCTGAACACACACCAGAATGAATAAATAAGGAAGAAAATTAAAAAGAAGGAAAACTTCTGACTTGGCTGTCATAGACACAGTGAGGCATTATGCAGTTGTATTGCTGTTGGTATAAAGGAGCCCCCACAGAGTTTCTTGACGCACTTCTACTGAATAATATGTTGGCTGAAAGCCCTCAGTATTAATATGTCAAAGAGAGGATGTGCAGCATTGTTCATAATGGCACTCACTTTCATTTTAACTATCTTTTTTGCTAAGACCTCCAGAGGATCCAAAGTGCACCCCAAAACAGAGCCTACTCTTTAAAAACCCTTGTTGACTCGCTGGACATCCTTTTCTGAAAATATATCAGTGTTACGGCCAGCAGTTTTGTGACACAGAATTGTCAGTATTCGCACACCATTTCCTGTTCCACTTAAAGATTTCACATTACATGTGGGAATCACTTTTCCTATTCCCTTTGTGTATTTTGCATACTTTTCTTACCATTTTTCACGTATAGTATTGTGGCTTTTTTTGTTTACACTGTTATTCTGTACATGGGTGCGTGCATTGTTGGAAACCATATTATATATGACCCTCACCCTGCCTCTATAAAAGATTTCATTGGGCATTACATGGTGTCCTGAATTTTTTGATAAATGTTAAAACTCTCATGGTTTCTATTCAAAATCTTTTTGGCTACGCATTCCTGCTTCAAATTTTTGACTACAGATTTTTTGGATTGTATTTCAGTTTTGAAGGAACTCTTTATCCTTACTTGTGCTTTCGAACTCATCTCCTAGCTGCTTCACAAACTAATGCTCTCTTCCGCTGAGTAATTCATGTCACCCACAGTGTCATCTGCTGCCCTCTGAGTTATGAACGGACACCCTTAGTTGTGTGATGCTGCCTCTTCCATCAGGCCTAACACAGTCATGTACATGAACATGCAGATTTTCCAAGAGCACCTGGCTGCAGCCACTGTGGAGCTCCACAGTACCCCTCTCAGATTTTCTCTCAATTGCTGGTGCCATGTTGTGGTCCATTTTGCTTTTGCTCAGGGACTCTGCTTACTGTGGCATGCTGCCTGCAGCTTTTTTCCTAGATTCTTAAATTGGGCTGCACTCTGTTTCCTTAGATTTTCTGCATTGTCGCAATTTTTACAAGTACCTGTGAGTAAATCCAACATACTAATGTATGAACTACTGCCAGATCTTGTACATGATATCATCTGTTTTTTGTAATGGGATGTTGGCCAGGTTTAGATGACACTTCACTTGTGGTTATCTATGCAGAATCATGTGCAGTCATCCTGTGCTCACAGGCACCAAGAGCACAAGATTGATGAAGCAAAACATTGACCTCATCTTTTACGGTCTTCACAAACCTGTCAAAGATGCAATTTAAGAGCTTTGAATGGATGAAGGATACAGCAACTGTATGTCATGTTGTACAAATGACATTAATCCTGGCTACTCTGCAGGCCTATACACTAAGGCTTTAAACTATATATTCTAAAGTTGTCGGTTCAACCTACACCTCTGACTCAGCATCACTTAATCTTGCAGATCTTCAAAGAAAAAACAAATGTATATTTATATCCTCATGAAACACATTGGGACGGTCTTCACTGTAGAAAAGCATTATATAAAATAAAGATTGCTTGAACATGTTAGGCAAAAAAAAACAATGAAATGAGTACAGATTGGCATCTGCGCAATCCTAGAAATACAGCATTATAATATTGGCAATAAAAGGTTGGAGCACAATTGTACTCATAGTACTGCTAAATAAAGGTATGTCAATATGGCTTCTTATATCTTGATTACTGTTCTTTACCAACTGAAATCTCCTTACTGAGACCTCCTACAAAATATATATAGTTTATGCGGGTGGGATCCCAAAAAAAAAAAAATATTATCAAGTTACAGTAATTCCATTTAAGTTACAGACAAAATACTCCCTGAAAGATGCAATACACTTACCCCAGCACTTATTCCATTCCTGGAAACATTTCCTATACTTCCTATACTGGATTTCTTACAAGAAAGTCTTCTTCCATTCAGTCTCAATTTTAATTTTGTCAACGAAAAGAAGCCATAGAAGTTTTTTTTTTTGCTCAAAAACAAAGTGTATGTGGATGAGCTCTCACGGTGCACTGGTGTGTGTGAAGGATCAAAATGCATTTTTGCCTGTTGCACTGATCCAGATGTTTGTTTCCTGATATTTTCTAGATGCCCCAGCAGTTCAGTGTAACATTTCTGATTAAAAGTCTGATCACAAGGAAACACTTTATTAACAAACCCGTCAATTTCAGCCAAATGCAGCCCTTGTTGTCTTGATATTCAATATGACCTAACATGTGAAGACATGAGCACAATAGTAGAATAAATGTCAGAAATACCTACACGATCAACTAAGCACAATTCAGATGATTAAGAAGACTGTAGGCAGTGCTTGAAATGGGCTAATACTCAATGGTACACTAAGAAAAAGTGCCAGTGCTACTGAGTACCAACAACTTTTCGTGAATTATCAAGGGGGAACTCCCCCTTCACTCTTCAACTGACTGCCATAGTATCATTGTGTTGTACAATTAAACACTATCAGTTTTGTATTAATGTGTTTGTATGTGTTTTATTATTATTTATGTTGATTTTGAGTAATTGTGCTTAATCTTTTAGTATTTTCTGTTGTTTTTTTTATTGTGTGCTGTCTCTTTAAATTTACTTAACGTTCCGTGTTCATTGTGGGTGGTTCTGCAAGAGGCAGGACCACCCTAAGGTGACCATTTCTGAGCCCTCCCTCAGGCTTATTTAAACTGGATAATAAGGAGTGGGAGTATAGCTGTGTTTTTGTGATGGATTTTCTGGTTTTTGATTACTTTGTATTAAGGATTCTAATTTTACAACTGTGTTTGGGACTTTGTTGGCCGTATACTGACCTTTCGTTGTGCCTCTTTTGGTTTTTCTCCTACTTTTCTTTTTTTGTTTTTTAATAAATCTTTTCTTAATAAAACCATGTGAAGCTTTTGCTTTTATTTTGGAATTTTCTATTGTTGTTTTGCCACTTCCCCGAGTTTGGCCCTGGTCCAGCTGAAGCCAGCAAGTAGCCTTAAGGATTTGGGTGAAGTCAGTTGAACCTAGGTAGGATTCTGGACTGATTCATGGCTTGTTTTTGGAGACTGCCTTGGAGGAAGCTCCCATATCATAACACTATCACTGTCTATCAGTTTCCAGCCAGCTTGGTTCATGGTGACAAGGAGCCAATGCACCATCCAGCAGCATTCGGCTTAAGGCAGCAACCAATCCAGGACAGGGTGTTTGTCTATCACAGATAAACCTCACAGGTAAAGGAAAATGGGAATTAATTTTTTACTGGCAGCTGTCAGAGTTAGAACCATGGTGGAAGCCTATCAGGAGTTGGTGAATGTGCCACTTGATGTAGCCTCTGCTGTTGTTCCTCTCTTCCTTCTTCTTCTCCTCTTCCTGCAGCACTGACATTATTAAAGATTTTAAGTCTTCAGGCTACAAAACATCTCTAAGCTATAATGAATTTGTACAGGTTTCTCAGTGTTAGCTGCACATTGGCACAGGTTATCTTTCTGACTTGCTCATTTAAATAGAAATTAGGTATGTAGAAGAGGAAATCTCCCCTGTATGAATAATAATTAGGTTTTTATGTCTCATTTGCATAGTTTAATGCATGCAGAGTGAGAAGACAAATTAGAAATGGAAATACTAGCGTTCTGAGGTTGTAAGCTTAGTTTGTGATGCACTGCAAAAAAGCTCAGATCCACATTGTCAGACTGCTTTTGAACTTTGATTATGCTGGTGCAGTATTTGGAACAACAAATCCAGCGTTGCTTGCTTCTGAGACTAAATTTCAGAAGGTAAATATAGTGGGTAAAGCATTGAATTTGACGAATGAAGATATCTCAGAATACAGTGACATACTAGCTAACCACATTTTACAATGACTTTCAAGTTCACTTTGCCATACATAACCAATTTATTTGAATACTTACGGTGATATGAAGTCACTCTCTTGGCAGCAACATAAATCAAAAAATGACAGTTAACAAATGGTAAAATTGTTTAGATAACATCCGGATCTGCAAGATTTCTCAGTATCTTTTAGCTTGAAAAAGCAGGATTTAGGTAATATTGTTATGTGTTGTAAGTTAGAGTGGTGTCTAAATCTAAATCCCTCTCCTTCTTCCTGTAGTTCAGCACATTACCATCCAGCTAAACCCTTGCCCACTGTAATGAAAACCAAACTGGTGAGAGGAAATTGGAAAGAATGAAAAATGAGATGGGAGGAGGCAAAACGGGCAGGCGGAAACACAGTCAAGACATAAGCAGGAGTCTAAAATCAACATTCAAAGCCACACCACAAAACCATAGTAAATGTAATAAGAAATTTAATGTGAAGGTTTTCCACTAACTTGTTTTATTTGTCCTTAGCTAAACAAAACACTGTCCTATAAATATGTGAATTTTAAATACAGAGAGTCTAATGACACAGTAAGCCTTTTGTGCTATGTGTCCAACAACTGGCATAGTCATAGTCGACAATATGGTTGTGACCATTCAGTGACTTCCACAAAATGGCAATGAACATTCAGCTGTTATTTACCAGCTCACAAAACTAAAAAGTGCTTCAAAATAAAAACTAGGCCTCAAACAGAAAAATCAGCAAGGTCCTAAAATTGAGACGCAAGCTTCACCTCCTCAACATTTTAAAAGAAGAGGGGAACCATGTTGAACCCCTGGCCCAAATAACCAAATAAATAATAGTTCTTTAATAATTAAAGTACTGTATATTGACAAAATGTGCAAAAACAAAACAAAAACAAAGAAATCCAAGTGAACTTTGCCTAAAAAGTCAAAAATCAAAGTGTTAACAAAGTCTATGATCTAAAAATCTAAAACCAAAAAGCAGTTCAAAAGTGAGACAATCCAAATACGAAATACTTATAAAAACAAGCTAAATCAAACAAACTGAACATAGCTAACTAAGGAATCGCAGGTCTTACAAAGGCTGAGGGTGGTCCCCACAGCTACAGTGTTAGGAGGCCCTGCCTCCTTAGGTTTCACATATAAAGAAAAAGAACAGATTAATTAAATGCAAATAACAATGCATACAATCAAATCAAACTTAACAAAACAAAAATTCAACCCCCCACCCAAAAGAAAGACAGAGAGGACAGCCAGCCAACAAAGCAAATCTTTGAAAGCAGCAAGGAAGAAAGTATCCTTTTTCCCAATATAGAAGCTTACTCTAAAATGTTATTGATTAGATCCTGCCATATTTAAAAAAAGTTTTTAACAGAAACCCTGAGTTTAATTAATTAATTTTTTTTCCAATTTCAAACAGCATTGGACATCAGTTACTCACTGACTTAAATGTGGTGGGGTGGGATTCTTTCAGTTGAGCAAGATAGGTCTATGTACTAATAGTGAGGTAAAGGCTATTATGATTTGTTTGTCCTTCTCCACCTTAAGCCCATCTGGGAGTACACCAAACACAGCTCTTAATGGGTAAAGAGTGATTGTGACACCAAGGCTGTCTGACAGGCATTCAAAGATTATTGTCCAAAATGATCTTAATTTGGTGAACAACCAAAACATGTGGTCCAGTGAGGCTAGAGCTAGATTGCAACATTCACAAGTTGAAACTTGCCCTCAAAACATTTTTGATAGTTTTAATCAAGATAAATACATTCAATAGAAGATTTTAAGTTGAATAATTGAGTACTGTGCACAAATGTAGCTGGAGTATATTCTGTGCATGACTGCCTTCCACTCCTTTCCTGAAATATTAAGCAAAAGATCATTTCCCCGTTGTACCCTAGGATCTTTGAAAGGAATGGACTTTAAAATGTTTTTATAAATTGCAGAGATACTATCTGAGTCGTCAAAACTGATTAATATTTCTTCTGGAATTGAAACTGGTGGAGGTTGAGGAAAATTGGGCAGGTTCTGTTTAGCAAAGTTTCTAGCTTGAAAGTAGTGGAAAAATTGTGAGAAGCTAAACTTGAAGTTTAATTGTTCGTAGGATGCAAAAACATCTATGTCTACAAGTCTCTAAATTTTTTAATCTCAGACATTTTCCAAACATTAAATAATGTGTATTTTTTGAGAGAGTAGAACAAGTGATTGTCATGTAGAGGTCCAACAGATAAGAGCTTCTCTGTCTTAAAGTGCTTGCTACATTGGTTCCATATTCTCAGTGAATGAATGGCAATTGGATTATTAGTGTATTGATGATAGGCTGTATTTACTTGAGCATAGAGCAGGGAATATAAAGAAGTACTACAAGATTTGTTTTCTATTGTAGACTAAGCTTGTGTATGTTCATCAATTTGTGTCAATGTCCAGGTCTTTATGGCCTGCATATTTGCAGTCTTGTAATAAAACTGAACGTTAGGTAGTGCCATTACCCCATCTGCTTTAGGTCATTGTAGAGTCGCCCTTTGAATTTGTGGATGTTTCCAAATAAATACGTTTATGATTGAATCTAATTTCTTAAAAAAGATTTTTTAATGTATATGGGAATGGTTTGAAAAAGAAACTTTGAAAGAATGTTAATCTTAATGGTTTTGATTCTCCCTGCTAATGTGAGATGGAGGGTGGACCATATATTCACATCTTCTTTAACTTTTTTCATCCAGATGGCAACATTTTTTTGAAAAAGAGCGTTATATTTATTTGTGATATTCACCCCTAGATATTTAAACTGATCTGCTAAGATAATTGGGAAATTGCCCAGTCTAGTATTGTGTGCTAGAGAGTTCACTGGAAAAGCACACTTTTATTCAAGTTCAGTTTCAGTCCAGATATCTTTTGAAAATCTGCTAGTGCTCTTGGGACTGCTGGCACAGAATGTTGTGGGTCAGATATATTGTACCATATTATCTGCAAATACTGATATTTTCTGCTCAAGTCCTTCTCTGAAAATCCCCTTTATCTCTGATGCATTTCAAAAATAAAAAGCCAATGGCTCAAAGGCAATTGCAAAGCGCAATGGTGATAGGAGATCACCTTGTTGAGATGTGAGTTCTAGTTTGAAGCAGTCTGAAATAATGTTAAAACAAACTGAGGCTTCTGAGCTAAAATAGAGTAGTTTGATCCATGCGCACATGTTTGGGCCAAACCCAAATTTGTGCAATTTGGTGAAGGAACAGATTCAACAGATTTTACAGCATTTCAATGCATAACAGTAACACAATAATATGAAACCCAAAACAGATAAAATGAAAATACCAAATGGCAGAAATTAATAAAAACATTTACACAGGAAAATAACCAAATACAATAAAAAATAACAAGGCAAAATAGGCAAACCCAACAGAAGAAAAGAGAGACAAGGAATGGAACCTTGGTTGAACATTAACACCAACATATAGAACACAAAATAGTATCAACAAAATAATAAAAACATTCAACAATCTGAAAAAATCCATCAAAAATTTTTCAAAAATAAAGTAGACAGATTCTAAAGAGGCCAAAATACAAATTCATCACACCCAATTGGCAATTCATCACTCGGACATGTTTGTTTCAGTTAAATATATATGTACAGTACCAGTAAATTCAATTTCCACCAACTACCTTTTCAAATGCTTTTAACTGAAAGACATCAATACATTTCCATTACTTTAAATGACGATTTAATAACCCTTCAGTAAACAAACAACTGAAGCTGACAGCAGGTCTCCGATAATGAATAATGCTTTCTGTGGTCCCTTTTGGTAAATGATTATTGGAATTTGAGTCTGAAAGCTGCCTACTGCGATTTTCTTGGGAAGTCAATTGAAAAACAACAAGTCTATTTCCTCAGAAGAAATTTAAATGCTAAGTTGCATCTCATTAGTTGTTTTCAGCAAGTACATGATTGTTGAAACACCAGAGCAGTGAGACAACATTCAGTGTCAATGTACAGAAGCTCCTCTGACAAATAAACAGTACAAATGCAGTAAATTATGTTTAGTGACAAACCAATATGGTTAAGTGACTGTCAGCCAACATTAGACACAGTCATGCACAAGTTCTCCTGGGCAATGAAGGCTGATTAAACATGTCTGCTAAAGTGCCAAAATACTTAATCATTCACAGTATGTACATTGCTTTACATCTGAGAGTATAACATATTGTATAACCCTCTAAATAATCCGTAATCTAAAATAAATGTCTCTACATTACTGAATAACAAAGAGTTTGCTTTTAAGTTTTAAACATTTACCATTCATCAATTGATGTCTTCAAATGCCTATGTATAATCTGATGCTACAGAAAAGTTTTTTCCTTGCATCAGCTTATATGTATTTTTAAGATGTGCAATGTGCTTTATGTGCACAAAACACATTTATATGTCTAATAGGCCTTTAAAGGAGACTTTTTAACTATAGATGGTTCATCATAAAGAGAAACTTGCTGTCTGTAGGACCAGGTTAATGAGATCACCTTAAATCTTTGCCATTCAAAATCACCAGCCCTACATTTAGCACCGCCTTCAAGAAGCTTTGGATTGATTTAGTAATGTGACACTCACTGAGCCGTCTAATTGTTCCTACCCAATTCACTCATGCTTGTCTCCAGACATATAAAAGTATAATCCCGTTGTAATGAAATTCATGGACCCATAAAAATATTTTGTTTGAATGGAAATTTCATTATAACGAATATGGGCAAAATATGTTTACTATTGTGACTGGGGTCACTGGCGATTCGCCATCTCTAATGGCAGTTGTGCAAGGACAGTTCTGTAGCTGCTCTGCTATGTCTGGTAAATAGTAAACCTAGGGCAAAGTAATTGGTTGTCCTCTACAGCAGGGGTCGCCAAGTCAGGTCCTGGAGGACCACCGTGGCTATAGGTTTTCACTCATTTTTTAATGAGTGCCCTGTTTGTGCTGCTAAATAATTCCTTTTCCTTTCATTTTAAGTGACTAGTTTTTTTAAGATTTGCTCCCCTGAATTTCTTCATCGTTCCTCTGAATTGTTTACTTTCTTTCCTTAAATGGCACCCAAACAGAAATGAAATATGAAGTGAGTGAACCAACAGAAGATCAACTAAGTCAGGGCCTCAATCTCCAACCACTTTCACTCCAACCAGCTGCTTAATGAGGTGCAAATTCTTGGCATTAATTAAACCTGTTCTTTAATTTTGAGGCTTTGTTGCTGCTCTCGTAGTGCAATAACATACATTTCTGAAACTGCTGGTTTTCTCTTTCTAAGAGCACTGTTAAAATATTTTGGGGACCTGAGCAGATCAACATTCCTGAGACCTTCGTCTTTCTTTATTTTCAGATATTGTATGATGGACACCAGTTGTTTTGGCTCATTTTGTATCTTATTATTGTTTGGCCTGCTAATTAAGGAAAAAGAAACAATTAAGGGGTCTGAGTCTTCAAGAACAAGTCAATTAAAATTAGTTCAAAAGAAGTTAATTAGCAGAAAAAGCAGGTCACGCATTAAAAAAAGGGTTAGAATGAAAACCTAAAGCCATGGTGGTCCTCCAGGACAGGAGATACCGACCCCTGCTCAACAGGATCAAGCTTACCGCGTAACATGCTTGTCACATGATATTTAATACTGGGCTTTGATGTACTCTTCCTTTCACTCTCCTGGGGTCTCATGTATAAACGGTGCGTACGCACAAAAATGTTGCATAAGCCTGTTTCCACGTTCAAATGGCGATGTATAAAACTTAAAATTGGCATATAGCCACACAAATTTCCACGGTAGCTCATACCCTGGCGTACGCAAGTTCTGCACTCAGTTTTGCAGATTGGTGACACCCAGTGTCAAAGCAGTGCTACTGATCCTGTGTGAATAAAGACAATAAAGGAATCTGATTTTGTAAGCAAAAGTAACATTTATACAACTGGAATGAAAATAAAAATCACAATAATGAAAATTAGTAGTCAAACTTTGATTTAGTTATCTACTGAGTGGGCTTTGCCCCTCCCTGAGACTCTGTATTGGATAAAATGGATTTGTAAATTTGGACAGAGCTTTTTAGTTTCTTTTTGTCACTAAGCAGATTTTCTTCTTTTGTTTGTTGTATGCCAATAATTTTGCTTAGAGTTTTTAATTGTAAGATTTGTAGCTATAGAAGAGTATTAACCTAAGCACAATGCTTCTTGATCAACACTTATAAGAACTGCTTTCATTGTGAATCCTGCAGACTGTTCATATAGAATCCTATAAATGAAAATCTATCTTCCAGGAATTTATTTTTCCCGCCTGCAGTATACTAAAAGCTATCCCCAGGGGACCCATCTGCTACAAACTCCTTAAAAAGAAATATCAAGAGCTGCTAAACCAGCCAGAAGTTCTTGGCCCATAATTCCTTGCGGTGGCCTAAATTGCACACAGACGTAAACATTACAAATGAGCTATCATGCCAGAAGGGGTCTTGCTCATTTGTTTTTCCAGATGGACCAAAAGCCGCACCCATGGTAGACATGGATATTTGACTGTCATGTGTAGTTGTTGAACCAGATGGCATATATTTAGTATTTCAAGGACATTGACCGTTTAAGCTATAATGAAGTAAGGTAGAAGCTGTAAAAATATCTCATGGACAATGTTAAGAGAGGCCAGCAATAAAGGATATTTGTCTGATAAAACAGACTGGAAAGTCAAATCCAGACATGATCCAAGGTCACAGAACCTGATCAAAACAGCTAAAGCCTATCCTGACATGCAAACAGAATCATGTGAGAGGAAAGACACCTAGTGGGCATTCAGGAAAAAAAATATAATAAATACAATATGTTTATTAACGTCTTATGGAATAACTTGAAGCAGATGACAGTTTTTGAAAGATATGTTATTAAATTAGACTTCCCCTGGGATCCACTTTAGATCCACAGTGTTTTATAAACCCATTAACTGAATTGCTGAAGGCAACCAAGAGTGTCAAACACACTAAAGTTATAGGAGTGCCCAGGATAAGATGGTCTTTTTTATGCCAGCCATTCCACTCTTCCAATTAAAATGAAAATGCTGCAGGCTGTCTTTATTCTCCTTTAGTCGTCTTTTATAGTTATCGATTTCTTGATGGGGCAGAAGGCTCTGGTGTGCTGATTCAAGTAATGGCTACAGTGTATGGCTGTTAATCTTTGTTTCAAGTTAAGCTAAAACTTTACGAGTTGTACAGTATAAATACACATTATTTGATAACACATTTCAATTATTTACAAACCAATAACATCAATGTAATAAAGTGCACATTCTTCATAGAAAACAATCCTCAGCCATAAACAGAATTATGATTAACTGTGTTTTGGTTGGGCCTGGTTGAAACTAGGACTGCACTATGTTTCAAAATAGAAAAAGAAAGTATGTGACAGTGCCAGTGTAACAAAGATATAATTTCTAGGAAGGTTTGTGCTGGAAATAATAAAATATTACAAGAAAAATGGGTGACATACATTAACAGAGTATGAGACCCTCAGCCTAATAAATGACAGCAAGCAGCCTCATTGCATTATGCATGGCTACCAGGACCCTGATGGATGTCATATTACACATGTCTCTGTGGGGTCATCTGGCCTTTTAAGTATAATGTGGGTTTCAGGACTAAATGGACCCCTGGATCCACCAACGAAAGCTCTAAAAGGACAACCACCAGAACTCAAAAGGGCATTTGTCATGTAGACTATAGACAAAATTAGATCTGCTTCATTAAGGAATTATTAGTTTCCACATTTAAAGCTCATCATATACAGTATGTCATCTGATTATGGAAAGATACCACCTTTTTAACAGTTATGAAGTTTATACAATGTGGTACATTTTTGTATTAACCATCATACTTGTGTGTTTTATAGTTCTCACCAGAGTATTAATGGGCAATATGGTGGTGCACTGACTAGCACTGCAGCCACATCACTAAAGGACCTAGGTTCAGTACCTAATCTGCTCAATACCTGTTTTTAATTTGCACATTTCCACCATGTCTGTGTGGGGTTTCCCTGAGATGCCAATGTCACCATTTATCTCAAAGTCATGTTTCTTAGCTAAATGATCACCTTACACTGACCCAGTATGGGTGCATATTGCGGTGCTGCTTGGATAAGAGATTGAAAATTAGTAAGCAGTTTGGGTTTTACTGTAATTTATGTCTCCCAATGGTCTATTTATTACTGACACAAAATCCCTGGGAATATAATCAGTAATTAAAATATGACTAACCTATGGTTATGCAAACAATTATGTGACGAGTGTGTGTCCAGTCCCTCAAAGCAATCCTATTAGTCAATCTGGCTTGAGTGTAATTGGTCAGTTTGGCTTTGGTGACACACTCGAAAGAGGAAGTGTGAGTGTGAGATACATGAGTAAGAGTAAAGGCACATTTAAAGACAGGAAGTATAAAACTGGAGAGGAGGCAAAAAAGATACGTTAAAAATAATGTGAAGTCTGAGAAGCAGTCAATATGGAAAAAAAACTGATAATTTTCAAAACACCAGGAAGACAACAACTAGAGATAGATGTGTGTGCTCAAATCAAGGGTTTATCTGTCAATCTTGGATACCGTGAAAATGCATGTGCCAACTTATATATGGTTTGAGGAACAGCCGGGAACCTTACCCGGCCAGTAAGACCTCAACTTGAAAGGATTGGGGTAATAGTGTGCACAAGTCATTGTCTTCTCAGGAACATTAAATGGCAGTCTCACTAGGTTGTGGCAGTGCCACAGACTTCCACGGGGCATCATTGGGACTGGAGTTCTTTGGCTCAGACCTGTTAGGTTCCATGGGCGCTACTAGGAGGAGCAGAGAAAACTTGTGAGCCCTACTTGGCTGGGCTCTAGCCTCACCCGTAACTTCTCACAACAAGGACACAACCTTGGGACACCAGAAGTACTTCCAGGATTTCTATAAAGGGAGCAGCCCCACTTCAGTCTGGGAGCCAGAGGCAGAAGGATAGAGCGCAAAGCTTGCTGACAGGAGTGGAAAAGAAGGAAGCAGACAGAGAGAGAAGAAAAAACACAGAGTTAAAGGGTGCTGTGTACTGCTTACAGTAACTGGCTGTAGTGTGGGAAGCACTTGATAAGGAAGAGTTTCCCATGAATAAAACCTGTTGCTTATTGGCAACTTGTGTCCGAACCTGTGTGTGTCGGGTGTTTGGGGAGCTGCAGTACTCCCTGGTGGCCACAATGGTCGCTCCGATAATGTCACATGTGTCGTGTCACCCAGGGAATTGTGGGAGGTGATCAGCAAGGAGACACCTGAAACATAGCTCTGAAATGGCAGCACCCATAACAAAACAAAGATTGCTTACAGTATAACATTAAATATTTTTCACATTTTCAAACTGCAATAAAGCAAAAAATATAACAGATGTACTTTTCCCATATGGTTTCAAGAAAACCCACAAAAAATTAAAAAACACTGATAATAACACTATGTTTGGTTTGCATTAATGCAGACAATAAATGTAGCTTGTGCTTCCGATATTTAGTTGCTGTATAACACAATGTCTTTCTCAAGTGTAAACATATACAGACAAAATGCAATGTACAGCTAATACAAAACATAGCTGAAGTTCAAAAAAGAGTTGTAAATTAAATATGAACTTAATAAAATGTCCACGTTAAAAAGAAAAGCAAGAGCAAGAAAGGATGTTTATGGCAACCTGGTCATTTATTGGTGTAATTTTTTTAAACAATATTTGAACAAGGTGACAAAAAAGAGCAGCAACCACATTCTGCTACTAACATTTACTCACAACTATCATCTGTCTCTTTGTTTTGACATGAGTCTACATTTCAGGAATTCCATTCAACCTTTCAAGCTGAAGAGCCCAGAGTTCAGCAAGAAATGTGACTATTTTCAGTGTTGAGCCACATATTCTTATTCTGATGATGATAAGGCATGATGATGATATGTGCAGGTAAACATGAATAAAATGCCAAGACCTATTCTTTAATATTAGAGGGTTATGTACTTGGTTACTTGTTTTTGAGGGGTTTGTGTGTGTGCGTGTGTGTGTGTGTGTGTTTGGGAAGGAAATTAGGTAGAAGATAGAAGGTCTTATTTTCCAGGGAAAGTGCATGCACTGCACAGCATACTATATAAAAATAAAATGAATAGAATTGTACATTTAAGTACGTACTTGTGCCACAATGAGGAGTGTCATTGTTTCACAATACATGAACCCTGTCTTGATTCATTGCTGGTTCTCCTTCTTTGTGAAGTTTGCATGTTCTAATTGTGTTCAGCTGAGTTTACTTAAAGGAGATCGGTCTTCTCCCACAGATAATTAACATGGGTTCACATTGATTGTCAGCACACAAAGATGTGTGCAAGAGTGTGATTTGTGTGTTTAAACTACACTGTATTTTTATGTGTATAAAGCCAACCAAGGGTCGTTATGCTTCAATTTTATAACACACTGGATTACTGTGTACAGGTTTGGTCTTCTTGTCACAAAAGTGACATAGCAGCACTAGAGAAAGTCCAGAGAAGAGTGATGAGGCTGATTCCAGGACCGAGAAGTATGGGCAATGAGAAAAGATTTAAAGAGATTAATCTTTTCAGCTTTAGCAAAAGGAGATAAAGAGGGGACATAAAATATTTAAAATTATGAAAGGAATTAGTACAATAGATCCCAACTCTTACTTTAAAATAAATTCTTCAATGAGAAGAAATGTTAGAAAGTTATTCTTCATGCAAAGAAACACAATAAATGTAATAAACTACCACGTTGGGCAGTTGAGAGTAGAACAATCTTGTTGGACTGATTGGCCTGTTCTTAAAGAAAATGGGTGGTCCTGGAGGACTGGCAAGAGGCACAGGACCCTACATGTGACTATCTATTATGAAGTCTGGTACCTTGGCACTTTGAATGAAAATAGAAGGTATGTGGAAATGCATAGTGCCATCACACTCTAAGCAGGGTTTCTTTTTGGTACTCCCTTCTGGTACAAAAATTAAAATTAACACTAAACAAATAAATAATTCTAACACTGTGTAGCCATAACAGTAGAAAATCTATTTTTAAACCTGTTTAACAGGATTAAACATTTGTTTTAGATGTGATGATTTAATAAAACCTTCTCTGTTTCGTAATGGCTTGTGCTCTGCTTATGAATTATTAATATCTGTCAGTCACAGGGAACCCTTCATCCAAATGTAATTTAGATTTTTTCTGAGATGAATGCATAGTTTGCTGTATCAATTTTGAATAAAATGCATCAGCTCACAGGTGCTGACAGCACTGTTTTCATTTCTCAATAACAGATAGGTTAAATCACATTAGCTGTGACTCAAAGGTAATTTAGAAATAGCCAGTAACCACTTAGATATGTATCCACGTCAAGAAATTATACGTTAGAATAATGTCACTCTTAGTAAAGGCTTGAGTGGCAGTGTGGCCTAGTGTCTAAGGTACTGGACTGTAAATGTGAAGGTCCATCTTCATCACCAGCCTTGACTGTAAAAATTATGTGTCAACTATTACACTGCAGTTCTGAAAAGAAAACCTTGTGGCGACATTCACTGGTGATGTGCCAATTCCATGGAGTTTGCTTCACAGTGGGTTCAATGAAATCATGGAAATGTTCAAGAACTTCATAAAACTTGTTGAAATTCAGTAAAATCAATCATAAAAAAGCAAAACAACTAGTTTTGAGTGGATTGTATTGAGGCAATGGTCTTTTAAGTGTTCCCAGAGAGATAGGGAAGTGTCGGACAACTATGCTGGACTGCTTATTGTGGCCAAAAACGTGATTTGTGCTATAAGACAGTGTGTTAAGCACTCCATCCAGCAATAAGTTATATATATATATATATATATATATATATATATGTAAAATATAATATAAAAAATATCATTGCACTCACAGAGTTCTAGTCATGGGGCACTCATTGGCCGTGACGGGAAGGTGCAGTGTGGAAGTGACTTGCTCCATTTTTTGAAGTCGCAGCTCTGGCCACAGCTGGAATGTTTCATTAATTTGTGATCTATCTGTGCAGATACTGCACACTTTTCTCTTCCATCAGGAAGATAGAAATGCCTTGTAACTAGTAATAAATCTGTAGTTATTATTTCATAGGGTTTTGTGTGTGTTCTGATAGGGGTAATTCCTTTAAAGCTTTTTTGACTTGAAACTGTGCATGCATAATTAGCCATGCAGCACTGGGCAGCAGTAAGAGACTGAGCAAGAGCACAGCGATCAGTGTAATATATGTGGTGCCAGTACTCATTATAATTTCATTAAAGCCAGCTAATTTACCATCAAACAAAAATACTGCAATTTATTTTTTATTTCTTTTTTTTAACACATGCCAGATTGGATCATGACATCATGCACATGCATGCATATTAGTTCTTACACATGGCTGCTACAACTCCGGCATGCTAGACTCACAAAGCATCATGGGGAGCTGGCAAAAAATCTTCATCAAAGTTAATTGCATGGCAAAACTATTCAGCGAACAAGGTCATCAGTGTACACAGCATATTTGCTGCAAAAAACACTTTGTCAAATTTCCCTGATCAACACTAATGTTCACTATTAGGTTTGGTTGCTTGCCCCTTTTGATTTGTGTTCCGTTTGAGTTTTCGTTTCCATGAATTATTCTATAATTGTTAATTATCTTATTATTTTAGTTCCTTTTGATTGCTTATTTATGTCCTCTCTGTGTTCCACTATTTACCTTATGTATTTTGCTTTTGAAGGAGGTAGTGTGAGACCTCTAAAGACGCATGGTGCTATAATCAGCTTCATTGTAGCGCCTGGAGACTGTTTAAGGACTGCATAAGTTAGTTTTCATCTGTGTTCTTTTGCTCTCTGGGATGTTTTGTTTTTTATAGTCGTTTTGACCATCCCATTTTGTCATTAGAATTTTGCTTTGTTTTTTGGCTTCGCTGCCTTTAATTGTGACATTTTGGCTGTGTATTTTTTTGAAATCTTGCTTAAATTAAGTTAATAATTTCTGCCTTTTCTTCTTGACTTTGTAATTCTTGCTTTTTATTTTTTATTTTTGATATCTTATATCCTGCAGTAGGCTGGCACCCTGCCCGGGGTTTGTTTCCTGCCTCGTGCCCTGTGTTGGCTGGGATTGGCTCCAGTAGACCCCCATAGTTAGAATGTAGCGGGTTGGATAATGGAGGGATGGATGGAAATCTTCTTTCCTGTTAATTATTAATATTATTTCTTTTCACACTATATTGGGATTTATTTTAGTATTTATTGGATTTATTTTTATTACTTTAGAATTTGTTGTGTATTAATAGACAATTTGCTAAACTACTCTTAAGCATGACTCAATGGTAAATCAGCCTGTTTAAAGCTTAATTTAAACAACTTAAAAAGTGTCACATTCAGAACATTCTTTATTTACTTGCAGCAACATAACATTTTTAAACACATATATGCAATCCTCTTTCCATATATTTAACCAGAACCAGTGAAGTACATCTTGCAAAGACACACTACCTGAGGAGAAACAAGCAGTTTAAGGAATGGTATTAAAAATATTTGTGTGATGAAATCCAATGTTCATTATAGTTTGTATTTGTTACTAAGCTGACAGAAGATGAAAAAAATTGCTGTCCGAACAAATATTTTACTATACACAAAGTAATATTCTTCATACACTTCTGTAATTCTTAGAATGGTTGTATGTGGGTAGAACATTCTGAAGCCTAGGTTAATAAGAAACTAAAAAATTCAGTTTTCTCTACACTAATTGAAAAAAATAATATGAAATATATTTTCCAGTTTTTATTTGTTTTATTTCCTCCCTTGGCTCTGTTGCAACTCACTTAGAAACTTTATTGCACATTCCCTTTTCCTGCAGAAATACCAAAGATAGCTAGTATGCAATTCCCAGATCATTTCTGTATTAACACATTAAACAATATTACAAAGTTCCTTTACATGGCACATTTTGTTCTTTTCCGACTATGCCGGTGTGTGCCGTTTTCTACACTTGGAGGCTCCAACATTTTAAGGACACAACTGAGAATCTACAGAGGACAATGAGTGGTCATGATTGGTGGGTTGTTTCCTACATGTTGGGATATTTCAGAGCAATCAAAATCAGAGCAAGTGATCATCTTCAAGGAAGACAGCAGGAGTGTATTTCCCGAAAATTATAAACCTTAGTGATTAACAAGCAACTTTACAATGTATATATCTAACGTACAAACAACTGTTTCATGTGTTTCCCAAAACCCGTCTTAATCACTACCTACAAGATACTACTTTCTCATCCTTGCTACTGAAGTTTCATACAAACAGCATCACAAATTGGTTGAAACACAACTGATTGGCAATACTGTACTTTCATTATAAGGTGATGTTGTTGGTCCTTCATTAGGGTGAAATAAAATTGAGAAAAGTAAGTCTTTACCTTCCTCTTCCTCTTTCTGCCTCTGGTCACACCTCTTCCCTGACTCCTTCTCTTTCTTTGGACAACAGTAGCCCAATTTTCGCCAGCACCCTGTTGGCTAACAGTACTAGTGGTGGCCATTGTTAACCAAGGTATGGAAATCTGTATTGTTGTCTGCAAATCGATCTGGCAATATTTTACACCAGATGCCCTTCCTGACGTAACCCTCCCCATTTATCCAAGCTTGGGACTGGCATGAAGAAACACACTGGTTTGTGGATCCCCTGTGGCTGTGTTCATAAAACAAAACCCCAGTTTTCTAAAAAGGTCTTGTTCTTTCTGACAACAACACAATGTCATTGTTTATTAAGGCACATGGCAGCCTTTCCAAAAGTGAGATAAAATGAAAGTGTGACAAGACAGTTAAGAGAATATGTGGCAGCACATCACAAATTAACTTTACCCTCTTTTAGACAAACTGAGACCACCTAGACATCCTAACATCAAATGAATGAGTAAATAAATTCCAGTATGTATTAAAAATTCTCATACTTCTTCAGATGGTGCACACTGTGTTTATTTCTCAAAGCATATATAGAATAACTCAAGCATCATGAAATGTAAAATCTCTTAATTAGAAACTAGTGAATAAAACAACTATGTAAAAAAGGTAGCAAAGAAGACCTGCCTAGCTTCTGCACCAGCCTGGTATATACCCTTTGCTTTAAGATCAGCAACTTTGATATTTGCAACCTCCATTACCCTTCCTTTTCTTTACTGAGCCAACTGTAATAGTGCAGAATTATGCAGAACAACACACAAAAGTATTGCAGCTCATCATGGCTGAAGTGAAAATCCAAAAGCCACCAGATGATTTATGACGAGAGCAAAGGTGTATTTCCATTACAGGTATGCCTATACCCATAGCTTGCATTCCATCAGGCAGCGGGTGTGCTCATATGCATCATTATAATGTTCTGCGGATGCCATCCAAGAGTTAGTTACATGTTTAAATAAATATTATGAAGGGGATATAGCTGAAATCACCCAGCAGTCGTCAACTGCTAAACTTGTCATTTCTTGCCTTTTGACACACTGTTAACTTGGCTCAGATGAAGGCATGATGGCAACTCCCCAACCATTTTTCCAAAATATCTATGAAAACTCCTTGGTCATTGCAAAATCACCCATACAACCAATGCAGAGAACCTTTAAAGCAGGTGTAACTTAACTGGATTCTGGAAGTAGGAATGGGTACAACGCATAAATAAATTGTGGAGGTGTTGTGTTTGTGAGGGTTGTCACAAAAATGAGACACAGACAGATAAAGGTTTGGGGCAGCCACCCGTGTAATCTGGTTTCCTGGCTGCAAAAGTCGTTTTTGTCAAAATAACCAGCACTGAAGTGCATACAACGGAGTCTAAAACAAGACTGAGGAAAAAGGGAAAAGGGGCAGGTTTTTAAAGAGGAAGACAGGAAGTGAGGTCATAAGGATCGAGCACATGGTCTTCAACCATTGGATCACAGCCAGACGTGACATCAGAGGGGCCGGTGTGGTCAACTTCCATTGGCTCGGTCCCAGAAGTGATGTCAAGAGAGCCAGGTGGAATCCCCCGGGAATGGTCTACAGGCAAAGGAGAAAAAGAGTCAGTGTACTGCCTTCACTCAAGCCCTTTAGCTGCCATGTGCACGTGTGTGACAAGGTGTAGTTGTTGACATGGGCACAGGATTCAACTAGCAGGTGTTCTTAATTGCAGCCATACTACCGTATACCCACCCAAACATATCAACCACTGGTTAATTCTTGTTCTTCCTTTTTCTTTCACCCTACTTCTCCACAAAACCAATTGCAATTCAGAAGAAATCTCAATGAAAATAAAGATAGCTGTAACCTTTGAACAAGGATTCTTAAAACACAAAAGAACATAGAAATCTTAACTTATAAATTTGTAATTTATTAACATTTTAAATTATTTACATTAGCCTACATATAAAGCATAATTCTACACAGGCATTAATGAATTTCATCATGAAAATGATATAATTTTAAGAGTAGATCTAAGCATTCTCAATGTTCAGAGAACTGTCATGATTTCAGTTTAATGTGATATGTGCTTTTCACCAAGAGACAGCCTTTTAAAGAAACACTTGGCAATTAACAAAATGGTTGGGGAGCCCATAGATTCTGAAGTATTTAACATGCTACCTTAGATATGATGGGTTTTGAGTAACACTCAGGAATTTATGAAGTGACCATTGGGTTCTGGGTTATGTCCCTGACACTTTTTATCTGGTTAGTCAGTTTGGCTGGAAGGCCAAATCTAGGAAGATTCCTGGAGGTTTCAAACCTTTTCCATTTCACAATTATAGAGACCATTGTCCTCCAGGAAACACTCAAAGCTTTAGAAATGGTGTTATCCCCTTGCCCAGATCTATGCTTTATCATAACTTGATCTTGAAGGTCTACAGAGAGTTCCTTGGACTTAATGGCTTGGCTTTTATCCTACTATTCAGTGGGAATTGTGAGGTTTTTTATACACAGGTGTGTGCCTTTCTAAATGATGTCAAGTTAACTCAATTTGCCACAATTGGACTCCATTTAAGTTGTAGACATATCTTAAGGAGAATTAAAGTAACCAGGAGTCACCTGACCATAATATGGAGTGTAACAGCAAAGAGTTGAATACTTATAAAAAATACAGTTTTCAGTTTTGATTTTTAATAAGTTTGTAAACCTTTCTGAAAAAATTTTTCTATTTTGTCATTTTGGGCTTTTGAGTGTACAGTGAAGGGCAAAAATGGCAAAATTGTCCATTTAAAATTAAATCTACCCCACAATAAAGTACAGAAAGTGAAGGGGGTTTGAAAATGTTTTCCGAATCCACTGTAGATGCATGAAAACACAGCACTGTTTATATTACTGCATTTTTTAACAGTTGAATGCACAACACAGGAAGCCCCCTGCCTTTCCCTAGCAATCACTCTTGTTTCCTGAAGATGAGACTGAGCACAAGCATGTTGTATCTGTCTCCAATACATCTTCAGAACTGTAATCACCATGATTGCCGTCATAATTAGCAAAGTGGGCAGAACTACAAGAACAGGTGTCACATGGCTCAACACAATATCTGAACATGAAAGGAAATGGCTCAGGCGATTATTTTTTTTCTGGAGAGCTTTATTTAAATGCAAAAAAAAAGCAGATGCTTGAAAAAATAATGTGCTTTAATTTGTGTCAATGAACAAAAAACAAATGAAAAAAGCATGTGCAACAATACCAATCTCTGCAGACAGATACATACGTGGATCAAGCCACCATTTTGGAAAGCCATAATTATAATGTAATATTACAATGTATTTATACAGACTGTCACAGAGTAATTGATGTAAATGAAGATGCATAAGGTAACTGTGACCACAATACAGTTGTCTTTTGCTTACACTGAGCATATGTTTCATGTTATTGTGAAAATCAAACCAACAACAGTAAGAATTTGGTTACATTTCTCTTAAAGCAATTTTCCAACTTAAGAAAGCTTCATGTGAACAAAGTTTTGTCCAGTGTTTAAAGGAAAAGGAAAAAAGCACATAGCTGTTTTGAAATTAACACCCTACAAAAACAGTACCTGCTTTTCCAGAAAAAGCCTTGTGCTTTATTGGCAATGTAATCAAAATATTTAAGATACTAAAAAAAAATACCAATACTGTCAGCACTGCCATAGTCCTAATTAAGAAGTCAGTATCCTGTAATAGGTCCTTTGTTTATTCAGGTATTCAAATTATCAAACAGATAATGGGTAAAATCCAAATTCTTACCACATGAAATATGTCTTTAGTGTTCTATAGAGAAATACAGTGCTTAGTGTCATGAATGGTCTCTACTACGTATGTATCCCCATCTATCACTGACCAGACATACTCAACATTAAGGTGACAGGCCTTATGTCAAGGAGCACACTGACCCTTATTGTGTCCACGTAGTGGCAGAGCTACAATTCACAGATTGTGAAATACGTAACTTAGGCACATTTCCATGAGCCTGCATGAGGTGAATGACCTTCTTTTGGTTCAATCTTTTATATGCAGGAATTCCAGTTTAGTTATTGTCATTCATTATACAGTACAATAATATGCTTTTTGAGTATAGGGCTAACGTTGCAGAAAATAATAAAAAGGCATAATAATTTGAAATTAAAGATTAGTAGTGCAATTACTTTTTCCACAATGCTTATGAAAGTTAATGATCCAAAGTAAGAGTAAAAGCTTTGTTTAACATTAATGTTATGTGTATCTGAGTAATTCAGGTTTTGAAGTAAACAATTAAGAACGTTCTTGTTCTGTGTTTTTCTTACATGTCAGCCTCCTTTAATCACTTGACACAAGCTTATATTTAAGGCGGCACTCTTAGGTATGACAAACATTATCTGAATAGTATCTCGTGTTCATTATACAAGCAGCCAGACAGGTAATGATGTGAAAATATATTATGCTTACGAATGTGTCAGAATGATGAATTTCAGTGAAACAGAAGAGAAGATTGTCAGTTTATATAGTGAAGTAAATCTCAATCCATCATACTTTGACAGTTAGGCAGTGCATAGTGAAATGATACAGAGCTATGCACAGATCACTTCTAATGGTCCAGCATTCATTTTGCTTTGATTGCTCATAGGGCAAGTCCTGTGGCTCGCTAATGAAGTGACGATTTTACTGTAGATGTACTGTACATCATGACAGATGATAGAGAACCTACAGAAGGCTATAATTATGTCAGAATGATAGAAATAAATGATCTACTTGGGATGTAAAGAAGGCATATATTTTTATTATGAAAATGTTAGTATAATTTAGGTAAAGCAACAATATATATTTTTAAATAGTGTTATACAAAGCATAACTGAACAGTACCACTGCTTTCACGTTTCTAGATTTTGATTCATTAGGTTTAGCAAATGGATTAACTGATGGAATTGGAGCATTGGAAGATTAAGTGACTTCATCAGGACCAGACAGTGAGTAGATGATTGGGACAGGACCATACAGTAAACTGGATAAGGAGACTGAACCTGCATTACTGAACCAGCAAACTCAGTCACACCAGGCCAGAGGAAATGCTAATTAAGAAAAACACATCAGAATGGATAGAATGTCCAGTCTCTAATCAGAACACATATCAACATGTATGATTTGTATGAGGACTGACACCCCTGCTTTCTTCCTGATGCTGCCGGGTTGTGCTTAGAGTTAGATTGGGCGAGACTGATAATGTAATGTTATGGCTTATCACAGAACCACCAGAGGCAGGTCAAGTTCCATGTTGTAATATATTAATTGTGGACCTAGAATGGACAGCAAATGCAAGAAATCAAAAATTGGTCTGTTCAGAAGTTGAGATGCTCTAGAATAAGAGCACCAACAATGGTGACATTGTATACTGACACAAAACCAATTACAGAGGGTGTTATTTATTGACATGTCTTCATGTATTTTATTATTATCTTTGTTGTTGAATTATCACTCTTTATATTTTTATGTCCTTTCTGTGATGCTGGTAATTATGTGCCATTCATTTAAATGTCCTAATATTCCTTATACTTTGTGAGACATGCCCCAGGAGGCAGGGCCACCCTGACATCACCACTCCTGGACTGAGGCCTCACTTAGGCCTGTTAACCAGAGCAAAGCAGGCTCAAGTCTAGGAGAACATTCAGTTTGTGAAGGAGTCATAAAAATTGCTGTTTTGTTTTTGTTTTGTTTTTTTATTTTCTGGTTTTGTTGTTTTTTATTTTTTTTTTGTTTGTTTTTTTACATCTGTTTCTGGTTTTCTCTTCATGATTGTGGATTTAAACTTGTTTGTTTACAATTTCATTTTAGGCAACTTCTTTTTGTTTACTTTTGCTTGCATTTTTCTATTTTTTCTAATAAATCCTTAATTTAAAAGGATTATTTGTCTGCCCTTTTCAACACAAGCCAAAGGTTTATGGTCATCCTTCCTCTTGCAGGGCTTTTTTATATTTTTGGGACATTTTAATTATTTTCCAGCTTGCCTTTTTAGGGTCTACTAGATGATAGGCTTTCAGTTAGGGGTTTAGAGGCTACCTGGACTTGAAATGAGTCTCCTTCGGTACTAGTAAGGTTATGGCACTTCCTTGATGGTACTTTTAGGAGGCCTCACACCAATTTTGCTATATTTAGGACTCCTAATCACAGCATTATGCCCAAATATCAAATATGGTGGCTGGAGACCTGAAGACAATTACTATTTCAGCTTAGATATGAACGATGCGCAAAAGTGGGCAACAGGATGGAAAGTCTCCAGGTGGCAGTAGGAAAACCTGTTAACTTATATGTGTTTCTGCCTTCCACTGTAATGGAGGGGTGTCCTTGTGTATTCCAGCCCTTTAAAGAATTTTGGGTTCAGGATTGCTGGAACACGTGGGGTAAATACAAGAAATTCTAGAAGTATGGTATCAATAATTCCCTAATCCATAAAAATATAAAGTTGGTGGGAGAAAGAAAGGCCAGAGGCATTGAAAGAAATAGTGGAGGTGTAAAGGAGTAGTTGGTTGGAGTACATTATGGGCAAGTAAGGCAGGAATACCACAGGCTATTCAGGGGTGTTAACCTTTTAGCAAAGGTCCTTTGTAACATACTGTAGATTACAGCTGACCGTCTGCATCCATGGGTTCCGTATCCAAGAGTTCAACTAACTGTGAATCGAAAATATATAAAAAAAAAAAATTCAAGAAAGCCCTAAAAAGCAAAACTTGAATTTCCCATGTGCCGAGCACTATGCTGAATCCTCATGAATGAAATGATGTGTAGGCATACCCTGTGGGATACTGACTCGGGGGAGGATCGATGTAGGAAGACAGGGTCGGGCAGGTGTACGGGCCCTCTCACTCCTCACGACTCAGTAATGGTCCTTCCACACTTTCACCTACATAAACCTTGCTACAACTTTTACTTCCTCTATAGTCAAGTGTGACCATCTTCTTGGTGCTCCGCCAGAGCCCATGAAAGATTGCTACAGGGCCAGTCTGAGGACCTTACTAAATAAATATACAATACTAGCCAACCCACGGCGTAGCATACGCCACATAATCAGGCCGCTTTTTAAATGATTTTTAAGCACAGAGGAAAAAATAAACATTTGAAAAATCCGTAATTTAATAAACCACCAAGAAAAGTAACATTGCAACAATGCACGCTACGAACCAACATACAATTGTCCGTGACTGAGAACCGCGCTGTCGCGCCTTCTCCTTCCAAAGTGAACGACAGGGTTTAACGGCGCTCGTTCAGTACGCGCTGCCCGCTTATGTGCCCGCTCCAACTCCCTACCTGAGTCGCTTTCGTCTGTGTACAGTCCACACGCACCTGTGAGTCACATTGACTGTTAATTTTCCAAACACCGCCTCAGTCGGTTTCCACGTTGAATTTTCATTGTTCTTTACGGTTCCGGCTGCTTTTTTATATATAATCCACCAAGTCACACGAACATGGGGGGGGGTTTACAAAGGGTAGGGACGTAATCAGTGCGAGCGTATGACCCGCACGTACTGGGAATTTCTCGTTCATGGGGAACAATTGCAAGCCATGGTCTCCATCACGAATGGGGTTCAACGGCTTACCTACGCCTCCCCGCGCCGGTAGACACACGCTGATCCATTCAGTGTAGCGCGTGCAGTACCGGACATACAAGTGCATCACAGACCTGTTAATGCTCAATCTCACGTGGCTGAAAGCCATTTGTCCCTCTAAGAATTTGGACGCCGACCGCTGTTGGGTCGTGTAACTATTTGGCAGGCGGGAGTCTCGTTCGTTTTCGGAAATAACCAGCCAAATTGCTCCACCAACTAAGAACTGCCATGCACCACCACCCACAGAATCGAGAAAGAGCTATCAATCTGTCAATCCTCTTTGGCTGCCTTTCTATATATAATCCACCAAGACACCCGACCACGGTAGTAGCGAGGTGGGAGGGGGGTGTGTACAAAGTGCAGGAACATCTAAGAAGACGCATGTTTGTCGCGGATGCGAATTGCTGTATGTAGCGTGTAAAACAGTTTGCTAAGCTGCACGCGGTCGTGCGTCGTAACCGAAAACTCGTTTTTTAAAGACTGCTCACTTCATTGTGTTTTAACCTCAGTTGTAAAGGAATGTTTTAATGATCCCATGGGATACCCCTCGCAAACAGTTTTACACGCTGCATATGGTGATTCATCTCAGCGAGAAACATGCCTCTATTAACAGTCAACGTGTGGGAGGGGGGTGTGTACAAAGGGTAGGGACGAAAACAGTGGGAGCGTATGAGTCGCACTTAGTGGCAATTCCACGGTTTGCAGCCCGAATGAGGTTCAACGGCTTACCCACGCCTAGACACACGCTCAATCTCATGCATAATTATTTATTGAATGGTAAACACTTCTGGAAAGACACGGTTGTCTAAAACAGGTTAGTGTGAGAATACAATAGTAAGTGAATGAAAAGATGGAACTCTGGAGAGAGCAAAATACAACACAATAGTGAACCCGCGGCATAACAAACGCCGCATAATTATTTATTGATGGTTGAACACTTCTGGAAAGACACAGGGACACCCCTCGCAAACTGTTCTACACGCCGCATACAGCGATTCACATCTGCGACAAACAAACTGTTTTACACACTGCATACAGCGAATCACATTCGCGACATGATTTTTCCTAGATGGTCCTGTCGCGTCCACCCTCGCACTCGAAGCATACACACTGCCTGCTCATGTGCCCGGTCGCAAGCCGCGTCCAGCCTCGTTCTCGAAGCATACACACCGAGAATGCTCACAGAGAAACTCACGGAGAGCCGCCCACCAGCTGCCTGTGTGTGTGCCTCTGTCTGTCTCTGGCACGGCTTTCTCTTGCGCTGCCTCTGTGTGAACCGGTCAGGCACAGAGAAGGTCAGCTGCTGACAGAGCGTCTCGACTGTTGCAGGGCCTGCATTGGTGAAGCAGGTGAGACGGTAATGAAACAGAGGCACAGGGTTTATTGGTTTTTAAAGACTGATTCCTTCATTTTGCTTTAACCTCAGTTTTAAAGGATTGTTTTAAGGATCCCATGGGATACCCCTCGCAAACCGTTTCACACGCTGCATATGGCGATTCACATCCGCGAGAAACATGCCTCTATGAACAGTCAACGTAGCTCGGAGGTACATGACATTAACCTGACCTGCACTGCATGTGGCCTCTACGACAGACAAACATAAATGACGCCATTTTTTCTGTGTCGTCGCGTCCGAGTTGGTGGGCTTGGCCCTGCGAGTTGTCGTCGTATCCAATGGTCTTGGAGTTGGTGGGCGTGGCTCCTTCCTGTGTGCGCTATAGGTGTCTCACTTGTCGGCGGCTTAGTAAATCCACGCCCCTTCCGGTGTGCTTTTCATGGTTGTCTTGCCTTAGTGAATTATATATATAGATAGTAGAAAGAAGCTGAAATTTGAGGAAGTATTAGTGTTGCCCCTACAGCAGCAAAAATGGCCTCTCTGGTTTGTGATAAAGTGCTTGCAAAGATGGAGAAAACATTAAATGTGAGACTAGAGAACATGTCACAAAAGCATATCTCTTTAAGTCTTACTGTGAGGGTGATGAGGAGAATGACAGGAGGGAGTTTAAGGTTAGTAAGAGATGACTTGCTAGCTATGTAAAGCACTACAGCATTTAAGAATTTAAAGATCACAGGAAAATCGACATCGGCTGATGTATTATAAGTAATATAGAGATTATTTAAAGTATACAAGAGTATGTAGATTGTATGCAAATACCAAGCCATTCCATATTAGGGATTTGAGCATAGATGGATTTTGGGGTCCTGAAACCAATCCCCCATGCATACCAATGCATGACTGTACAATATTTGTTTGTCCATTTTCCTTTATACTTTGAGTTTGTTTCTAAGAGAATGGCTCCAGAGTGCCCTCTACAGTCCACAATGTGTTAAAGCATTCTGTGAGAAAAAAATCAGTTTGTTGAACCATTTAAACTCTTTGGACACACAGCTTATTTATACTCTACTTTCAACTTTACTACTCCAATTCTTATTTTCTCTTCATGTCTAAACTTTACTTTACTTTACAGTTACACCATTTCACACTTCCCCAGCAAAGTGTTTTTTTCACACTGAAGACACACAAAAGACAAAGATCATGACTGGAAATGAACAGGCGGTTAGCATTTGTTAATTACAGTTATAGAGACAATGGTCAATTCCACAGATGTACTGTACATCTGACATTCAACTGTTTTTGAACCTGCTTAATCCACTTCACGGAGGTGGGACCCTAGAACTCATCACCAGAGCATCAGGATCAAAGCACTATATAGATGCAAAAGTTCAGTTAATTTCTGACCTGGAGGTTTTGTTCAAGCCTGTGCTTTGCAATAGACTGGTGTCTTCTTCAGAGATGGACCCAAGTTTGCATCTGAACAGGTTTCAGTTTCCCATAACCCTGAACTCAGCAGTTTGTGGGATGCATACATTATTACCACACAGAACTTGTACTCGATATTATTAACTGGCTGTGGTTTCCTGTAATTTTAGTTTCCTTTCCTTTTGTTTTGTCAAATTCCTCCCTGATTCTGAAGGCAAGCTGTTAAGTTAATTGGGAACTCTACGATTGTTCTACTGGGTGAGTGCTTTCTGTTTTGTGACAGATGCCTTCCATAATCTCAGACAGCTGAAAATATTTATAAAAATGAATTTAACTGAATTCTGGAGAAGATAAGACAAAACACTGATGAACTGCTTGTTAGTGTTTGTCCTAGATTTATTTATTTTCTCTTTGGGTGTCAGAGTAGGCCTGCATTCACATTCTTTGGCCATTCAGCTGAAATACTAGCTATGTAATTTGGTGGTTCCACAAGGAAGCTATGACTCTTTTGTGATTAAGTGGTGTTGTTGCTGGTGTTCCTGTTTAGATGTCCCCTGTTTCTTTATGAGGCTTAAATCTGATCACATACCTTTGTAGTATCTAGCTTTGGAAAACCTACTTCTATAGAATATTACAGTGACATTTTTAGCATGAAAATTTTGTTTAACTATGGTCCCTTAAGGGTACAAGTTGATGCTTTTGTGAAGACCTTTACTGGTGGCAAACTGGGTTGAAGTAAAGGTTTGAAACTAAAGACAGCCTTTCCCAGCAAACAGCCAGCCATAGTGGTCCCTAGGATGGGACACAAACGGTACAGCACAGACAGTAAGAAAGATGAAAAGTGACAGGTGACAGTTAGTTTTGACATTTATTCCTATTCCCAATCTACAAAAGAACCTAAGAGGTTAGTTGGTACGTTTTGTGAACATGCTTGCAGTGTGCCATTCAGTCAGTCAGCCATTTTCTGCTGGGGTCTGCTGGAGCCAATCCCAGCCAACACGGGATGCAAGGCAGGAACAAACCCCAGGCAGGGAGCCAGCCCACCGCTGATTGTGCCATTCAGTTGTGATTAAATTTATATACTATATTAAAAGACCCAATCAGTTTACAGAGAAGCTCATCTTTTCATTCCTACATTTTTTGTTTTACTGTGGTGGACGGTGCAGGTTAAATGTGCAAAGAATCCATATCAGGTCTGGAGCTGAATCAGAAGTCCTGCTTGTCATTCCAATAAAGAAGAAGGCAATGCCACTTTTTGCTATAGCAGGGAAGATCCTAGAATTGGACACTAGGTTATAAATACACTCCTAAACATTTCCACACTTATTCACACCAGGCCAATTTACAGTCATTGATCAACGTACCCTCTCTTTATTTGTCATGTAGGGGCAAAATTGGAGTGCCCAGAGAAAAACCATCACCTTCACAAGAGAACAAATGGGAGTCTGGGGATCAAATGTGAAGTGTCAGCACTAACCACAGCGCAAGTGGACTGTCGCAACTTGGTTTTTATCATTTCAAATATTTTATAACTATCTGTAAAGATAAAACCTTGGAAACCTTTGGCAGTGGTGAAACAATCAAATAATACGAGCAGAGGAATGTTCATTAAGCAATAACCAACTAAAGTGGGCCCAGACCATGCTGCTTTTAAAAAAAATTATGATGTCAGCTAATATGTAGTGAAAAGAATAGGAATCAAGGCTTCAGGTTTTTAATTTTAATTTCATCATTGTATGAATGGATGGAAAGGGGATTAACTAAACTGCATTAGGTAAAACATACAGTATTTAACAATTTAATGCAGCCCCTTTATCTAACCAGATTTAATTAAATTTGAATCAGAAGAGAAAATATTAAGATGCAACAGAAAAATGTGTCAAAGGATTTAGCTTTCTGAAGAAGAATTTTAATACAGTCCAGTCTTAAGACACTAGGTATTTACTGCATGTCAGGAATGGGTACTGTTGGTGGGGGGCTTTCTTCAAGTCTGATGTTCTATCTGCCTTTAACTCCCGACTCCTTCTGTCTCAATGCTGGCTGCTCTGCAACACTTATGGCACCATTATCACATGATGGTGGCGCAGGGTGGATAAATTAGAAGAGCTTGTGTAGTGCTTCTTGAGCAGTTTGTCCTTTACAAAAGCCTATCTACAGGACCCTTTGCTAGAAGTATTCAGTTTTTCAGTTTGAGTTTGATAGTTTTGGATGCTTTATTTTAGTTTTTGGATGTTAACTGTTGCCTAGTTTTTCAAGTGATGTTTTGATTCTAGTTTATGACCAATTAATTGCTTGTTTTTTTTGACTACTATTTTTGAACTGCCCTTTCAAGATTTGGTCATGAGTACTAATTGTCCCCTTTTGAATTCTGTTGTTGGATTATGAACTTGTAAAAACAAATAATTTTCACCTTTGATTTGTAGATCAACATTCCTTTTTGGGTGCTCATGATCAGCTACACTCTCAATCATGTTGATTTTGTCTAATGAAGAACTAGTGCTGGGAGGTGACACTGTGTGCACTGTACTGCTGGCAGAAAGTCACCACTTTTCTGAATACACACCATGAAGAATCCTGATTTATCTACTGGGATCCTAGTTCTGCAGAGCCCTCTCAAGGAAATCTGAGAGAGAAGTACAGTATAATACAGTAGCTGGTGTCTGTAAGGCGATGTGACGATGTGGGTTCTGGCTCCACGCTCCCTTTGATGTTTGAAGCACTTGAACCCAACACCATCGATAATGTAACCGAGTGAGCTAGTCAATGGAGGCAAATTACTGAGCAAGGGGAAGGTAGAAAGTGCAAAAGTGCTTTTATTTAAAACCAACAATCAACAAAAACAGTGTTCCATAAATAGTGCAGTTTCAATGTTCATTAAATAAATAATCCATAAAAGAACGTGGGAGTAAAACCAATAAATAGAAAAAAACAATCCTTAAAACCAGAGGTTAAAATCTTCTCTTGGAAGCAGTCTTAAAGCAAACAAATCCGGTGCATCGTTTATTAGCGTTTGTTAGCGTCTCCCTGGCTTCGGAATGGCACTCATCCCAGTCTCAGAGAACTTGGTTTCCAACCAACGGCCAGGTCGCCCACGTTGGGGATTCCAGCACCAAGTCTCCCGACTTCCACTGCCTTTCCATGGCCTCTCTGCGGCCAGTCGCTTTCCTCTAGGCACTCCCGCTACCTGCTCACTCAGTGGGAGCAACCTCAACTCAAACGTCTAGGTGTTGGCCTAACACCCAGCTTCCATACAGCTGCCCACGAGCGCTCGATCGCGCGCTCACCACATGCACGCACCGCCTGCTCCCGGTAACCTCCGTCCTCTCCTTTCCTTTTTTTTCTCTCCCCATTTTTTTACACTGAACGTTTCTTTCCCCCCACAAAACCAACTCGCGCTTCTTTTAAAACGTGAGGGGCCATTCCAGCTGTAGCCTTAGCCACGGGAGCAATCACGAATGTGGGCAGTTCCTCACCTGTGCACATGGTGAGAAACGCCCACATCGACGACCGCCCCGCGGCTCGCTACAACAACGCCCCCCTCACGAAGCCGCCTCGGGTGCGGTGATTTAAAATGAATGGCCTTTACTCAACGAGCTGTGGACCCATAACACCACAGGCGACTGCATTGTAATAGTTTATGGAGTGCTTGCCTTATATGATGTGAGTTAAGTGTAATATGTTGTGTCAATGAATGCTGTTGAAATTTGAGTTTATTTTATGTATATGACTGTAGATATCTCTCTATTATATAAAAAAATCCTTTGACGCTACAAGACTTTTTGGAGACGAGAATTTTTGGAAGAGAGATTTTTTCAAGTCCCGTGAGACAAGGCTTTTGCCATGAGATTTTTTCAAGTCACACCTTCCTCTCAAACATTTTCATTCAAGACCACAGTCCACACAACACTCATTCATGTGAATGCTTTTGTCAGACACACTTCCTGCGCTCTCAGCTCTTATACATTTTAACGTTTTCCTCACTTTATGTTCTCAATTAAAGAAGATATATTATGTCCAAATCTTATTGAAGAATTTCATCATGAATGGTTATCAACATAAAAAATGAGTACAAGCACAATCCTAGCACCGAGAAATGAAGATGTCAAACGAATTAACGCCAAAACTGTCGATCGGTTTCACATCAAATTGGTTAAATGCATCCAAAAATGTCGAACGGTTATAAGGCAAATTGGTTAAATGCATATCAATAGACTATGCTGAAACAGTTGTTGGTGATCGTGCAGAAGATGAAAATAACAACTTACAATATCACGAAGAATATCTATAACTGTTAACAATGTCCGGTTTTACAACACATGAATTACTGTAGAAAGAAGGATGTATCCAAGAAAGGTAAAGTACTGCAGTACATCTTTCATGGATAACATTAGACAACAAAGGAGATCTTGATATGCCATTCATAGTAAAACATTTACAGTTTATAGTTAGAATAGCTTTTGCAAAGACAATTAACAAATCTCATAGCCAAACATTCAAAAAAGTCATTTTATTTAATAGAGAGAAAGAAACGAAATTCAATCACATATGTTGCATGCATATGTAACAATTCCCATGAAAATAAAAATCTGTTTAAATTGTACATCCGCATACCCATACACGATCAGCAGAACTGCAAAGAGGCTAGCACGTAACGCAGGCCAGGGGGATGGCAAGAGAAGCGAGCAGGGGCAAAGCCCCCAAATCTTTAAAACTCAGACACTGTATATCAATACTTCTTGTGAATCGGTGGCACTCCCTCAAGAGTTAACAGTTTCTTGCTGCTGTTATCAGACTTACAGTGAAGCCCATGATGCCTAAGAGTGGTGGAAGATGGACTGTTTAACTGTATTTCAGCTGCTTCTAGAGTTCAACAGGGTTTAAACCTGGTGTAATGTGAAAGCTGCATTGCAGGAAGCCTGTCATGAGAGGGTAGATTATACTGCCAGTGGATTGTTATGGTTTTGTCCGAGCAAACGGCGGTGTAAGAATAGGAACAGAAAACAGTGAGAAAGAAATTCAGTATAACAAAGGCTTAGGAAACCACCATCGCAGTATAACGAAAACAGCAAGGAGTGAAACCAATGCCAATGGTCGAGAGAGTACCTTCCTGTAGCAGACTACGGAAAACATAGACATATATAGATAGACGCCACATTCACTGTGTTGCCCAGTCGACATGATAAGTCAGCGCGTCCGCCCTATTGCGAGTGGTAAAAGTGCCATTTAAACTAATACAGGTAGACGTGGAAACCGGGTTTTCTAATGAAAAAACAATAACGTTTTAAACAGTATCATTTACGTACAACAGATTTTGGCGAATCGTTTACATGCAATTATTTATATCCATTTATACACTAATAATGGCAATTATTAAATAATAATAATAATAATTAAAATTTAATAAATTACATTTACATTTCTAGGCTTCGTCCTGTTCTTACGCAACACAGTACTAAAGTACTGGTTAATGCCCAAGTCACCTCACGTATAGATTACTGTAATGGTATTCTATCTGTCATCCCACAAAAATGTATCCATCGCTTACAATTTATTCAAAATTCTGCTGCCAAGATAATAACCTGCTGTTCTAAATCCACTGAACATATACTACACCTATTCTCTCTCAACTTCACTGGCTCCCTGTTAACTACAGAATACAATACTAAATACCGCTCTTAACATTTACAGTAAAGCTCTCCACAACCTCACTGATCTCCTACAGACTCAAACTCTGTGCTATGGGAGCTCGAGCATCTCTCATAGTGCTCCTCAACTTGGGAATTCTCTTCTCTCTCATATACATCAGCTCGATTCAATAACACATTTTAAAATTACCCTCAAAACTTATATTTTCAAACTGGCATACCAATTGTGAATTTTGCTCTGTTACTGCCAGTTATCTTTGTTTGTTTGCTAATTATTGTTGTTTGATCGAGAGCGACGGTAGACGCGGAAGTATGATTAGATGGCGGGTGGGGCTTTGTCGTGCATATCTCATGGTCTTAGAGTTGGTGGGCGGGGCTCTGCGAGTTGGCATGGCGTGTTTATCTGTATTGCGTGCGCTCTCTGTCTTGCTTGCCCTTAGTTAGAGTTGGCGGGCGGGGCTCTGTCGAGCGTATCTCATGGTCTTAGAGTTGGTGGGCGGGGCTCTTTGAGTTGGCGGGCGGGGCTCTCTGTCTTGCGTGCACTCTCTGTCTTGCGTGCCCTTAGTGAATTATATATATATATATATATATATATATAGATGTTGTAATTTTAGTTACACAATATGTTGTTGACTTTTTTTTCTTTATTATTATACTACTATATATTTAGTATTTTTTCCTTTATTCATCATTTTGTAATTTTCCTTTTGTCCTACTTTTATGTTTACTTTGTTTGATATATTTTTGTGTACTATATGTTGGACCTTAAGTGGGCTGCATGGGTAGGCATATTTAAAGGCCCTGGATGCTTCTGACTGCTGCTGGGGCCTCATGTATAAACGGTGCGTACGCACAGAAATGTTGCGTAAGAACTTTTCCACGTTCAAATCGCGATGTATAAAACCTACACTTGGCGTAAAGCCACGCACTTTTCCACGGTACCTCATACCTTGTCGTACGCAAGTTCTCCGCTCGGTTTTGCAGGCTGGCGGCACCCAGCGTCAAAGCAATGCTACTGTTCCTGTGTGGTTACTCATTATTTTCATGACGCGGCTTTATAAATACACAGAAACTAACAGCATATTGTTTATTAGTGTAACGCATCTGATTGTAATTAACTCTTAACAATATAATGGTCCAGGGAACAGCCATAGTATTCCAAATACCATAACTGCTTTAGCGTTGTTACTCTCACTGCACCTTCCTCTTCTTATTTTTCTTCTTCTTCTTTCAGCTCCTCCCGTTAGGAGTTGCCACAGCGGATCATCTTTTTCCATATTACTCTCACTGCACGACTCGGAGTATTTATATCACTGTATCTGAGTATGAATCACAGCAGCAACTGATCGGAAAAAGAATTATCGGTATACAGCTTCAAGGATACGCTGTCTCAGCCACTGCAAAACGTTTTAAAGCCTTTCCTGTACAGACCTCGCGGTTCAGAAACAGTTTAATCCCAAGAACTTTAAATGTACTCAATCAATTGCTCCTTGTAGAACTGTTTGTACTTATAAGTACAATCACCCCACTGTAAACTTGCACTATAGTTATAATTATAATGTATTTACATATGATGACGATATAATTTTTAAGGTGAAATGCAGCAAAATATGTTTGTAAATTATACAGATAAAACTTTAACTTCGTTTAAATAATCTATATTCTTCACTGGGAGTGTCGTTAAGGATAGAATAATTAAACATGTACTACGATGATATTTCAATGTTCTTTAAACGTTTTGAAGAATCGGCGCTAAGCTTACAGGTGGCTCAACTTCTATTACAGAGCTGATTGTGTGGCGATCGGTTACTTAGGGAAAGAAAAGCACTGACTGCAGTGACGGCCACGCCAATATATATTGAATATAAAACAGAAAGAGAAAATAACAACATAGCTAAAAACGCAGCGACATATTTCGGCAAACGTTAAATGCTTGTGTCATGAGCACCCTGAGTACTGCTGCAATAAATTACTTAATCGAAGTGAAACACATGTTTAATAACGTGCTTTAACTCCTATCATCATGAAAATGACATCACGTATACATCTCAGTATTTTAGTTGTTCAGAGAGCTGTAATATCACGAATGTAATGGACTCTGTGTCCAGATGGAGGAAGAGAGCCGGTTTAAGAAGCAAGTAGTGATTCACACACATAGGCACATAGAAGATCAAATACAAAACAAAGCATTTAACATGCTACTTTAATTACGATGTGATTTGAGAAACTGGTTAATTAAACGATTTTAAGATGAAGTTTATGATGTTCTACTTTAATGACAAAATAAACTACGTGATTAAAGTGGAAATGTCGAGATTGAAGTTGACATTTCGTGCTTTTTCCCCACCGTGTGCCTTTTTTCTCTGTACCCTAATAAGCTTTTATATGACAGTGACATCAGACAGTGGGCTTACAACTCGGCTTCTCACGGCGACTTTGATATGTGACTTCTTTTTTATTTCCGGCACTGCGATTTTGTGAATGTGAGCTTTCAAGTTTCTCCAACACGCTATGTCACTCGATCAACTTCCTTTTGTTGATTATACCACGGTTTATTTGAACAAATAGTATGTTTTTCCTTTGCCTCCACTTGGTATTCGCTGAAATTCTTATATTTTCCCCGTGCTTTTCCCATTGTCTTTTCACAGAAGGCTGCGCTTAAGGGCGATTTATATTGATTTGCATATTCAAATAGGCGTAATTCTGGGAGGATTACAAAATGCGCGTGCACGAGCGTTAGTTTTCACGCTGATCGGGATTTATGTAGCGGAAGAACGTGGAAGTTGGAGTACGCACAGATTCCTGCATCTGGATTTTTCTGTGCGTAAGCACATTTCGGCTTTTGTGCTTACGCCATGTTATAGTGCGAGTTCTACGCACGACGTTATACATGAGGCCCCTGAGCTTTGGTATCCTTTCGTCTTTGAAGTTTTTGTAAGTCCTGTATGTCTTTCTTGGTTGTTGCTATGCTAGGCATGCTAGCAAGAAGTAGTTTATGATGGTGACAGGAAAAAGCAATGAAAAGCCAAAAAAACAGTCCAAACTGGGAAGTCATTTAACACTGAGACCAAAGCCAAAATGCGAGGCAAGAATCAAAGTCAAAAACTAAGCACGAGTTAAGGCCTTTGAGGCAAAATTTTTTTTTTTCCTCCTTTCTTCCCTTGCCTCTTTTAATTTGAATTATTTCAATAATTCTTTAGTTATAAAGAAACTTTTCTGCTGTCATTGTGGGCCCAAGGTTTGGAGATCACCCGGCCTTTCTTAATAATAGTTTAAGGTATTTTTGAACTTCTAAAACTAGTTCCTCAGGTCTGAGGCCTGCTTGTTGAGTTGGAGCTTTGAAATCCTTTGGGCCAGGTCTGGTCTTTGAGTGGGCTTTTTGATGGCCTACAGCCATTTTTGTTCTTCATTGTGGAAAGAATTCTCAACAGCAAAGAAAAAATACACATAGACAGATGATATTTTATTGGTTCTAAGGGAAGTATCAAACAACACATTATTTTTAATAGTACAACAGCTTTCATTCTTTATTTCTATTTTTTAAATTACTTTTTTCAGGAAATTCTTTAAAAAAAATCACAGAAATGATCAGTTCTCAAAAGCTTCAATGAATTTACAGTTTGTTATACATTATGGTAACCAGGAATCACATGGAATATTAAACAATCTGTACAATTTTGTTGTGCTTCATGACAGACAACAAAACAAAGGAGTTTTTAAATTATCACCTTCAAAAACCAAAGCTCAGAGGCAAAATTAAGGCTTGGAGTCCCTGATGTAGTAATCTCAGATTATTTCTGAGATGGCAAGAGAATGCTGTATGTGCAGTAGGTGCAGTGTACAGGTCACAGCCAAACTACATTAAGAAATCTCTATGCTTAAGGCATCAGTGGAAGCAGGAATTGGCAAAATGCTGACAGATAGGAGGACAAAACAGGCTAGAGAATATCAGGACAGAGTCACTTTTAGGTACCGTGTGAACATAGCCTTAAAAGACACACACTTCTTCAGACAAGAGTTTTTTATGTCAACAACAGCATCCAAAAACATGAAATATGTAATGCTAAATATGGTAATATTAAATTGGGATTCTACAGTAAATGTTTTTTTTCAGGGAGGCGTAAATAATGGTGCATAATGACAACAGAAACATCAATTTACCTCACTTGGCAAATGAATTGTTTATATTTTTTGTGTGTTATATAGGACATCCCCAAACCTTCAATAGACCATTCATTAAAAATACATTTATTATCTGATTAATTATTAATGTGGTTTGCAATGCCTTAACCTGGGCATACACTGTTTTAATAAGCTATAAATAAATCTATTTCCAGTGAATTAATTTAAAGTTTAACACATTACTCCTAAACTGTTAGTCATGTCACTTTATTATAAAGTGTTGCCATTTATTTGAACTTCTGGTTAAAGGGCAAAAGAAAGCGTCACTGAGAATGTGCTTCCCACAATCCCCTGAAAATCTCATTAAGATGTGGTCTTGACACAGTTGCCTGCAGCAATGTCTGGGGAGCTCTGCAGAGAGATTCTCTCCTGAAATAGCTGAGAGCTTCCTCCTGGCGAGAGCCTTTGAAAGTCAGGGCTCAGTCCAGCCTTGTGCTCCCAGCTTCACACCACCAGGGAGCCGCTTCCTTTCTTAACATTTAGTGCACACTTTACACTGACTAGGTCACTGCTACTTCTTCAGGGTTGACCCACTTATATTCTCCCACTGCACAAGTGTATTTGCGTTAGTGTGTTTTAAGCACTTTTTTTAAGAAAATGCAATGAGTGTGGTTGTGTTCATAAAATTTGTCTCACAGCCACTGTTTACACCTTCATAAAGTTAATTTAAAAAGTCTTTTAATTACATTTCTTCTTAGAGAAATATCTGAATACAACATCCACATCTGGAGCCTAGCAGGATTATTGGTGACCTCCTTTGCAGACAAGTGGTATTTACTGAAAAGAATAAAAAAAAGGTCACCCATCCATTTTCCAAGCTATTTTGGGTGGGCCTTCATAATTTGTAGGCGAGGGAGGAATGAAGTGGAAAAGCAGAGGACTGCTAATAAAGCAGATCTTGTTAAAGGGGATTTAAATACATTTCTCTTAAAAATATTTAATATGTCTAAATGATCACTGCAATGCTTAACAATGGATAGTTACAATGATTAGTAAAAATATATTATTTCTTTCACCATTCTTAAATTAAGGGGAGGAACTAAGGTGATTTTCATTCTTTGACAGACATCTTTACTCATTACTGAATCATTGCTACATATCCACAATACTGCTTGTCAAACAGAGTAAATCTAACTAACCTGTAATGTAATACAAAAGAGTATTGTTCTAGAATAACTTGGTTGATGTTTTTCCCATTTCTCCATTGTGCAATTTTATTAAAGTTGCACTTTACACATCATATAAACACCCTGATCCAATACACAACTTCATTTACATAATCTTAGAGAGTCAGAGGCACTGGCAAGGCACTCCAATGAAGCCTCAGTCAGGTGGTCTGTCATACCCGATGACTTAGCCCAACCTGTCAGTGGCCCGCTCAAACAAAATCAAACAGGTCTCAAACAGGTTTGATTTTGTTTTAAGTTGCAAAAGCAGGCTGAGTGAGTGTGGGGGTTCTCGACCAAAGAGTGCCTCACCCTGAAGTACAATGTATATAATGTAGCTATGAGAATTTTGAACCTCGCAAAAAGAAAAGAAACTTGTGTGTCTCATGTCCCGTGCTTTATGTATCAAGACAGATAGAATGAGCTCGCCATCCTGGAAAGCATTCATACATCACTGACTCTGTCAAGCAGCACAATATTGGCTGGGAGAAAAAAGGGGCAGAGCTTGAGCTCATTTGGAAATGTGAAACTGCACCGGAAAATTATCATAGAACGATCTACAGTCTTGTCAAGTTTGACATTCATTCCGACTACAGGTTGTGTAATGTACCACCGACTTAAAGTGGGCATTGTGCCTATGGTGTTAAGCTGAAGCCTACAGGTTTGCTGGATCAATCACAACAACAGTGATCCAATTATAGAAAACACATACAAAAAGGCATAAAACTCTTAAGTCATGTAACGGCACTCTAGCTTTTCTAACACATCCACAAAAATGTATGTAATTAGTTGTTCGACAATTCTAAATGGGTTCAGTGTTAGTGGGTGCACAAGTGAGTCAATGATGGACTGGGGCTGTGTCCAGGGTTGGTTCCATCATTGTTGTTATTGTTGCCAGGATAGGCTTTGGTTACCTGTGACAATGAATTAAATTATCTGATTTTGAGAAAGCTATGTTAAAGACATAGAAAGGTACTATAGCCTATAAACGAAGCACAGAACAAGATAAAGGTTTGGGGAACCCTCAGACCAATTCCGTATATTATAGAACAAAATAATAAACACAAGTTATTTTATATTGCAAGTAATATCTTCATAGACACAAATCTATCATTAGACCGGAGAAAGATAATGGTGGTGCCAGGTCCAGGAGCTCCAGGACAGAGGTGATGTAAAATGTCCTCAAAAAGTTGATTGCCAGATTTTCAGGTGGAAGGATGGGAAAAATGTTATAATGCAGTGCCCACCCCTGGATCTGGGTGGAATTACAAGCCGACAAGCTCTGAAATTGTCTCCCAAGCACGCGTGAGAGACAAGCCTAAGAACTAATGTTATGAGCTGTAGCCTTCATGTGTAATACTTCATCTCCAATCTCAGTGATCCAATTATACAAACCAAAAATCGTAATGTTATTTATAATTTACTTTAGATAAAAGTGTCCAGAGTGGTTCAGCGCGTAGCATTGCTGTCTCCCACTTTCAGAGTTTTATGTTTGATTCCTGGCCTATTCATTGAGCCTTTCCTCATGTCTCCACAAATTTTTTTGTCAATAATTTCAGATTTTCTGCACATTCCAAACATACTTATGTAAGATTAATTGTTGATTCTACATTTATCCAGTGTTAAAGAGCGTGAGTGTGTGTGTATAACGTGGCCTTCTTATGGGCTAACATGCCATTCAGGAATATTCCGTCTTTGAACTCACTGCTGCCAGAATACGCCCCCTGACACCCTAAACTTGAGAAATTGTGCATGCATGAACTCACAATAAAAACACACTTCATTTCTGGACGTTTTCCTCACTTTGTTGACCTTTTTCTTGTTCTGACAAGATGCCTTTTTATAACTGAGCGACTTCTGTGCTTGTTTGGTATAACATTCTAGAGGTCAATATTATAATGTGTAAAACTAAACAATTTATGATTCACTAGAAATATTGTTTATTTTTATATAAGCAATAGTTAGTAGAGTTGATCAGTGAATTTCTCCAAAGCATTATTCGCAGAAAATCTGCTGCATCCGCGTTCACCCTTGTTTGTCAAATTATTTACTGATAATTCTGCGAGTTTAGAATAATTTTTTTATACCATAATGCTTTGCAAGGCCAGAGTGAAGTCCTCCAGAGCTGTAACAGCCATCATTGATGGGACTATCCTCCAGCTATGTAATGCTGATCATTTGCATTATAGACTCTGTGGGATGAGTTATCTTTGCTTACTTAAAATATTAAGAAAAAGGCAGGCACGTCATTGGAGAATCTGAAAGCCTGTTAACAGAAAATCAAATAACGTCTTTTTTGAAGAAATCAACTTTACAGAGTACTATAATTGCCGTTTTTTTCATTAGGTTTCCTTCAGCTGTTCATACTGAGAGTGTAAGTAATATTTTTTCTTGGCTGCTATTTCTAATAGAATATAACCCCAAAGTGACATAACATCTTCTGCTAGATACATTATTGTCATATATTTGAATGACAACTTTATCCAAAGCAACTTAAAACATCAAGGCATATTACAATTGATTGGATACATTTTAATAAAGTGATCTTAGGTTGAGATTGGTTAAGCGACAAATTCGGGGTCACATAGTTCGTTACAGTTGCTAAGTAAATCTGTACATGTGTAGCTTAGCCACAGCATCACACAACTAATGCTATATAAAAATTATTGGATAAAAACTGGGAGACATGGGGGCATAGTAGTCAGTGCTGCTGACTCACATCTCCATTAAACATTGGCATCAGATGTCAGCTCAGTCTCTGACTATATGGAATTTGCATGTTCTCTTCATTTCCACAAGGGTTTTTTCTTATAATCTAATTTCCTTTCACTTCTTAGATATGTGAAGAGAACCAAAAACTCTGAACTGGCCGGGAGTGTATGCCCTATGATATACTGACATCTTGTCCAAGATTTGTCTATAAATTGAATGCAATCATGATGCTTCCTGACATCTTGCAGTATATTAGGTGAATTTTTAGCATGAATGTAGACATAGAGCATTTGAAAAATGTATTAAAGATTAGTCTCAAACACCATGTATTCTTGATGAATATTTTAAAGGTGCAACTGCACCAAGTTCATTTATTCCATTTGTAATCTATAAAACTTCTCCTCTTGTTTCGATTTGCTAAAGGTGACAAGGTTCAGCTCCTACTGCCTTTTCTCATAAATCAGTCTGTTTAGCTCTTCTTTGAACTCTCTGTAATGTATGTGAGATCATGTGTGATAAATAAAGATGTGACGTGAACAGAGATAATCTAGTTAAGTTAATGCTTAATTGTAGGTCTGAGAAAGACGACAGCTTCAGATTAAGCACTGTGAGGAAAACAACTCGGGGAATTTAACAGTTGCATTTCACGTAGTTGAGATCTCAATGCAGAGTTATGTGAAACAGAGCCATGGAGCTGATTTGACACCACTACCAGGGCGACAGTGCCTGATGCATCAGTTCTGCAGTATATTTGTGCGATTTGCAATGGGACACAGTGTGGGCATTTGGATTTAAACAGCAGATACACAGTGACATCTGTCTCCTGCTGTTTGCCTAACATGTATCTTATCATGTAGTATGAAACTGGGAAGGAAAAAGAAAAACGTGCTAGACACTGTCTGCCTGTTAAACTAGGACATATAAATTAAAAAATTAGATCATTCATAACATTCAACTTTATATTAGGTTGTCTGATAACATTTTATATAAAACCAGTCTTGTTTCTTTGAAACATACAGTATTTGCTTAAGACATTTAATATGTTTAACTAAATTTGGACTTAACCTATACTTGATGGCATTAGGGGAGTTACTAGAATATGCTATTTATCTGTATGCTGATTGGTGTAAATTAAAATAGATTTAATTGTGTTATTTAAATGATAAGACACTGCTCTGTTAGATTTCTTTAGTCTGCCATGTTTTATTAAACAAGATCACACTGTGCTTCACCAGTTGGTGTACATAAAGGATGTCCACTTTAGAGTTCATTTGTAGTGATGACTTGAGACTTGTTCTTTATTAAGTATTTTCTGCAACAGTCTTTTTTAAGAGTCATAGAGGGCAGCTAGTGGTCGATTGTTTTAAGTTCAACTTCTGTTTAAAGTAATATACACTGAGTCTTATAATGTGTTGTGAAAATATAAAACTTGGAATTTCACATGGGCTTCTAATAAATTATGCCATGGATTTCAGAATCTATCATACACAATAATAAGTATGCACTAAGCACAACCATTCAGCATGTACAGTAAACTGAGCCTTCCTTAGTAACATCTAGTCAGTTCAAATCATACTTCGTATAGCAGACAGGTACCAAAATAATGATCTGCCTGCCCACTGCAGACTTCAAAAAGGGTAAACATTGCAGCCAAAATGACTATTGGGAGAGAATAAAAGACATTTGTTTTTTCTGCTCATTCTTCCTATTCAACGTGGAAAACAGTCTCAGAGACAAAGCAACAGGCAGTCCTTATTGTTATTATTGTTATTATTATTATTATGTAGTGACATCGCTGCTTGTATCTAACCCTGTGTGGAGTTTGTACTATTTTCCTATGTTTATGTGGATTTTTCTTCATTACTCCAATTTTCTCCCTCATCCCAAAAGTGAGTGTTAGATTAACTTGGCTTTGAGTTCACCCAATGGACTGTAGTCATGTTTGTGTATGTACACGAATGGGGCCAAAAATGGACTGGTGTCCCATTCAGGTTGGTTTCATCCTTAAACCCAATGCTACTCTGTATGTTAGGCTCTAGCCCCCTTCAACCCTTTAAGCAGATTTGGAAAAAGATTGCTTAGAGTGGCTTTCTTGAGAGTATTTGGCATTGTATTTCCAAAATCACAGGTTTACATACTTTATTCTAAGGCAATTTATTATTCTTATATTTCCATTTTTAGGTTTTTAAAACTCTTTCTACCTATGAGCTAGCTTACAACAATTAATGAAGCTCTATTAAAAAGAAAAAGAAAATGCACTTTGATTAGTAAGCGGCAAGAATAAATATGTTATTCAGACTGTTGGTGCCCTCTAGTGCCATTTATTATAAAACTGCATAGAAGAAGGCAGACTGAATTTTATCACATTATGAGCACTGTTTTTTCAGTTTTTACAGTGGTGGTCACTCAGATTTAAATGACTTTACATGGTAAAGAGATCATTTAATGCATTTATGACTAAGTGTTGAAAAATTATAAAATAAATAAACATATTCACAAAAACACAAAATAAAAAAAAAAATCATTTACATTTATTAGTAGAAAGTCATTGGCTGAGTTTGTCTGAAAAGAATAATTCTGAACATTCTTGTACTACACAGATTAGCTGTCAGGCAGTACCGGCTTAAAGGAGGTAGCCCAGGACCCTCAAGGCAGCAAGTTTAATTCCTGGCTCTTCTCTATGTTTCAAATAACCAATGCAGCTTTCTTAAGGCAATTTGGCAATTAACGCTCTGAAGCAGGAATACAATTTTATTTTCATTTTTACTGTCATTTTAGATAATTCTTAACAGAACATCTCTTTACATTTTTGTACTTTATTTGAGTAATAATAATAAAACCCCTACCTTCATGTCTAGCAAATAAAGTTGATGCATCCCAGGACTAAAATGCATATTCTGTTCTGACAGATGGGGTAGTCAGACTCAGATCCTGGAGGGCCATCATGGCTGCAGGTTTTTGTTTCAGTAACCTTTTTAACTTGTGACCAATTACCTCTGTTAATTGAACATACATGTTTTGCCTTAACTTTAACTTGCTTTTCAGATTCAGTTAATTGTTTCTTTTCTCCTTAATTGGCTCCTATTATGACCAGATTCTTCTTTAACTTTGTGTGTACTTTTCTAAAGCAATCATGGTGTTCTGTATGTCTTTTTAGGGTTTTTTCCCCAAGGAATTAATTTCGGCAGTTTGTTTTTTACCTGAAGGCTTTATGTGTGTGGGCAATAGGGGCCACTACTTTGTGGATGTCACGTCATCTCTTACCCAGGCAGTGCTTCCCATAATTCACTGAAATGACACAACAATAATGCCATCAACACGATTATTTAAAGATTGCTCTTTTTATTTCTGATTTATCCAATACTGGATAACAACCTGAGAACTCTTTGGTGATCATTGTTTTGAATCTTCTGACATAGAAAACATCTTTTTTTCTGACTTTTGACAACGATTTCAGTTTTTCTCTTTTTGTTTTGAAGAAAGGTAGGATTTTCTATTGGTTAACAAACTTTGTGCATCTCTATGGTTTTTCTTCTAGTTCTTTTCAAAAATCTTTCTGTCTTGTTCAAGTAGCATATCTGCCAAACAATAATTTGATCCAAAGTGACCAACTAACTAAAGGGTTTCAAACTCAGTTCCTCAAGGTCCATTATTTATGTTCCAAATTCAATATTTTCCTTTGAAAAAAAATAATGAAACAAATGAAGTTTTGCTCTCAGCAAAATCCATACCACTGACACAAGAAGAAATGTGCTTATTTCTGTTTGAAAACATGTTTATGCATTAATTACACATGTATCTGCCTGTTATTTAATATTTAAATAAGGGGCTTTAGTGGAAAACAAAAAAAAAAAATCTTTAGACTCATTTACTGCCACATAAAGATAAGAGATCTAGTTGAGCTGTGTTTGTTCTGGTAACAGGATGCCCACTTTGACAATAATGCCAATAATCTTGAGGATCACAATCCTAAAGATGTGTTAAGAGACAGAAGTGAACCTCTAAGCTCCAGGGAGCATGGAGCATGTGAACCCTCATCTTCAGGAATCAACAAAGGGTAGTTGCTAGGTAACAATGTCCCTGCCTGATCGGGGCTTTCGGCATAGTGTGTTTTCCTATGGAGAAAAAACAGTAATATGAACAATAATTCAATCTGGTATGTCTTTGTTTGAAAATTATGCAGTATGTCACTTTTTTCAAAAGTAATATGACTGAGTGGCATAAACAGAATTAATTTGACGGGTGTGCTGCTGATTACTTGTATTACACAGCTGTATAAAAAACATAGGGGATCACAGAAGTAAGATCTAGACTTTAAGGAGCAATTCCTTGCTTTCCAAACCAAAAAAAAAAAAATTAGCAACCCCCAAAAAATTCTTTTTATTGAATTTTGCATTTCACAATTGCCAAACTGCCAACAAAACAAATTTCAGGGTCTGAAACTAATATACAAGTTGAAACTTTCCTGTTTCACTCATCACTAGTTCTAAACAATTTATAATTAGAAAACTATTTTGGCTGTTCGTGAAGCCATTACTTGATAATGTGGCTTGTCTGTGTTCTCATTCTGTTACACAAGTCATTTCTAAAACATTTTCTGAAAACACCCTTTTCTTTTCTAATATTTTACTGAAACAGATATTGTAATTAATACTCAATAATCAATAATCAATCCATCTACATTGGACACAGAGATGCAAATAGGATAAAATTAGAAGCAGGGTTCTGAATCTTAAAATACAAATCAATTAAAATTAAGGCAAAACAAGGAAATGCAATTAGCAGCAGTACTTTGCCATTAATTTAAAAAGCTGGTAAAAGAAAAAACCTTCAGCCATGATGAACCTGCAGGATCTGAGTTTGGCACCCCTGTTCAAGTTCAAGCACTTTATTGGCATTTTATTGCTCAACAAAATTACTTTTGTAACACCCCAAAGTGCATTTAAAATCCAAAAGGCAAATATTTCAGATAGATAACAATATAATGAATAAATACAAATAAGAACTAAGAACAGAGTAATCATACAATTTATGTATTTAAAACAATAAGCAAGATGCCATATACAATGTTAAATGTTCAAATAACCAGAAGGGATTATTATTGTGTAACTGTACAGTAACATGGATTATTATTGCAAATGTTAATAAGCAGTATATTAGACATTACCTACATAAATTATTTACATGTTCAATAAAAAATGGTCTCATACTATGGAGATGTCAGAGTTCAACAAGTTTATAGTAGTTGTGAAGAAGCTATAATTAGTCTATTTGTACATGTACGGATTGATCCGAAGACCCTGCCTGATGGGAGGAGCTTAAACAAGCTATGTCCAGCATGAGTAATGTCTTTGATAATGTTTTAAGCCCTTCTCACACACCAAGCAAGTCTTGTGTAGATGTTCAAGTGATGGCAGTTCAGTGTGAGTAATATCCTGTGCTTTTTTTACAACCAGCTGCTGGGCTTTTTTGGTGGTTTTGGTGCAGCTGTTGCACCAAGATGTCATCCAGTCAGTCAAAATGCTCGCAATGGTATTGACCAACAGCTTCTGGGGGAGGTTAGCTCTCCTTAGCTTACTCACCAGAAAAGAGAACATGAACATGAACTCAGAAAATATACAACTCATAAAGCATATTCATAAATCAAACAGTGACTGTCTAATGTATTCTGTAGCTGTGATAATACTACAGTACATTGTGTCTACTACTATCCTCGGCAAACTCAGTTTGATGTTTGTCGTATTTTGTCAGGTCTGCCTGTAGGTGTCTAGACTAGTAACCTGATGTTAGTATTGATAAGCGAAAATTGTCTGGAAGAGATACAGTTTATTTGATGTTTCTTTTTCTTAAGAAAGAAGGATAAAAGAAGGATAAATATGTACATTTTTACTTACTTTTGGACTTGTTGGACAGTAAAGCTGAACTATTTTGTTAAACCTAAAATGGAAGGTCACAACCAAAGCAAAACACTCCCCAACTCAAATAAAGCTGTAAGGTAATTCTTTTAATGAATGAATTATTTAATTGCTTGATTGAATTAAAAATGAAAAAAAAAACCCACACAGTGCTGCAGAGAAGAAGCAAGTGTGCACAGGGTTAGGCTACCCTTTGTCTTTTATATTCAAAAAATTGGGGCATTTCTTACATATTAGCAAGTCAACAAAGACGTATGTGGTCCCTTATATGGCAATAAGAATTTGCTCCTCATTTATCATTCCACCCACAACAGCAAACAGGCACATTACATGGATGTATTGTATTAGTTAAACAGGTGTTTAACTAATAGTATAAAAGTATGGTACTTTACTGGTATAAAAGTAATTTATAATAATATTCAAACACTCAAACCTTAATTACATACACATAAGCAAATATAAGTTTCTCCTCAGAACAGACAGATAATGAAAAGAGCTATATGAAATATAATGGAGGGTACAAATGCATATATATAGCTATGAGGAGTTTTTCCTGAAAGGTTACTGGAAGAAAAAGAGCAGAAAGGGAGCCAAAAACACTGGCAGCTAAAGCTAGCTGCTGGCAGGCAGGCACCCTAAATATGTCTCTCAGGTAACTGCAGTCCTAATGACTGTATGTTAAGATTGATGCAGAAATGCAACCAGGACCAGAAGAAGAAGAGAACAAACAAGCAAGGGATTGTAACCAGAAGGCTGACAGAGAAATTGTAAAAATCTAATTCTAATGCAAAAACCACAGTCGAAAAAGTAAATAAAAAGTCAGTAACCTAAGAGTCTTTACAAGGTATTTAAGAAAGCAAACACACAGAATATTTAGCCAGAATTGGTCAAATGGTTACAGTTCCATCATGCCGAACTTTATGCCATCAAGCCAGTGAGGTAATTCATATACCTTCTTAGACTGTTCTCTATGTTAACCACAGAAGTGAAACCACTACCACGATACAAAATGGTGGCAAGCAGAAATAAACAAAAATAAAGATAACTTCCATCCATCCATCCATTTTCTAACCCGCTGAATCCGAATACAGGGTCACGGGGGTCTGCTGGAGCCAATCCCAGCCAACACAGGGCACAAGGCAGAAACCAATCCTGGGCAGGGTGCCAACCCACCGCAGGACACACACAAACACACCAAGCACACACTAGGGCCAATTTAGAATTGCCAATCCACCTAACCTGCATGTCTTTGGATTGTGGGAGGAAACCGGAGCGCCCAGAGGAAACCCACGCAGACACGGGGAGAACATGCAAACTCCACGCAGGGAGGACCCGGGAAGCGAACCCGGGTCTCCTAACTGCGAGGCAGCAGCGCTACCACTGCGCCACCATGCCACCCTAAAGATAACTTCTTTCAAAATAAATAATGTGCATATGTAAAAAAATAAAAAAAAACAGCCACAAAGAAAAAGGATGACGAAATCATGACATGCAGCACCAGAGAGTCAGCGTATACAATGAGGCCCTGTCCTTGTGAATTCATAACACAAATGAGGTTAAAGGGCTACAGAAAAATGAAAATAAATAAATAAAATATAGACATACAAAATGAAAGTAAGGGAACAGGGAAAATGACGAACACAAAGAAAGACATAAGCAGGGGTTTGTAGCTGCACTGAATCAAAGAAAGTCTGTACACTGATAATGGTGAATTATTTAATATGCAGTAAATTTAAAGTAATGATTAACTAATTCCATGAAAATGCATTTAATTGTTAATTCATTTTCCAAACATACTTATTCTAAAAGCAATGCCCAGCCCAGCAGCAGTGATTACAAGACAAAAAACAATTCTGTACAGGGTGCCAGATAATCAGAGTACACTCACTCTGTTATTCATATTCACTTATATCTGGTCAGTTTAAAGACACAAATTAATCTTTACACATTTTTGGGATATATGAGAAATTAGAATACAGAAGGAAAGCCATGTGGACATCTATTGATTCATGCATTTAATGAATTTTCACAAGTGTGATGTCAAGCACAATCAGGAAATAAGGCTGAGCAGCACCCAAGTCACAAACCCACACTTATTCATCCAGGGAAAATGTAAGTTTGTGAATCAGTCTAAAATGAATATCTCCAGAAGGTGAAAGTAAAACCAAGTAAATGAAGAAAGCCCATGTAGACATTTTTATTATCTTATATTAATGTGAAATGCACCTGGATGTCCAAATTAGGAAGCTATAAAATGCCTGTGCTATGCAAGGGAATTCCAGATTTATTACATAATGCCTGAAGAATTATTCAGTATCCACATATACTTCTGGTTACAAATGAATATGAAACACAACTATCGTGGGTCTAAAATGAGTCAAAACAGTTGGCTGATTAAAAAATGCTCCATGCCACATTGTAATGACATACACTATTAGTATATTTTAACCACTCCATCCTTCATGTACATCATTTGTTAAAATTTGCTTATTATAGTTATCTCAAATGAACTTTAGCAGTTTTTAGCATTGGTTTTCCCTTGATTATCAAAGAATAATTTGAATCATAATACTTATCATTCACAACCACAACACTAGCTGGCATTGCTGACAGTGCTTTTGAAGGTGTTTTGACATGCAGTCATTCTTTTGTGTGACTTTTCACAGGAATTAGGAAGTAGAAATGCCTTTGACATACTCACATTAAAGGCACTATGACTATGAAGCATGGGCTATTATTAACCAAAAGGTTACTTCATTGGGCTGGCGCACTGCCCGGGGTTGTTTCCTGCCTAGTGCCCTGTGGGGGGAACCCGTGACCCTGTGTTAGGATATAGCAGGTTGGAAAATGGATGAATGGATGGATGGAAGTTACTTCATCCTACTTTAAGAAAAACAACTACTTGGGGGAGGACATTAAACCAAATTTACAAAATCAAAGTCTGTATCTGGTTTAATGAGTAATTGAGCAAATATCTTTCAAACTACAAAGCTTATTGCAATTTTGCCCATAGTGTCTCATATTCACGTTTAGGGTCGGATTTTCCATAAGGCCAACCTGGGCCATGTCCTAGGGTGCAGTAGTCATTGGGGGCGTATATACAGAAGAAATAACAACCAAATATTTACAGATTTTTCAGTATTATTTTGAAAAGGCCATATAAAATGCTGTTTTTTAAATTTACATCCATATACATTAAATAAATTGAGTGGTACATTTACGTTGCCCATCTCTACAGCTTGCGCTGTCTTGCTTAGTCACAGGCAAAAAGCATTTGCTATTTCTCTCTCACACACTCAGCTAAACCACGTACTTTTTGAGGGGGTTCACTTCCCGGGTCCTCCCTGCGTGGAGTTTGCATGTTCTCCCCGTGTCTGCGTGGGTTTCCTCCGGGCGCTCGGTTTCCTCCCACAATCCAAAGACATGCAGGTTAGGTGGATTGGCGATTCTACATTGGCCCTAGTGTGTGCTTGGTGTGTGGGTGTGTTTGTGTATGTCCTGCGGTGGGTTGGCACCCTGCCCAGGATTGGTTCCTGCCTTGTGCCCTGTGTTGGCTGGGATTGGCTCCAGCAGACCCCCGTGACCCTATTCGGATTCAGCGGGTTAGACAATGGATGGATGGATGAACTTTTTGAGGGGGAGGGCACAGAATTATATGCTTTGGCCTAGGGCATAGAAATGTGTAAATCTGGCTCTGTTCACATTTTATTGTGCATTACAGCTATTTCTTAAGCATCACAAGGATACTGACTTCAATTAATTATAATTCATTTGTAAACTAATCCTACACATGGAAAATGGCACCTAATAATCAAACAATGAAACCCCTATTATTAACCCCTATCCTTACTGTTGACTAACACTATATATATATCATTTTTTCACTGTAAACCTTGAATTGCACATTGTCCAGTCTGCTGGCACCATCACCTTTGGTATTCTATCAATATAGATGATCCATCCATCCTCTTCCGCTTATCCGAGGTCGGGTCGCGGGGGTTGCAGGTTAAGCAGAGAAGCCCAGACCTCCCTCTCCCCGGCCACTTCTTCCAGCTCTTCCGGGAGAATCCCAAGGCGTTCCCAGGCCAGCCGGGAGACATAGTCCCTCCAGCATGTCCTGGATCTTCCCCGGGGCCTCCTCCCGGTTGGACGTTCCCAGAACACCTCACCAGGGAGGCGTCCAAGAGGCATCCTGATCAGATGCCCGAGCCACCTTATCTGACTCCTCTCGATGCGTAAGAGCAGCGGCTCTACTCTGAGCCCCTCCCGGATGACTGAGCTCCTCACCCTATCTTTAAGGGAAAGCCCAGACACCCTGCAAAGGAAACTCATTTCAGCCGCTTGTATTCGCGATCTTGTTCTTTTGGTCACTACCCATAGCTCATGACCATAGGTGAGGGTAGGAACGTAGATCAACTGGTAAATTGAGAGCTTTGCCTTACGGCTCAGCGCTTTTTTCATCACGACAGACCGATGCAGAGCCCGCATCACTGCGGATGCCGTACCGATCCGCCTGTCAATCTCACGATCCATTCTTCCCTCACTCGTGAACAAGACCCCGAGATACTTAAACTCCTCCACTTGGGGCAGGATCTCACCCCCAACCCTGAGAGGGCACTCCACCCTCTTCAGGCTGAGGACCATGGTCTCGGATTTGGAGGTGATGATTCTTATCCCAGCCGCTTCACACTCAGCTGCGAACCGCTCCAGAGAGAGCTGAAGATCACGGCCTGATGAAGCAAACAGGACAACATCATCTGCAAAAAGCAGTGACCCAATCCTGAGTCCACCAAACCGGACCCCTTCAACACCCTGGCTGCGCCTAGAAATTCTGTCCATAAAAGTTTTGAACAGAATCGGTGACAAAGGGCAGCCATGGCAGAGTCCAACTCTCACTGGAAATGGGCTCAACTTACTGCCGGCAATGCGGACCAAGCTCTGACACCGGTTGTACAGAGACCGAACAGCTCTTATCAGGGGGTCCGGTACCCCATAGTCCCGGAGCACCCCACAGGATTCCCCGAGGGACACGGTCGAACGCCTTTTCCAAGTCCACAAAGCACATGTAGACTGGTTGGGCAAACTCCCATGCACCCTCCAAGATCCTGCTAAGGGTGTAGAGCTGGTCCACTGTTCCGCGACCAGGACAAAAACCACACTGTTCCTCCAGAATCCAAGGTTCGACTATCCGACGGACCCTCCTCTCCAGAACCCCCAAATAGACTTTTCCAGGGAGGCTGAGGAGTGTGATCCCTCTATAGTTGGAACACACCCTCCGGTCCCCCTTTTTAAAGAGGGGGATCACCACCCCGGTCTGCCAATCCAGAGGCACTGTCCCCGATGTCCATGCGATGTTGCAGAGACGTGTCAACCAAGACAGTCCTACAACATCCAGAGCCTTAAGGAACTCCGGGCGTATCTCATCCACCCCCGGGGGCCCTGCCACCAAGGAGTTTTTTGACCACCTCGGTGACTTCAGTCCCAGAGATGGGAGAGCCCACCTCAGAGTCCCCAGGCTCTGCTTCCTCATTGGAAGGCATGTTAGTGGGATTGAGGAGGTCTTCGAAGTACTCCCCCCACCGACCCACAATGTCCCGAGTCGAGGTCAGCAGCAGGTCAATATAGATGATTTGAATGTTATTTTTATCCTTCTTTCAAGCAGGTCCTCTCTTGCTGCTACATGACGATGCAGTGAATAGAGCTTCACCCTGACAGCTCCAGAGACCTACTGTATGTTCAGTTCCCAGGCGCTTTTCACATTCTCACCTTGTTTGTATTGGATTTATTTTTGATTCTCTGGTTTCATCATTCATCCCAAAGGCTAATCAGTATTCTTTGTTATATGAGAGCTGGGAAGAGATTGGCAGAAGGCTACTAATTGGACACTAGACAAAGCCAGAAACAATTTGTTATAAAACATTACTTATGTCATGTTGAATTTGCAAATTAAGAGGATGACTGTTTTATACTGTTAATGTGAACATTTTCAGATGATGTTTAACAGAAATATATTAATCTAAATGCACATGTAATGATGTGAAAACAGGGAACTAACAGTTCTATGAGGGCATAACTAACAACCATTTAGTGCTCACCAATTCCAAAATCTGATACATTTACCTTTATGTGACAAAATATATAGAACATATTTTAATTTGTCAATCAGCAAAGAATAAGACAAGTTAATTATTGACTGATGTTTGCAGTTAGTTTAGTTGAACGGCGCCACATCCGAGTGGCAGCCTTTCCAGCAGCTCTGTGTATGTCTTTATCTTTTTACCTTTTTTTCTATTTTTTTCGGTTTTTTTTTCTCAATTCACTGATCACTTCTACCACTTTGTTTTATGTGGAATCACTCCCTGGACACTTTTTACTATTTTTGCTACTTGACATGGATTTTTACACTCCGAGACTCGCCTATTCAAGTAGTGAACTTAAAGCACTGAGAAGAAATGCTCATGCCGGTATGGTTCCTTATTTACCTGACGAGGTAAGAAGACGATATCGGGGCAGCCGAGCTGGTGCAAAGATAAACGATAAGATAAAAGCCAGGCAATTTGAGAGAAAATGGCGTTATAAACTGTCTGTGCCTTCTGTGATCCTGGGAAATGTGAACTCACTACCAAATAAGATCGACGAACTGGCTGTGCTGGTGAAAAATGTCAGAACCTACAGAGAATGCAGCTTGCTGTGTTTTAGTGAAACGTGGCTTTCAACTACCATCCCAGATGCTAACGTGGAGCTACCCAGGTTTAGCACAGTTAGAGCGGACAGAGACGCAAGTACCTGCGGGAAGAAGAAAGGAGGAGGACTCGCTCTCTATGTCAATACAAGATGGTGCAACTCAGGACATGTAAACGTTAAAATCTCCACTTGCTGCAGGGACATCAAACTGTTGGCCGTAAGTCTACGTCCCTATTACTTGCCCAGAGAGTTTGGACACTTAATTGTTGTTATTGTTTACATCCCCCCTCAAGCAAACGCAAAGATAGCGGGATAGCAGTTGGAACTGGGGAGTCCTCTACAGCGCATCTTCAACCTAAGCCTGGAACAGGGGAGAGTCCCAAGGCTTTGGAAAACATCTTGTATCACCCCAGTCCCAAAGATATCACGTCCTAGTGAGCTGAATGACTTCCGGCCTGTTGCTCTGACGTCACATCTGATGAAAAACATGGAGTGGCTGCTGCTTCACCACCTGAGGCCACAGGTCCGTCACGCCCTCGACCCTCTGCAGTTCGCATACCAGGAGAAGGTGGGAGCGGAGGATGCCATCATCTATATGCTACACCGATCCCTCCCCCACTTGGACAGAGGTAGTGGTGCTGTAAGAATTATGTTTTTGGACTTCTCTAGCACCTTCAACACCATCCAACCTCTGCTCCTTAGAGACAAGCTGACTGAGATGGGAGTAGACTTACACCTGGTGGCATGGATCGTGGACTATCTTACAGACAGACCTCAATATGTGCGTCTTGAGAAATGCAGGTCTGACATTGTGGTCAGCAACACAGGGGCGCCGCAGGGGACTGTACTTTCTCTGGTCCTGTTCAATCTATATACATCAGACTTACAATATGACTCGGAGTCCTGCCACGTGCAAAAGTTCGCTGATGACACTGCTATTGTGGGCTGCATCAGGAGTGGGCAGGAGGAGGAGTACAGGAAGCTAATCAAAGACTTTGTTAAATGGTGCGACTCAAACCACTTACACCTTAACACCAGCAAGGAGCTGGTGGTGGATTTTAGGAGGCCCAGGCCCCTCATGGACCCTGTGATCATCAGAGGTTACTGTGTGCAGAGGGTGCAGACCTATAAATACCTGGGAGTGCAGCTGGATGATAAATTGGACTGGACTGCTAATACTGATGCTCTATGTAAGAAAGGTCAGAGCCGACTATACTTTCTTAGAAGGTTGGCATCCTTCAACATCTACAATAAGATGCTGCAGTTGTTCTACCAGACGGTTGTTGCAAGTACCCTCTTCTATGCGGTGGTGTGCTGGGGAGGCAGCATAAAGAAGAAGGATGCCTCACGCCTGGACAAACTTGTTAAGAAGGCAGGCTCTATTGTAGGAATAAAGTTGGACAGTTTAACATCTGTGGCAGAGCGACGGGCATTAAGCAAACTCCTGTCAATCATGAAGAATCCACTGCATCCACTGAACAGTGTCATTTCCAGGCAGAGGAGCAGGTTCAGTGACAGACTTTTGTCACTGTCTTGCTCCACTGACAGACTGAGGAGATCGTTCCTCCCCCACACAATGCGACTCTTCAATTCCATCCGGGGGAGTAAATGCTAACATTACTCAAAGTTATTGTCTGCTTTTACATGCATTTTTATTACTCTTTAATTTAATATTGTTTTTTGTATTAGTATACTGCTGCTGGATTATGTGAATTTCCCCTTGGGATTAATAAAGTATCTATCTATCTATCTATCTATCTATCTATCTATCTATCTATCTATCTATCTATCTATCTAGTCACAGTTCACTCCATCTGACCCTGCTGGAACATCAAGTAGGACATGGAAAACCTAAGGGAAGGGTTTAAGAGCTGCAGGTGCCTGTGAATCCTGTTTGTGTTTGTCTTTTCAGGAAAGAACTACAAGTTAAAAATCCAGGGCACACCTTAGAGTGATCATCAGAAGTCTGAAGATCTCACCGCAGATCAAGAAGGGTTAAGAGAGAGTACAAAACTCCATCGTTACAGGTCTTTAATGGGACTAAAAAGGCAATAGTGACATAGGAAGGGTAATTCATTTTTGAATGTAGAAAGAAGAGTAATACACGAAGGGTATAAGATCAGGGGAAGACAAAAGAAGAATATAGCTCCAAGTTGGTTGAAGGTACTTTAAAGATAGACGCTAACCTTTACAAACATTTGTATACATATGAGTCACAGTGGCTATGTGTTTATATTTTCCCGGGTGTCTTCTCCTTTGATTTGTTCAATATCCCTTACTGGTTACTTCACATAGGCCAGTATAACTCCAGGGACCTGTGTCTGCTGCTTGGAGCAGTCGCTATCTATGTGCCCTACTGATGTCCATGTGATGTTCTACTTGTACTCTGAACTTCTCCAACAGGCAAAATATTCAAATGTTAGGTGAATTATTATGGTACAATGAACATATCCTCAGATGAACTAGTATTTTATCCCAGGTTAGTTTTGTTGGTTTCTATCATGATAGGCTCTGCCTTCCTGCTACTTTGTAAGTAAAAGGTGAGTGTTCATTAAATGGATGGCAACATTGATTGATGGATCAATAATTCACTGAAAAACTGAAGACCCTCATACTTGCTTTGCCTTGTACATCTAAAAACTGTATAATCTCTTCTAATTTATTATTACTTTCATGCCTTTCAGTAGATTATAACAATTGTGCTCTGCTAGTGCAATCAAGTAGAGTGACTGCACTAATATGCTTGTATGATTCTGTCATGGTTTTGTCAATAAAATCATTCTAGCTTTAAATACAGCTATGAAAAAGACTGTGCAGTTGGTATTTTGAGAAGCTGTCAAGTGTCCGTAAATAGTGCAGCAAAGCAGTCATGATCCTGACAAGTAGCATGAATTAAAATTTAATAGTTTCAAAGAAAATATAATCAGCTAGCTAAACAACATCTTGCCATTATTTCCATGTAGACACACAAAGTAATGATCTCTAGCATCAATGGCTTCAGACTATTCTAAAATCACATCCAAAGGTCCAGTTAGTACCCAAAGAAAACACAATAAACTAAAATTTCATGATGCATCCTGTTTTTCTTTTCTGTTTTGATTGGTCAGGTTTGATTATATTTTTGTGCAGAGGAACTTTAGCAGTTGCATTTTATTACAAGTATTCTATATTACTATAATTTGTTGATGTCAAGATCGTCATGTGCTGCAGCAAGTATCACTTCACTAAATGAACTACAGCACAGTTTCTCAGTAAAGAATTTTCTTAAATGCAGAACTGATACCTCCTCCCTTCCCCTGCCAAACATACACATGCATCAATGGTTTTTCAAAGTAGGAAATTACACAATAAGTTTAATTTCATTTTGTCATGCCTGTCTTACTTTTAGGTCAGACTGTAAAATCTAGGCAATGAACTTATTCTTGCCTGATTTTGTTGAACTATATTGTTGTTGAAGATAGCTGATGTTCCTGACATGCTGAGTGTGCAATTGGACATATAAAAGGGAAGATCAGAGGAGATCAGAGGGTCTTGTTTTGGGATTTCTGCTCACCCTTTAATACCATTGTTTCAGAGTTTCTTCAGAGTAAACTAATCCAGTTAAACAGTGTACCCTATGATGTCTGTCAGTGGATTATGGGTTTCTTGTCAGATACGAAGCAGTATGTCAGACTGTCTTGTCAATTAGCATAGGCTCCCACCAATGTGGTGTTCTTTCACCCTTCCAGTTTTCACTTTATACAAATGACTGTAGATTCAGGAACAAATCTGCAAAAATCTTAAAGTTTGCAGATGACACAACAGTAGTTGGTCTCAGTTCCAATAATAACATGTCTTCCTATCGAAGACTGGTGGACTGTCTTGTTGAATGGTGTTCTTGTAACAAATTGGAGCTCAATACTATCAAGACAATGGAAGTGAAGATTGATTTCCGCTGACAAGTCACTAACTGTCCACATTTGCAAATTAATGGCCAGACTTTGTCTATGGTTCAGTCTTCTAAATTCCTGGGGACTACTTTCAGTAATACATTAAAATGGGACAAGCACATCACCATCTTCATGAAAGCCAGGCAGAGATTGCTCTTCATTTGCCAGCCTAAGAAAGCTTGGCAAATCAAGGCATATATTGCTAAATTTTTACTCAGCCATCACTGAGAGTATTGTGACCTTCTCCATCACGTTTGGTTTGCTTCTGCCTCTTCTCTTTCTAAGACTCAGTTGCAGTGGGTGATTTATTCAGCTGAGGAAATAAATGGCTGTTGTCGCCCAACATTAAAAGATCTGTTCATCGCCAGAGCAAAAAAAAAAAGCAGAAAAGACTGCAGCTGGCTCCACCCACAACAGCAGCCATCTGTTCATTCAATTGCCATCACCCCAACAACACAGCATCTCTGGAGCTTCTTTCCTCAAATTATTCAGATCCTAAATAAAATTACATAGAGTTACTCTTAACTGTTTTTGCAACATAGACTTGGTAACTGTGCTGTTTGTCTATTTGTAAATACTTCATACTTGCTCAAATTGTACTATTTGATATCAATATTATTTTGTACAGTTTTGTATTTATTTTAGTTAACTATTGATGCTTATAAATGCTTTGTTCAGAAAATTGGTGTATTTGTATAGTGGTTTTCACTGTGTCAGATTAATTTTAGTTTGAAATTGTGTTGTCTGGATTTTGTAATGTCTTGTATGTCATGTTTTGCACCTAATTAAAGTCAATTCTGGTATATTTCACAGGCCAGCAATAAAATGATTCTGATTCTAAGAAGAAGGGATCCACCCCTGGATGCGAAGCCAGTTTATGACAGCGCACCTGAAGCCACACACACACTGGCAACCTATTTACATCTAACAGTGGACCTACCTTAAACTGTTTTCACCTCACTAGTAAATTGGAGTCCTAGAGAAAACCCATATAAGTATTCACATAGGACTATTTTAAAGCCCCCAATTAAGCTGACAGGCATACCATGCAGATGTGTAATGAAATCAAGTTTCTGAAAAAACTCACATGGACATAGAAAGGATGTGCAAACTCTGCATAAAACATGACTAGGGCAGGATTCAAACCCACATCACTGGAGCTGTGAGACAGAATTGTTAAGCTTTCTGTAGTGGATAACATTAAAATTTATAAAGCCAAAAACATATTCTAAACAGCACAGTCCAAAAAACAATTGAAGAAATAAAAGTCTGAAAACTCTTAGTATTATATTAAAGCTAATTCAAAATCTAAATTTCACAACAGCAAAAGAACAAATCAATATAAAATGCAATTTCTATATATAAAGCAATAGGAGGTCCATCCACCCAGTGTCTGTGCCCTTGCCTTGGCATAATATGGTCCACCACCCATAAGAGGGCGGGAATGTCCGATGAACACAAGCAAGTGGCTGTCTTAAGACAGTAAACCATGCATTCAGCCATCATTGCCAGTGTCCACAACAGAGCCAGAATGTCTGAAAAACAAAGACTTTAAGAAGCACAAAAAAAGAGGAACATAAGGGCTAGAAAGTCTGATGAAAAAAGACAAAAAGATGTATACAGAAAGATGGATTTAGGACATATCCAGTGAACAGTGGTTCATAAATGTAATACACGATTGAAACAGACCAATTTACCATAAAGCCTGTTTTAATAAACCAGCATTTCATCTTGCTAGTAAATATCATAACCATAAAACAAAGATAGTCAAAAACTAAAAAAATCCTAGCAAAATATCACTAATGAATGTAACAACATTTTTAAAAATAAAGGGATCAAAGCAGCTCTTCAGAGAAATGCCATAGGCTACCAATTTTTGGTTCCCAAAATAACCACCCACATAAAGGATCCAGGAAGAAGATAGGTTCACCCCCTATTCTTGGCCCTCTAGACAAAAAAACATAAGCCATTTTGAATCATATTTTGCAAAGGAAATGACACCCTTATGAGAAAGAGTAAACCAATAGGTGTCTTTGGCAAAAATGATCAGAAGGACTTGAAGTTGTACATGCCACATTAACCAGCCCCAGGATTTTACCCCCCTAATGGGATACAAGTGGTCAAATGTACTATTTTTCACAAAACTTTGAAAAAATGGAGATTTGTAATATAGGCAACTTGTACTTGAGGTTACAGATCACAAACATTATAACCTTAATGATACTTATTTTTTTTACCAGTGGTCCTACCCTATAAGTGCCATTTTCAGAAGGTTAAAACTGACAAATTTCAAACATGAGCATTTGGAGTATCATTCCAGACAATTTCAAGGTCAGTGTTAATTATGATTTCTTTCATGTTAGGTATCAAACAGTTGTGTTTAATTTTGCTTTGTGGCTTTTGGCAGTGGAAGTGTTTTATTGAAATTTAAAGGGGTGGGTCAGTTTGCCTACCACCACTAATCGACGCTGTCTGGTATATGCGTCCCATTATCAGGACTAAAGGGAGAAGGCTTAATGTGAATATGGGCATCTGTAGTGATTATGTGCATTACTTAAATGTACAACACTACTAATTTTAAAAAAAGAGTAAAGAAAAACTGTTTTGTTGATAAATCAAGAGTGTCTATGTGACACAATATGATGTTATTCTAATTTTTATTCCTTTAGGGATCCAGTCCTCTACAGAGCTCCATTAGAGGGTGAAAAATGTCCATTAGAATCGGGGCTATTTATACTTTAAACATATACATTGAAGCACACATTTTAATGTTACAAATATATGATGCAGCTCTTCTTGCTTATTATGTACTTCTTCATGATGTTTAACTATCACATTTCTTAAGAACATCCCAAATTTGAGCAGCTTACTCTAATTCAGAACTTTTTACGTTTTATATTTATTTTTATTTTATGTAACGCTGAAATTACCTCATGCTGTGAAAATAATTTGTTGCCAGAATGTTTTAAAATATTTTTTCTGCTTTCATTATCAGAATAGATGGTTAAAATTGATTCATCTCCTTTTTAATATCTGACATGGCATACTGTGCCCAGATGGCTATTGAGCACAAGCTTTTCCATCGCATACTCTGTCCCTCTCTCTGTCACCTACAACCTCAGTTGCTGTTTCTGTGTTGTTTTTGTGCAATCCATTCGCCAAGCCTATTTGCCGTTCTTTTGTTAAGCACTTTGCGCTACATTATTTGTATGAAAATGTGCAATATAAATAAATGTTGTTGTTGCCTGTTCAGGTTCAAGTGACTCCTAAGCTTTGACATTAAATGTAAGTTTTTTTTGTGGTGTTCTCTCAGAACACCTAGATGGGACGCAAACAATGGTTCAAGCCCCCTCATGCCTGCCTGTGATAAACTCTGCCACGTTAATGCACACACACAAATCAACATGGGTTTGTTATACAGTGCATCCGGAAAGTATTCACAGCGCATCACTTTTTCCACATTTTGCTATGTTACAGCCTTATTCCAAAATGGATTAAATTCATTTTTTTCCTCAGAATTCTACACACAATACCCCCATAATGACAACGTGAAAAAAGTTTACTTGAGGTTTTTGCAAATTTATTAAAAATAATAATACATTATACAAATGTTGAAATTCTTCATAATAAACAAGATTTGTAAAATTTTCACCATTTTTTGCAAAAGAGACTCAGTAATAATATAACTGTTTCAGTATAATTGTATATCTAAATATTGAAGTGTTACAAGCATACTCTACCCACCCGCCTTGTCGATCTAAGGGAAATTGCTCTAATGTTCAAATATGAAAATTAGCATAGGATTGGCAGCCTAATCCCCACAAAAAACAAACCCTAGTACTGGTCCCGCTTAAAACTGAAAAAAAAAACAGGATTGGAAAACGGATGAATTCCCTCGTAACAGGCATACTCTATACAATGCCTGAACTCCGACCACAGTAGATACTGCACGGTATCTGCAGCTTTCGAAAAAAGTATTAAGCGCGTCTCACAGACTGTGGGTGTGGTTTTCAAGAAGCTTCCCCGTTCCCTGAAAACGTCACTTCCTGCCCGAATTTAACGTCTCTTGCGTCTCCTCCTCTCAGCAGCTGAGTGGCTGTCCGCCGAGCTTGGCTGGAGTCTGTTTCTGTTTGTAAACACGACTTGAGCGGAGGCAAGCGTGGAGAGACGGTGTAGCAATGGCAGAGAAGGATGACGGCGAAATAATCGAGCACCACGTCTGCGAGGAAATGGAAAAGAAAACGAATCGCAATCTAGATTCCCATTCATTTCTAGAAAGTGTAACCCCATCGGAGAAAGAGGGAAGCAGTAGTACGCAGTCTTCGCACCGGCTACTGGCGTATAGTGATGCGCTCATTTCTATCATCGCCACTGTCATGGTGAGACGTGCCATCATATACTCATTTCCCCTCCTGTTACGATATTAACATTTGTATAATGTATTTTAAGGGGATCCGTGTTATCCGTTCTGCAGGGTCATGGCGTCGTACTGTTATAGTTGCAGTGATTGTCTTAGACCGCGAGAAATGACTTTAGTGTGGCCATTCAGAGGCCCAGAGTATCGTAAACTTTATATTTTTTTCCAGGATTGAAATTGAATAAGCTCCTATGTTGAAACATGACATATAAAAACATGTTAAAATGCCATTTATTTACCAGTCTGTCCATTACTTTAAAGAAAAAAATATTTTAGTTGAAGACTTGAGATCATTCATTGTAAACAATTGACGTAATGGAGAAAATTAGGAAGGGTCACTCGTGGTGTCAAAATTAAGTTTACAAATCTTTGAAATAAAGCAAGCTAAAAAAAAACAGTAGTTTGAAAGTTTGTGTCAACAGTTTGCAATAATGGAGGAAATCTGAAGGGTAAAAACTTCATGGCACTGTGTACAACTCCTTAAATAAAAAAATCTGTCAAACCTGTAGCATCAATGTCTGTGGAACCATTTTATACATCACATTTAAATGTAAAGGAGGTGAATGAGATTATAAAGAAAACTTCACGAATGACCAAAACACACAGACATCACAAGTCAGCATATTTCTGTTTGTGAGCTGCATCTGAGATACCAACTGTTACAGAGTTTTGACTTAAAAATGTATTTTGTGTCCCATTAGCGTACTCATCAAGACTCCCTTTTAGTGAAGTCCAGTAACCACTTCTGGACTTCTTTTAGCTACAGGAACATCAAGCTAGGACTCCCTGGTTGCAAGACATAGCATCTCTATACTTCTGACCTCTAAGTATGACTTGGACTTGCAAGCATCTTCTCAGCTATATACCTTCTAGGGAACATTCTCTCATTAAGGGACTATGTGCTTCAACCTAAGACTGAAATACAAAGTAGTGACCTCCAGTCATCACTGGACACTGCCTTAAATGGGCCACTTTGTTCTAGATTTCCCTTCTAGATACACTGCACTGCAGCCTGGCTGCTAGGATGTACCATATAGATTTTGATCTCCTTCTGTGGATTATCAATTTGTTAGTCGACTATACAGCGTCTTGCAAGATCTTCACGTTTTCCTCATTTCATGGTACACCTCTCTTCCGCCTTTTCAACGTTGCCCTTCCAGAACATTACTCATGACAGGTTCCACCCCTGCCATTGGTATGATGAGTTGTACACTCCCTGCTGCTGCAGATTTCCCTTTTTCCTTTTGAGAAGAATATCTTTTGCAGACATATTGCCTACTGTAGTTATACAGCTGCTGCCTTGCAGTAAATAGACCAAAGTTCGCATCCTGGGTCTTCCCTGAATGGATATTTCATGTTCTCCCCATGTCTGTGTGAGATTTCTCTCACGGTCCAAAGACATGGAGGTGGATTGGCAAAGCTTGTATGTATGTGTGGTGTATCCACCTTGCGATGGATTGGCACCCAGTCCAGGGAGTGTTCCTGCTTTGCATCCTGTGCTTGCTGGGATAGGCTCCAGCCTCCTGTGACCCTGCCCAGAATTAAGCAGGCTTGGAAAATGGTATGGTAAGTTATTTTGCCTATCTTGTACTCCTACATAGTATCTTTACACTTGTCAGCATCTACACTTGCCTTTCTACAATACTTATATTTGGGTGGTTTTTGCTGAAAATATTTATAATAGAAAACGTGAACATGCTATGGTGAGATCTAGAAATAAAAGCACACCTTGTATCATTCTTAATCAAAATTAGTATCAATCCTGGCAACACTGGGTGCCAGTGCATTGGAAGACCCACATAACACAGGGGACCAAGATTTGCAAAAATGTGTCCATACTCAGATTAGAGCCTATTTTTAGATTAGTTGGTGGGCTGCATAATTTGTATATTTTTATAAAATATATTCTGCAAGCTAATCTGTGTCTGATTAATATTATCTTTCAGATTCTACCTGTTTCACATACACAAATAGAGCCAGACAAGGTAAAGTTTTTTTTTTTTTATGAAATATGACGTTTACTTCATTACTGCAATTAGTTCATTAGGTATTTTCATATAATTTAATCTTAATGTACCTTTATGTTGCTTTGAACAGGAACTGCAAGAAAGTTTACAACGGGTTTTAGCAGCAAAAATTGCAGTGTACCTGACAACCTTCCTAATAGTTACTGTGGCCTGGTCAGCACATGTAAGGTACCAGTATTAAATATTTTTATATTTTGAAAAGATGACCTAATTTATGAAATTTTGGCCTCTTAAATAAAGGCCCACATAGGTATAAGCACAGAAATAAACAATAATTAGAAACTGGTGAACTGTGAAATATGTCTTTCTGTAAAGTTGTAGATCTATTGCATTCTCACAAAGTGGCACAACACAGACATGGCTACTAGCTAGTGCTGTCCAAATTCTCCTATGGTTTCCTTAAAATACCCAGTTGTTCACACCTTCTTTATCCTTTTTAATAACATTAATTACATTTGCAGGTCCCATTTACAAACATGGACAAATTTATAGGTACCCTTACAGCTCATTGAAAAAGTGCTGTATGCCTCCTGAAAGTGATTAAATGAAAAGAACTTGACCCATGTATACCTGCGTGCCTTTGATATGTCAGAGTGAAGCAAGCAGCTGTGAAGAGAGATAAAGTATTGCTTATTCTACAAAGATATTGTCAAGTGGCCTGGGCACATTTGCTGATACCCCTAGAAAAGATCATAAATAATTGGATTAGAATTAGATTTTTTCAAGCTTGCTGCTTTTTAAAATTAGAATCATACATGTCTCCAGTCAGTCATTCAGTCTATTTAAATGGAGAAATGTAGTCACCCCACTGTTTGGTATAATTGTGTGTCCCACACTGAACCATAGACCAGTGAAAGCAAAGGAAAGAGTTGTCTGAGGAGATCAGAAAAAAATTATAGATAAGCATTTTAAAGGCAAAGGCTATAAGACAATCACGTCTAAGGAGAATAGACTGGGACAAGCTTTTAAGTGTGGAGACAGTTGAGCAGCAATGGAACAGGTTTAAAAATTATTTACATGTAATGCCAGGACAGGTACATAACCTTAATTTGTAATTAATAGGAATTTTTATTAAAAATCTGCAGTGGGTTAATAAGAGTTGGAAAATAAGCTGGAAAGGAAAAAACCAGTTGCATAAGGCATGTAAGACTCCAAAATGAATCATAGGGTGTATGAGAACATAAGGGCAACCATTAAGATGGATATTAGGGAGGCTAAAAGACAGTTGGAAAGGAATATAGCAGATAAGGCAAAAGACAACACTAAAAAATTCTTTTAGTATTTTAGTAGTAAAAGAACAGTCAAGCAGGAGGTGAAGTGGATCAAGAATAGTAAAGGGGAATTAAAAGATACAGACAGTGAAATAGTGGATGCCCTAAACTTCCATTTTTCTGAGGTCTTCACAAGTGAGGAAGTGGATGACTACCCAGAGGTAAATTGGGCTACTGAGGTTCTGAGTGATTTAGAAATTATAGATGGAAAAGTACTTCTCAGACTAAATAGGCTCAAATCAAACACATCACCAGGAACAGATAATTTTTACCTTTGAGTTCTTAAGAAGGCTAGTGAATACATATATAAACCTTTGACACATATTCTTAGAAAGTCACTGCGCACTGGAGAGATTCCGAAGGACTGAAAAATGGCAAATATCCCGTTATATAAGAAGGGAGACTGGGCAGATCCAAGCAACTATAGGTCACTAAGCTTAACCTGCATCACAGGAAAGTTAATGGAAGGAATTATTAAGGATACGATTGAGCAGCATATGGAAAGTACAGGAGTTTTTCTGAACAGTCAGCTTGGGTTCAGAAGAAGGAGGCCATATTTTACTAACATGTTGGAATTCTATGAGTAAGCACAAAAAGAAATATGATCAAAGTGGGGCATATGACATTATTTATCTTGACTTTCAGAAAGCATTTGGGAGTTCAGGGTTATGTTTGTAGATGGGTGCAGTATTGGCTCAGACAGAGGAAGCAGAGGGTGCGAGGAAACTTATAATAATTGGATGATGTTAAGAATGGTGTTCCCCAGGGGTCAGCGCTAGGGCTGCTGCCATTTTTAATAGATGAATATAAAATATTTGGATAGGAAGACAAGTAACAAGCTGGTTAAGTTTACAGATGATACAAAGATAGCTGGATTGGCAGATAATTTGGAATCTGTTAAATCATTATAGAAGGACTTGGACAGCATACAGGTTTGGGCAGATTTGTGGCAGATTAAAGTTAATGTCGGTAAATGTAAGTTATTACACATAGGAAGTAAAAATGTTAGGTTTGAATACACAATGGGAGGTCTGTTAATCAAGAGTACACCTTATGAGAAACATTTGGGAGTCACAGTGGACTCTATGCTATCGACTTCCAGACAGTGTTCAGAAGCCATTAAGAAGGCAAAGAGAATGTTAGGTTATATAGCACGATGTGTGGAGTATCCTGTAAGTGCAAAGAGGTTATGGTCAAGCTCTATAATGCACTGGTGAGGCCTCATCTGAAGTAATGTGTGCAGTTGTGGTCTCCAGGCTACAAAAAGGACATAGCAGCATTAGCTAGAAAGGTCCAGAGAAGAGTGACTAGGCTCATTCCAGGGCTAGAGGAATTATGAAGAAAGATTAAAAACTGAGCCTTTTCAGTTTAAGCAAAAGATTTCAAGTGTTTACAATTATAAAGGGAATTAGTACAGTGGATTGGGACTGTTATTTTAAAAAGAGTTCATCATGAACATGGGAACACAGTTGTAAACTTGCAAAGGGTAATTTCGCACAAACATTAGGAAGTTTTTCTTTATACAGAGAACCACAGACTATTGAAATAACCTAGCAAGTAGCATGATAGACAGTAAGACTTTAAGGACTTTCAAAACAAGATTTGGATGTTTTTTTAGAAGAATTAAGTGGATAGGACTGGTGGGCTTTGTTGGGCTGAATGGCCTGATCTCATCTAGAATGTTCCAATGTTCTTATTGATGAAGACCCAGGAACTCCACTGACTCTACTGTTGAAAGACAAAAATAAAAAAGACAGACTGGAATTTGCATATTGACAAGCCACAATGTCATTTGGGCAGATGAAAAAAAAACTGGAGCTTTTTGGCAAGTCACATCAGCACTATGTCCACAGACAAAAAAATGAAGCTTTCAGGAAAAAAAAACTTCATACTGTGAAATACCCTGTGAAATATGGAGGAGGTTTGGTTATCTTTTGGGTCTGTTTTGCTGCATCTGGCACCAGATTATATAACATTTAATGTTCTTGCAATATCTGCCATACCACAGATATTAAGACTACTAATGCCAGGTATGTTGGAATCCTATAAAATGGCACAGACATTCTCAGTAGTTGTTTGCAAGATGTCTAAATAAGTGACTTTTTTTGATTATGTTATATAGGTGTATCCCTGTAGGGTAATGGTATAAATTCAAAAGTATCTGCTTCCTCACCACACACTTAAGACATACTGCATTTCCATCAAAGGACATTTTAAATTATTATGAATAATATTTATTTGTAAGGTGATGTTTTTAATTTCATATTGTCAATATTCTGTAAGATGTGATTCTAAACTTCAAAAATTATTAAAAGGAATCAAAACTTTTTTAATATGAATATTGTGAAAAAATATTCTATTAATACATTAAAAAACCTTAGAAAGTGAACATGTTTGATTCTTCAAATATTATTTGGGAATGTTAACATTAATTATATGTTTCTCTGAATGACTGAAATATATTTTTGGCTTAGAGACAGTTAAAATCTGTATGTTACATGTCACATTACAGTTTGTTTGTTTTGCAGGTTGTTTCAAGTGATTGAACGCATAGATGACTTTTTGGCACTTCTTAACTTGGTGAGTTTTTTTTTTTTTTGTTATTCATAAGTGTTCTTCAAATGATTAATTTAATTGATATTCCCATAATAGGACTATCACTGAAATTGTAGCTTTAATATAGCAAATATAATACAAATTTTAGTAAATATATTAAAAATAATGGTACATATTGTAATTTTCTTAACTTCTAGATACTTATTTTGTGGAATAGAATAGGAAAGTAAGGTAAAGAGGTAAAAAGGAATAAAAGTACGTTGCTTTTACTACTTTGCCCAGCACTGGCCAGTTGTGAATGAATGTAGATGTGCCCAGTATTCCTCTATCTTCCTGCAAATCTCAACTAAAAATTACTTCTTTGGAAAATGAATAGTTGAATTGAAGACATATTTCATTTTCTTTTGCTTACACTTATATTAGGATGAGTTTTTACATTAATGGAATGGGTACTATTTAGTTAAATACATGTTTTTGTTTTGGTTTGTAAGAACTTGCATAATTGTAAAATTATATTTGGGTGTGCAGTTTTGGATGAAGAGAATGCAAAGTCTAAAACTCGACTTTTAGCCTTGATGTTCTCTATTTATTTAAAATCAGCTTAGATAATGATTTTGTTAGTCTGTTTTTGTTTAGGGGCCAAAACTGAAAAGAATTCTCATTTTAGGCAGTTTTTATTCCTGCAAAGTCAATGGCTAAAAATCACTCTAGATTGTGAAGGCATTATTATAGTATGGAGATAGTGACAGATAGGGGGCGCTCTCGCTCCCTTGAACCCCTGTCCACGACACCAGGTAAAAGTGCTCAAATTGACTTTATTCAAATGCCACAGTGCACAAAACACCCTCTCCTCTACTATACTCATTCAATAACAATTATAATCACTAAGAAACAATCCTCCACTCCCAGACGCATTGCCATCCTTCCACCCAGCTCAGCTCACCGTCTGGGAGCTCCCATAGTCCTTTTATATATCCTGACCCGGAAGTGTTCCAATCCCTAGTCCATGTGACTCTCAATCACTTCCGGGTCAGGTACAAGTCCTTTCTTTTCACCCCGGAAGCCCGTCGCTCTTCCTTGGACGAACTTCCGGATTAAAGAGCACAAATAGGTCTTCGGTCCTCCCTGCAGCTCCCTCTTGCGGCCCCTGTGGTATCCAGCACGGTCTTGTATAAAAACTGCATGTCTCATGAGTCCCTGCTGGTCTTCAGGGCTCCTCCATACTGCAGGGAGGGCTCCATCTGGCGGCCTGGGGCTATTAGCCGGCCACATCTCACAAGATGAAAAGCAATATTTTAATATTACATAAATATGTAGTCTTCTTATTTAGTAAAATGCCGGCCTTCAGTTTTTATTTTACATCTCTGTTTTTTTTTTATCACTACTATAGCAGTTGCAGCAGTTTTAGTGTGATCTGGCAGGATTGATGCTTTAAAATTACACTGCAGCATCACAGGGAGCTGCAGCCTGTTTCAGGATGCTTAAGATATGAAAGCAAAGTAAATGCAGATTTACAATGCTGTTGTACTAAAGTCCAGTACTGATCTGAACCTTGGGCTGCAGATTTTATTAATTTCAACATAATTTCAGGTTTTACACTTATCTGTGTTAAGGGTAAAAGGCATCTTTTGCTGTGTGCTATTTTGTCCTATTGAAGGGCAGCATTGAATGTTGAGCAGTTTGTCTGATTGTTAGATTTTGGTCAAACAGTTTTGTGCATTTAGGCTTTCTTTTTTCAGTAAACACCCATTTTGAGATTAAGATGATGGCATAACAATATTTTTGGTTGAACTGTAGGTTTTTTTACGATTTTGTGGTGTTCCCAGTATGAAAATCCAGTAATCAACTGCAAAAGGAGTTGCACATGATGAAATCTTCACAATTTTAGATGGATAATTAGCAAAAAACAATATTTGCATTGTTCCAGCAACATCTTGTTTGAGAATTGCCACTTTGAATCAACAATTATGAAAACAGAGTGTTTTATTTTCTACAGGTCGATTTAGATATAAAAGTATAGTTCCATGGAAGAGCTTTCGGTTGCAGTTGTTCCAGCAGACGCTGGTGTAGCCAGTTATTAGGCGTAAGGGGTAATTACTTTCACAGGCAGCACAAGTTCATGTTGAATAAGTGTTTTCTCCAGTACTACAGCATTTCTCTAATATTTGATTTTAGTTAAAGACTTAAAATTATTCACTGTCAAAATTGTGTAGTAATAAGAGGAAATCAGGAAGGGGTGAAATATTTTTTCGCAGTACTTTGGGTAAAGCAGCACTGTGGATATGTGTGTATAAGTGTACCCTCCAGTGGGCTAGTGCTCCATCCATGGATGGTGTCCACCTTGCATCCATTCCTGCCAGGACAGGCTGTGCCCTCCTGCAACCCTAAACTGGATAAATAGATAAGATGTTTAAAGGATGAACAAGTCTTGTTGCCATTCCCCTAAAATTAAATACTTGAATGTGACTTATTGTACAGTGTATGTTTTATGTCATCAAACACAGTAGTGTATATGCTTTTCTGTTCTACAGAGTATTAATATGTAATGTTTTTATATTGTTCAGTAGAACACACATAATTGCATATCAAAAGCAGCTAATAATGTGCTTGTTCTCTCACAGGCGTGCATGATGCTAATAACTTTCCTGCCATATACAGTGAGTGTCCTTTTTATCACATGATTAAATATTAATGAAATTAAGTTAATAAATTGGAACGATTTTTTGTGAATTCAAAATTTTAGCTAGTTTTGAGACATGAGGAGGAATTTTCTTCATTTGTTACTTACATATGACTGGATTTAGTTAACTTTTTTATCTACATTGTGAAACCTGTTTCCTTTAAATGACTAACATATAATAAATATACAGTACTTATATTTAGTATACCCTAGGCAAGATGCAGGTCACTTACAGATTTATTCATTAAGTTATTTTACTTAGATCAAATGTGATTAAAATAGAACATTGTGCATGCAAAGATGAAATAAATGAAAGACTTTGATTCAAACCAGAATATTTATGTCACTTTATTTACCCACTTTAATTACATAAAAACTGGATTTTAATTTTAGGCCTACAGGCCAGTCTAAACCCAGGTAACTTGTAGGTTTCATTTTTATTCAGTTGTTATTGTATGTCTTTTTTCTTCTTTTAATTAGTTTTCACTGATGGTGACCTTTCAACAAGACTCCTTTGGAATTCTATTGTTTTGCTGTTGTGCTATTGTTATTGGTCTAATTCAGGTAAGATTTTTTAGTCACTGAATGAATTGTGTGCCTACAGCAGAATTTGTTTTATATTTACTGTTGTAATCTGGATGCTTTATAACGCCCGACCTGGCACAGACTGACGCAGAGGCACGTACAAAATACACACAGGCTTTTATTATTCTTCAGCTGTGGGACACGTCTTCTCCGTGTCACACAGCCCAATACAAAGCACAATTAACACCACCAAAACACTCCCTTTCCACCACTCCTCCTCACCAAGCTTAGTCCTCCTCCTCCCAACTCCGGCTCCTGAGTGGTGGTGGCTGGCCCCTTTTATAGCCCACCCGGAAGCGTTCCAGGTGCTTGACCACCTGGTCCTAATTGCACTTCTGGGTGGGGCTGAAGACTCGTCCAGCCAGGCTGTGGACTCCACGCAGCACCCCCTAGCGGTCATCCCATCTCCCAACCTGGCTGTGGATGACTCCATCTCACGTGGAGCCAGGTGGGAGGCTGGGGAATCATCGTCGGCCCAGGAGGCTGCCACCAAGCACCCCGCGGTAGGTATTGAGCTGTCCATGGTTGCTCCCCTGGAACATATGCAGCAGGGGCGTATACTGTAGATAACATATTTACAAGTGATCATGTTCAGGTTATATGTTGAGAAAATTAACTGATTAGAAACGCCAGAGAGAGGTGTTTACATCTTCCTGCAATAGTTAAATCGGAGTCATAATCGAATGATTGCTGAAAACTAAGTAATAATCAATTAGACTAAGCTATGCTCATTTTTGGTGAATTTAAGTGTCTTTGGCAGTAAAATTATTGTTATGTCCCTGATAATGGAAAGACTGCTGTCATTCAAATACCTATGGTAAAAAAAAAGATCCTCACCAGAAACTTTAGGTATGTTTATAATTTTTGGAATAGTATTATCCCAGGTAAGAATACATACATGTAAATTTGAGTTTGAATGAAGTGTTTCTTAAGGATTGTTTGCATCTGAAACTTTTGAATTTGTATTTAATTCATCTCCAATACAATCATAAGTGCTCCATCAAATGGTATTACAGCAGGTGGTCAATATTCATCTTAACAGACAAAAAGCATAAAAAGCACTAAAGCAGAGGGATACTGTAATTGATATTGTTCTTGGCGTCTTTTCCAACTTTATAGAGGTTTATTTAGTATAGTCTGAAGGTTACATCATTGTATGGGCTTGAGACTTTCTGTATTCAGTATGCTTTTCAATCTAAGGGCTATGTAAATTAAACATTATACTGCAAGCAATTATTAAAAGCAGTCTGTCTGTTCCATCTTAAGCACCATTAAAGTACAATGTAAGTATAGCCTAAACATATTATTTATTAACTGTTAAATTGTTTCCATTATAGTTAGTAGTGTACTATGAATTTATTAGTGTTAACGACTTTCACTGTTTTTACAGGCTGTTATTGTTGTTTATGGATTTGACCAACCCCATCTACTGAATGGCCAAATTCAAATATCTGAAAACCAGACCTTCTACAAATACCATATCTTAAAGATTATCTTGAGAGTCCCAGTTTTCTGTTTTTTGGCTGGGATATTTTCCTTTATATATTCCCCTCTTGTAAGTATTAAAATAGAAGTGAATACAATATACTGTGTATAGTACTTTTAAGAATGTTATGATATAATATTGCAAAGTTTCTATGTTTGTAAAGCCTGGCTGTTGTTAAATCTTTGGGATTTATCTAAAAGCCTTTATTGTATGTTAGTCTTTATAAGTCCCACTTACAAACATTAACATGTACAAATGTAACCCTTCATGCTTATTTTATTTCAGTTTTTGTTTTAAAAGAACAGTGGGATTTTTTTTTAGTTAAGGTCATAAAATAAAATGTGAGATTGGTGCAGTTCTGCAGTGAAATTCAGGCCAAAACACTACATTATGATTAAAATTGGTTTACATTGGAGGACTTCTGCTTCTGTATATTAAAATTCATACTTTAAAATATTTTTCTGAAAAATCCTTTTTTAAGCTTACCAAATAAAGATTACATTGTTCATGCAGTGCCAAGAGATTGTGTTGTCTCAATTGAAAATAATGTTTGAAAGCGGCTTTTATTCATGGTCATAGAAAATGCCAAGTGGCTTCATAGAGGCTGTAGAGGAAACATCCCTGCAATTATTATGGTTATTCTAATAAGACATTTAATGTAGCACACAACTCTTTATTCACTAGCTCAATGTTGCAATATAGAAATATTATTAATACAATAATGATTCATAACTTATTATGCACCTCGGTTCATTATTTACTATTTCAGCTGCTTGTCTTTAATCAAAAGGAGAGTTCATTTATTAATTGCATTATAATTTATTAGTAAATCATTCTCACACCCTTGACTTTTTTTTTTTTTGTTTTTTAAACAACAGTCATATGTTTTCCTTGGAGTGGTTATATTCCTTCCTTACATTACTCATCCTTTAAAATGGTGTTGGGCCAAGGCAGTGGGTGAGTGAAATTTTCTAACTGTTATCATATCACTGGCTAAAAATCTGTTTAATGAAAGAGATTTTACCTTTGTTTTATTAAATATAATTAATTATTAATGTTTTAGTCATTCTAAATAGGTATTTATGTTGCAGGAATTTGTTTTGTTTGGTGTATCTACAGCGTCATTATTTTAAAAATAATATTTGTATTTCTTTAGTAATTGTCTTTCTAATAAAAACCTTTTAATGTTGTTATGGCAATAACTATTGAAAGTACTAATCTGCAGTCATGTATCTTCTCTTTAAATTTGAGGTTCTCCCAGCTTACAGTTTCAGTTCAGGGTTCAATCAATATATTTTTTTAAATATGTGATATTTGTGCTTTGAATTTCAATGTGTAATTTACTGGGTTGCACATAAACAAGTACCTTACACTCTTGAAGTTGTGATAATCATCCTATTGACTTATTAGAATCTCTTTCTGTATGATCCACAATATACATGACAGCATTTATATTATTGACTGATAGGTTTCTTGGTTTCAGTGATCACAGAAGCAGTAGTACATAATTTTTTGTGTTACACAGGATCACTCATAATGGGATATTGTTCTATGAATCCCTCATGCATCAAACAGAAAGGAGTATGCATGAACATTAAGAAATGTTTTTTACAAACATTTTGTAGCATGGCGAATGTTACATTCATTACTGAAAATCATTATTATGTGTGCAGTGCTATTCATATTAAGTGTTTTTTATCCTTACATGTTGAATAGGACCTAACTAAATACAGTACTTCTTGAGTATAGTAAATTTGCTTTTGCCTGTGGTTGATCATATAGTCTTTTAGATATGAACTGTTTTTTCAAAAACATGTGCTTCTTGTTTATGCAAAGCTTATGAAAGCCACAACGTGGAGTTTTGTTTTTGGTACATTTAAACCAATCGTGCAAGAGTATACTCACAGTTACCAGTGGTATGTGAGTAGGGTAGCCAGTTAATCTAGATCACAGCTTAAGATGGGATCAAAATTGGTTAAAGCTGAAGAGGATGCAAGTGCAGTAGACTGAGATGTTAAAAATAAATGGTAGTGTGCTTGGTTGGAGGGACAGGGCAGTAAATGACAAGTGAAATAAACCAGTTGCTTGTTTTTAAACTGTGTTTAAGAAGCTATAGTATGGCATGAGTGGAAAAAATACTGTTGCGGCAAGATACAAATCAAATGCACAGATCAGTTATTCATACTCTTCAGTTTACATTAACATTGTCAGGACTAACAGATGCCACTATGTCAATGCCAGGCTATGTGTAAAGTCAGAAAATATGTATTGTCCTATTTATTGCAGAGCTTAACGTGTCATTCACAATAACTAATTGACTTGTAAAACCTGTCTATTACTCTGCCAGAGGACTGAAATGTGATTGAGTAAATAATTACAATTCATTTTGTTATTTTCATCAGTTGATTATTCTCTACCTGTCAGTTGTGTTTTCTTCATTTACTGTGACACACTCTCGTGAAATACTATAAAGTTGTTTGTTGTTTACAAATACAAGCAATATGAAAATATTGCATTTTCATTTCAATTTATTATACAATTTTAATGTGTGACTAAAGGAAGCATTTGAAATGTTTTCATTGTTTACCTTATTGATATAATATAAAAGTTTTGCACAATTTCATTTTCATATTGTAGTGGTGGTAGTATTAGTTTTGTCATATGTACAGAGTACAGTCAAAGCATGTTCAACCAACATACAAACCCTCTTACTGTTGTTTCAGTCATTGCAGCATTTGTATTAACCCCAGTAACTAAGTTAATACAACCATCCCCCACACCCCTTCAAAGTATCAGACTGCAGCCTATGACTTATTCAGTCAGTTTCTGATAATTTTAACAAAATCGATAATTACAGCTGATTAGGCATATTTTACTAAGGTTTCATTGTGAAGGATCAAATATATCATTATACAGGGTGAGCCAAAATGAAGTACCACATTTCTCAAGGCCATGGCGCAAGGTAGAGGTAGCCGAGTGGGTTGTGGTGGTGGTCCTTTGATAGGCATTCCCTTGTAGTTTTCAGTTGGCAACATGCCTTGGTCCGTTGCGCACCGTGCGTTCACTGTCAAAGCGTTTTTAAAAACAACAAATCCATCACTATGCAACGTGCCTTCCAAATGCACTTCAGCATTCCTCCTAACCGCGATGTCCCAAATCAGAAAACAATTCTTCACTGGGTGGTTAAATTTAGACAGACGGTTACAAAACTGAACAGAAAATCTCCAGGCCATCCTCAGACTGTATGAGTGCCCGAAAACATCCAACCTGTAAGTTAATCAATTTTGCGGTTTCCTAGATGTTCAACATGCAGACATACTTCTGCCTTAGGCATTTCCAACATGTCTTTGAGGAGGATTTTGCATGAGGACCTTAATTTCCATCCATGCAAAATGATGGTAATTCAGGAACTCATTGAGAGAGAATGGAAGAGCCATAGAGAGTTATGCGCGAACATTCTGCAAACTGTTCATTGAGATACATTTTTATTTGAATGGTTGCATAAATAAGCAAAACTTTTGCTACTGGGCTGAAGAGACCCCTGCACAGTGAGCATGTTAGAGTTTGGTGTGATGTTGCAGAATTTGGCATTGTAGGCCCTTACTTTTTTGAGGAGGGGGTAGCGACAGTCACCATCACTTCAGAGTATTACATTGAAATGCTAGAGAACTTTTTGTGGCCCCAACTTAAAGAAATGGATGTGGTGGATGTCTGGTTTCCATAAGATGGAGCAAGAAGCTCATACAGCGCAGGGATCCATGCAGGTTTTGCGAGAGATGTTTCCAGGGAAGCTGATTTCCCTGGACAGCAATGTTGGGTGGCTTTCACGTTCTCCTGATCTTGCTCTGTGCAATTTCTTCTTGTGGGGCTATCTCAAGTCAAAGGTATACACACACCGAACTCAAAACCTCAAGGATATATTCACCACGAAATCGGTGCTATTCCCCTTGAAATGGCCGAACGAGTCTTGCAAGCATTCAGAAATCATCTCAAAGAGTTATTGAAGATGACTAATGACCTAATGATGGCCACCACCTTGAAGACATTATTTTTAAAGTACAGTGAAAAAAATCTATTTTGTATACACTTTCTTGTGTTGTATTGAAATGTATTTTATCTTGTAGCATTTTTGTAGAATAAACGTTTGAAATGTGGTACTTTTTGGCTTATCCTATATTTTCACCAAACTAGGCACTAATGGTCATGAAGTGGTGTTTTTGTGAAGCCACCCAAACTTCTGCTTCAGGTTGCTATGGTGAAATACAGGTAGTCCCCAAGTTACGGACATCCGACCTACGACTTACGAATGGGGCCACAGCTGCAACGCATGCGCCTCAGTAACTGCTGCTTTGTCATCTTCGGCCTGGGGACGCTGCAAGTGGTGGCTGGACGGAGGCTGGAAGGGGGCGATTTCACCGCTCACACAGTGTAGTGTCCCTTGGGTGGCTCCCGGCGGCAAGCAGTGACCCGTGGTCCATAGTCACCGGGGCCACAGCTATCGCTCGTGTGCAGGAAGGAGACTTGATGGGTCGGTTCGCTTCCCGCCCAACACACCGCCGCAGCTACTGCTTCTGACTGGACGCAGGCTGGATGGAGCAGAGGGGGGGCATTTCAATGCCTGCCCACCATATACAACTGCCCCATTCATTCTCTGGTGATGCTGCAATCGGTGATCCAGGTGTGGCTGAACAGGAGGCCTTTGAGGGTAAACAGGGCAGCGGGGGGTAGCATTGTAGTATGCCTCGGGTGGCTGCCTGTTGAATGTGGGTGGTGGGTGATTCACTACCCGCCTTTGGCCGCACCATGTTCATTCTCGGTGGGCTGACGCTGCAGGCAGCATACTGTAGTGGAGGTGACTGTGTGGCGGGCGGGTGGTGAACCGCCCCTCACTGCCCTCATTCATTCTCAATAGCAAGCCTGCTTGTACTGTTACACACATAGCAGGATATTGTCTCTTGTGAGTACATCAGACGTGTTGACGACGGGTGCCTTCCTGCTGTGATAGCGTGTACAATGCTGTGCAGAAGAGCTCATCTTAACCTTTCAAGAATGTCTCTGAAACACAAATCTGATGCAAGTACTGGTGATACAGTAAAGAAGAGAAAAACCATCACTATTGAAAATAAAGTAGAAATAATAAAAAGGTCAGAGAGAGGTGAAACTCCATCATTCATTGGCAGAGCACTTGGTTACAGTCGATCAACAATAGCATTTATTAAAATAATATACCTGTTCCGACTTACATACAAATTCAACTTAAGTACAAACCTACAGTCCCTATCTCATACTTAACCCGGAGACTGCCTGTATATTACACATAAAAGTCTGATATGTTCAGAACAATTCATGTCAGTTGTGTGTGTGTCAGTACGACAAAATTCCATCAGAATTTATATTGAAATGGCAAATTTAAGAATTTATAATCATTTCCAAATTTTTGAGGAAATTGGTATTATTATAGCATAATCAATCAATCATCAAAATTATTATATTTTTTCCTTTAGAAGCCCCAAATTGCATTAATTGTATATAGTATAAATGATTTTGATTGAAATCTTGGTCCAATGACAATGTAACTAGGTGTTGCTCTTTTCAAGTGTAAGTTCTGCCATTTTTGATTGTTGATGTCCTGATTGTAAATTTTAAAAGGTAGTCTCAAAATAATTAAGTGGAACTTCTACATTACTTGCTATGTATATGCTTACTTTGATCAAAGGACGTAACAGTTCACAAAGACAGGCAGTCTGCCAAACTGATATAAACTAATGATAAACAAGCAGTACAGCGATATTTTTAGTGTTCTCTTGATTAATTGTTTGTAGTGGTAAATAACCTATAATTTGTTTTTTTAATTAGTTAATAGTGTCAGTAGTGCTTAATTATAATGGTAGGCAGAGCAGCTTACTGGTTAAGGAAGAACATCAGGAAACCTCACAGTTGTACCATCATCAATCTGACATGCTATGCTGCTTTAATTGATAAATCACTTTAATAGATTCTACATTTATTTACATTACAACAACAACATTTATTTATATAGCACATTTTCATACAAACAGTAGCTCAAAGTGCTTTACATATTAAAGAATAGAAAAATGAAAGACACAATTATAAAACAAAATAAATCAACATTTATTAACATCGAATAAGAGTAAGGTTCAATGGCCAGGGGGGACAGAAAAAACAAAAAAACTCCAGACGGCTGGAGAAAAAATAAAATAAATTAAGTAAACATATCTAAACTGTGTGCCTGATATTCCAATCACCACCTTTGGACTACATCAACCAGGAGATGTCCGTGTTTTCTGTATTAAGTACTTTTTCTGCTTTTGGTTTAGCATTTATTCACTGGGTTTAGTTTTTCCATTAACCATGTAAAATTGCTTTCATTACATTTTTGCATCCTCTGTGCATTACTTAGTAGTACTTTTTTGCAATCACTTGTATTAATTTCTCTATTCCCTATTTTTTAAGCTTGCTTAACATTAACATAAGCATGTAATTACTCTAGTCCAAGTTGCCAGCATGCCGCTTTAGATACCTTACTTGTATTGTACAGTGCATAAGTTTACTAAGTCCTAGGCCGTCAAGAAAGTTATCTTTAAAGCTAGATAACTGGGCAGTAAATGGTTTGCTCATTACAGCACTATATAACTGTAGTTTGTAAAGTGTTGGATGCCTTGCCATACACAATGGGAGTCACTATCATTGAAATAACCTTCAGCTTTCTGCCTGTAATCTACTTTTGCATTCTTGATGGCTCTTTTCAAATTGGATGTGGCAGCACTATGTAATTCACCATTACCAGACCTCAAGGCTGTATTGCACTTTTTTAGCTGAAGCTTGACATCTCTGGTCATCAATGGTTTACTGTTTGGGAAGCATCGAATGTGCTTGCCAACTGTGACAATATCTAAACAGTTCTATATATAAAACAGGACAGTGGATGTGTACTCATCTATGTCTTATTGTGCAAACAGGTCCAAGTGTGTGCACTCAGATTAGTCCTGGAGTTGTATAGAAGCCCCTTCAGGCCAAGTCTGGATGATTTTCACCATTGGCTTTATTTTGCTAATAAAAGATGTGTATGTGAGAAAAAGGGGTTAAGTGGTGGGACTGGCCTAAGTGGGTGAGGATGAAGACTCTGTAAATATTGTCCAATGTTTTAGCCTCTTGTAGTACAAGTCACATGCTGGTAGAATTTAGGGAGGATAACAACAACCGTGAACTCCGATGGCAGAAAAAGGTCAGTATCTTCCTGTCACAAACTCTTAATTTGGTGAGCAGTGCCTGACTATGATGGTTACATTAATGTACCACATATTATTAGTAAATGCTCAGACCCCTCCTCTGCTCTTACCGGAGTTTTTACTTCTGTCGGCATAGTGTACTGTGCAGCCTGCTAGCACAATAGCATTGTCGGGGATCTCTGTACAGTGCATCCAGAAAGTATTCATAGCGCATCACTTTTTCCACATTTTGTTATGTTGCAGCCTTATTCCAAGTCTTTTTGAATATGATGCCACAAGCTTGGCACACCTATCCTTGGTCAGTTTTGCCCATTCCTCTTTGTAGCACCTCTTAAGCTCCTTCAGATTGAATGGGAAGCGTCGTGCACAGCCATTTTAAGATCTCTCCAGAGATGTTCAATCGGATTCGGTTCCTGCCGCTGAAATACATCCCCACAGCATGATGCTGCCACCACCATGCTTCACTGTAGGGATGGTATTGGCCTGGTGATGAGCGGTGCCTGGCTTCCTCCAAACGTGACGCCTGGCATTCACACCAAAGAGTTCAATCTTAGTCTCATCAGACCAGAGAATTTTGTTTCTTATGGTCTGAGAGTCCTTCAGGTGCCTTTTGGCAAACTCCAGGCAGGCTGCCATGTGCCTTTTACTAAGGAGTGGCTTCCGTCTGGCCACTCTACCATACAAGCCTGATTGGTGGATTGCTGCAGAGATGGTTGTCCTTCTGGAAGGTTCTCCTCTCTCCACAGAGGACCTCTGGAGTTCTGACAGAGTGACCATCGGGTTCTTGGTCACCTCCCTGACTAAGGCACTTCTCCCCTGATCGCTGTGTTTAGATGGCCGGCCAGCTCTAGGAAGAGTCCTGGTGGTTTCGAACTTCTTCCACTTACGGATGATGGAGGCCACTGTGCTCATTGGGACCTTCAAAGCAGCAGAAATTTTTCTGTAACCTTCCCCAGACTTGTGCCTCGAGACAAACTTGTCTCAGAGTTCTATAGACAATTCCTTTGACTTCATGCTTGGTTTGTGCTCTGACATGAAATGTCAACTGTGGGACCTTATATAGACAGGTGTGTGCCTTTCTAAATCATGTCCAATCAACTGAATTTACCACAGGTGGACTCCAATTAAGCTGCAGAAACATCTCAAGGATGATCAGTGGAAACAGGATGCACCTGAGCTCAATTTTGAGCTTCATGGAAAAGGCTGTGTATACTTATGTACATGTGATTTCTCTGTTTTTTTATTTTTAATAAATTTGCAAAAACCTCAAGTAAACTTTTTTTACGTTGTCATTATGGGGTGTTGTGTGTAGAATTCTGAGGAAAAAAATGAATTTAATCCATTTTGGAATAAGGCTGTAACATAACAAAATGTGGAAAAAGTGATGCGCTGCGAATACTTTCTGGATGCACTGTATGTAGCCAAGTCTTAGTAATTATCATGACTAAGCAGTCCCACACGCATTTTTGTGTGGAAATAATCATATCCAGTTCTTCCATTTTATTGTCGAGTGACCTGGCATTAGTAATGTAAATGCTGGGCAACACAGGCTTCTGAGAAACATTCTTTAGCTTGGTCCATACAACAACCTAGAAGCCCTGTTTCTGCTTCCTTTCTCTGCGCTGCCTCCTGCATCTCTGGACTGGTATCGTAATACACAGAGACATACAGTCTCATTCGGCATGCATTCCTGTTAGAATTCCTTGCTGAAATCTCACAACATAGAATTCCAATCTTTAGTAAGTGTTCCCAGTTATGTCATTTTCGCTGAAGTTATAATTACACGACTGGGCAAATATGCTAACAAAACAAACGAAGCCGCTGCATCCATCCCCCTGCCATGTTTTCAGCAAATAGCAAACACTTAGTAAAGATGTTCGAAATTCAATAGCAGAAATTAACATCGTGGTTGGAACTACATTAAGGAAAATAAATAAATAATTAATATCTTGAAAGAGTAAGAAGGCTCATTTACATGCTTCTGATAAAAAAAAATACCACACATAGATGTATATTTGCAGAGGAGTGCAAACCTTGATATTCTCTAAATTTCAGGATGATATATACTCACTTCAGACTGAAAAAGCTGTAGGCTCAGATGGATTTCCACTGGAATTCCATAAAAGTTTACTGCTAAATAATCACGATTAATGCTGGCAGTATTTCCAAAAGGGTCTAGAGAATATAACATGCTACCAAAAATAAATGCAGTGGTTTCAGTTATTTACACTTTATTGTAGCCAGAAAAATATTAAATGGAATATTCCAGACATAATTTAAATTGCATGCCTTTCAGAGCAACTTTGGATACACAATGGCAAAAATTGTATAGTGCACAGTTTTTAGTGGTCACAAAGAAACTTGATTAAATGGATAGATTGAACTTGACACAGCTTGTGCAAAGTATAAGAAGTCAAGTAATGGCTGAATGCAACAGCAGTGTTCAAAGAGCTGTCATAATGTAAAACTAGCCAGTACCGCCCCATTTGAGGAAAATGTGATGATAAATTAAGTGAGAGAACCTTACCTGATTTCATTAAGTTGGCTCATTGTGATTCTTACTGATTTGCTAAGCAAAGACATGAGACAGTGTATCCAGCCTTGCCAAATATCAACAATGGATGGTATCAATACATTTATTGTTGAAATGCCATGGAATGTTTCAATGTCATTTTAAATCAGATCCATCTGGTTTTTCCCCAGTATGATAATATACCATGACACAGAGCTAGGAAAGTTTGCAAATATGACAGAAAATTCAGTTTATTGCACTGCCCCATAAACTCTCAAAATCACCAGATGAAAAATGAGTCATCTGAGTGATCTATAAGCAGGTCATTTGTAATAATGCATTATAATAGTCATGAGCTACAATTCCTGTTCTGCACTTTGTAGTATGTTAAGTCCATTACCAACAAACTCGGGCATTTCCGAGGGCCAATAGCGAACCAGTTCCTTGTTAGGTATGTGCAGCTAATAAAGTAGTCACGTTTCTTTTTAAACAAATAAACATTACTTTTGTACTCTTGTTTCAGACTATTTTAGATTATAGATAAGTTTAAAATGTATATTTAATTTTTATAACCAATATAATGTATGTGACTTTTCAAAGTGTTTGTGAAATAATTGTTTTTTTTTATTTGTAACATTCGCCTTATAAGAAAAAAGTTAGTTGTGCTTATTATTCTTTTTATTTGTGTGTATATTTATAGTGCAAACCAACTATGTTATATATATATTGAAGACGCTGGCCCAGACACACACAGACGGACATCTTATGTTCACCCAACACACGTTTATTCATAATATTTACACAGTTCAGTGCACTCGCAAACCCCAGTGCCTCCAGCACCAATTCCCACAATGTCCAGGCCACACACTTCCAGTCTCTGTGCCTTTCACCTGGCTGCCTCTAGTCCTCCCTCCAGCTCCGTCCTCTTCCACCTGACTTCTGCCGATGACTGGAGGGAGGCGGCCCCTTAAATAGGAACCCGGATGGGCTCCAGCTGCTTCCCGGCATTCCCCTGTAGCCACGCTCCTGTGTGGCGGAAATGCCGGCTGCGCACCCGGAAGCCGTCCGGGTGTCCCCTGTCGTCTTCCCCCCAGCACTTCCTGGTGTGGCGGAAGTGCTGGGCTCCCAGGATATTCAGGCACTGGGCGCCGCCTGGCGGTGGCCACGGGTCCCTACAGGGCTGGGCTTCCAAGCCCTTCACCCGAGGCCCCCAACATAACCAGGGCGGACGCCCACGCGTTCTGGAGGAGGCACAAGCCCTCCTCCGGTCCTCCTGGGCGTCCCGGCCGGGGACCACAATATATATATATATATATATATATATATATATATATATATATATATATATATATATATATATATATATAGACATAACAGTTTAATGTTAGTTAACAATATTATCTAAATATATTTTTCATACTAGTGTTTTTCATAAATACAATTATTGAACTCTTCACATGCCTGCTTTGCTTACATCAATTGATGTATTGTTACTAATTATTTTAATAAAGTCATTTCAGTTTTTATACTATTTATATAACTGTTTTCTTGTAACCAATTATTGTTGTTTTTTTTTTTTTTTAAAAGGTCACCAAGAAGAACAACCAAATGGCATGATGTTCTACTCATATCATCCAAATGAACCTCTAAGCAAAGAGCGAATAGAATCTTTCAGTGATGGTGTATATGCAATTGTAGCCACTCTTTTGATTTTGGACATATGGTAGGTTATGATTAATTGTTAATATTGTTACACAATTGAAGCTAAAACCATGAAGCTTTAGTTTTCAAGTCGGCTACAGAATAAGATGTCAGTGGAAGAAGTTACAGCAGAAGTCTCAAATTCTACCATTTAAAAGAGACTCCCTGATATTGAAAGGAAAATTTCTGCAGGTTTTCTAAGGGTTTGTATAGTGTACATGAGTGAGGCATGGTTAAAGAGGGCATATTATAATGCAATGTTTGAAAAGAAAAATTAAATTATCAAGTGGATGTGCCACAAATAACTAAGGGAAGGAAAAAGCAAGATCAAAGAAGAGAGAGAGAATTGGTGCGATGTAGTGGAGAGAAATAGCTTGTGAAGGTTCATGTATTGGAGTGAAAGCTAGAGAATGAAATAAAAGATGTACAATGATAAAAGTTGATCCAAAAGGAATGTTTGATGATATTATGGAGAGATTACAAATTGATCTCACTACATTGAAGGTTAAGACAGCAGAAATGGCTGTAGGGATTATAGAAACAACGTTTCAATCTGAATAAATCCCAAATAAAAAACCTTGTTACACTTGTAGTAGTTTTATGCAAATATAAACTAGCAGTTATTGTTTACATATTAATTTTGTTTTTTATACTAAGTCATCACATCATATTGCATTTCATGTTTTAGATTTTGAGAATGTGGTCGTTTCTCTCAATCACCTTTTTGTACAGATGACTAGAAGTTAAATGCTTAGTAGATAATAAATACTGTATTTTAAACAAATAAAAAAATGTAGCTACAAAGGAATAAAGAGAGAGAAAATTGCACTATCACAATCTTAAAAACATATATTTTTATATGTGGAAATATATATAACAGTTTTTTGTTTTTCTGTTTATGTTTGGCTGACTACTTGAATACACACTAGAGTATAATGATTTACTTGAGAATTTTAAAGAATAAGTTCAATATTTTTTTATTTCTTCTCAATCATGGTATTTAGCTGTATTAGTTTGCCACATGAAAGTGTTCTAAAGCTAAACATATTTTATACATTTTAAAAAATAACTAGCTTGCTATTGCTTTTTATAATGGAATTTATAGATACCAGGGTCCCATTACTAAAAAAGCTGTTTAAAAAGTACTAAAACATACATTTATAAGGCCAGAAAAGTAATTGAGTATTTACCGGTTTGTGGTGATTACACATGTTGCTTATACACACTAGCATCGTATCCATATTGTTTAAAAGAAGGTAAAAAAGCAAAAATAAAATCATTGTTGTGAGGTTCAGCACTTTGAAAAGGAGACTACGCTGTTTGCTTCACATCTACAACTACACTGTTTGTATTTTACAGTCGCACCTTTTCAGTGCCAGGTACAATGGATCCACTTTGGAGAGTCATCACCAAGTACCGTTTTTGACATTGAATGTTGATGTCTAGATGTGAATTACTGTCTCTGTTCTGTAGACAACTAGACAATGATAACTGAAAAATGTCTCATAATTGCATCCATCCGTTCATTCATCTTCCTTACAAAGGCTAGGGGTGCAGGGCAGCATGAGCCTATGCTAGCAAGTAATGGGTTCAAGGCAGGAACAACAACTAGATAGAGTGCTAGTCCACTGCAGGTCAAACACACACACACACACACACACACACTAGCCACCTTAGCAACACTAGTCCAATCCATGTTTAATGAGGTAAGCTCACTAGAGATATTTTAGCATAGTGGTAGTGCAGAGTGTCATTTGTGCCTCACAGCACCAGGTTGTACATGGAGTCTGTTTGTTCTCCCTGTTCATTTACAGAATGATTGGTATCAGTGTCAGTGAAGTTACTCACTGGAAAACACTGCACTCAGTCCTTTCATTACCTATATCAACAGCAAGAGCGACTCATTATTCATTAAAAAAAAAATTTAAAATGATAATTTGTATGTGGCACTTTAGTCTGCACTATCACACACTTAACCTTTTTCATATTCCGATTTTTTTTTTTTTTAATTGAGCACATGACACCAATAAAAAGTGGCTTTACTCTTTCAAAAATCTTAGGCTTTTATTAAAGACACAGTGTCATGTAATCAGTTCAGTTCAGATGTATTGCTATGTGTACAAATGACAAATGAACTCTTATGTGTGCATTTTACCACACTGTCAAAATAAAAACACACAAAGTAAAGGGCTGTTTGGTTGTCATAACTGAGCCCACAATGGCTGCTGCAAGCAAACAAACAAGAAGGAAATATATCCATACCTAGAGAAAATAGTACCAAGCATCTGTGATAAAATAATTATTTCTAGTTTGCTTCTAAGTATGACAAGGATGAGTTATAAATGCAACAACAACAAAAACATTTATTTATGTAGCACGCTTTCATACAAATGATGTAGCTCAAAGTGCTTTACAAGAGGAAGAAAGAAAAAGAAAAATTATACAAATAAGATTAGGCAATACTAATTAACAAAGAATAAAGTCCGCTGGCCAGGAGGACAGAAAAAACAAACTAAACAAAAACCTCCGGGGGCTGGAGAAAAAACAAACCAAAAAAAAGCTGCAGAGGTTCCAAGGCCACGAGACTGCCCAGCCCCCATTGGGCATTCTACCTAACATAAATGATCTCAATCAGTCCTTATGGTTTTCAGGCTTCGCGTGGAAGAATTAGATGATGACGGTCATATGGATTTCTGACCTTCAATCCATCAATGTAGGGACTGCATGGTGCTTTGATCAGGTGGTGGTGGTGGTGGCGCAGATCTCAACCACAGAAATCCAGAAGAAGAACAGCAGAGAAAGTAGGGGTTAGTACGGATTCTGCACCCAATGAAAAAAAAAAAGGTAATTAAACGCATATACAGAATATCAGGGTTACACTAAAATGAAGCTATGAGAAAGCCATGTTAAAATAATACATTTTAGCAGGTTTTTAAAGTGCTCCACCATATTTGCCTGGCGAATTTCTGCCTCACCACTTCTTTCAAGTTTAGCTCTTGGAATTATAAGCAGACATTCATTTGAAGATCTTAGGTTACGATTTGGAATATAAGGTGAAAGGCATTTCGAAATATAGGATGGAGTGAGATTATTTAAAGCTTTGTAAATCATAAGCAGTATTTTAAAGTCAATTCTAAATGGCACGGGTAACCAGTGTAGTGACAGCAAAACTGGAGAGATGTGCTCAGATTTTCCTTTTCCTAGTTAGATGTCTTTTCTGAGTAGTCCTGAGAGGAGTGTGTTACAGTAATCTAAAGTCAACTGAAAACAAAAGCGTGAACTCATTTTTCATTATCTTGCAAAGTTATAAATGCAGAAGAGATATTTTCCAGACCTAGTATTTGGTAAGTTTTAAGGACTTTTCTCTCACCTGTGGACCCTGGTATCCTATATCCCCAAGTACAGACAAGGTATTTTTAAAACTTACAAAAAATGTTTCCCTTTAGAGTATAATTACAAATTATAAGTAACAAATTAATATATACAATTTCAAGAATAACAAACTTATCCTATAAGATTAAAACATTCACTTTTTTTGAGTGTTTCAATATTTTGTACATTTGATTATCTCTTCATTTATAACATTTATGTTTTTTTTTCCTTTTTTTAATTTAGAAATGCGAAAACTCAAAGATAAAGGCTTTTTACTGTTTAACACATGCATAAATTTAATGTGTTTTAGAATTGTATTTTACAAGCTTTATTATATTGTTTAGAAGCATGAGAAATTAGTAGTAACATCTCTCTTATTTTCAGTGAAGACAATGTTCCAGATCCCAGTAAAGTGAGAGAGGAATTTGAAGGAAACCTGATTGCTGCCTTAAGTGTTTATGGACCAGAGTTCCTTGCTTACTTTGGATCTTTTGTGACTGTGGGACTTCTGTGGTTTGTTCACCACTCTCTTTTTTTGCACATAACAAAAACAACAAGACTGATGGGCTTGCTTAATACTTTCTCTCTAGCCTTTATTGGTGGCCTTCCCTTGGCTTATCAGTTAACTCATGAGTTTCCAAAGAATTCTCTCAATGAACTTGAGGCAATACAAATCAGCTGTGTTATTATCTTTTTTGCTGGAATCTTCCAGCTTGCTATATGGGTTACTGCTCTTTTCAATGAAAAAGAAACTTTACATGTGTATGTGCGTTATGGAGGTAAAGAACATGCATTTATGTTTGCCAAGCTTGCAATTTACCCCTGTGTTACCCTTACAACATTCTTTCTCACTTGTATATTGAGAAGATTTAGTGCTCAGATATTTCACCTCATGGAAATCATTGTACCATTTGCCTTCCTAGCCCTTCGGATTGTTGTAAGAGTAGTCTTAGCACTTTTAAAGCTGGTATTTTGTCCATCCAAATCCGTACATAATGCAGATGATGATACTCGTTTGCCTTTTAACAGTGTACTGTCCTAAAATTATCATATTTCAAGGAAAATATTGACATTCTGAATGTATAGAGTATGGGTTTGTTTAAATGAGGGTTTATTGCTGCTACAGGCATGCTGTCTTCAGTTTAATACCTGCCTAAACATTTTATTTATAATACTAATTATATAATACAGTACGTACAAATCAAGTATAGCAACAGTTTCATGACAAGGAAAATATAGACAATAGATAAAAACTACTAACCGATTTCCTCATTGTTTGTTTTCCAAAACAAATTGTAAGCTTGGCCCAAGAATAAGTACCTTGCCTCCACTTTTCTCTTTATGTCTTAAGTGCAAAGAATGTTTTAACAGTTTTTTTGGTATTCATTTTTTTTGGTTTTGTAAAATCACTGTCTTTTGCATTTTACTTCAATCAAAAGTTCCTGCCAGGCCAAATTTCAATATAAACTACACTAATAAGCTGAATAGATGCTTCACTGCCAACCAAGCAACATAGGCATCTATTATTCCTCTTCTTTTGGCTGCTCCCGTTAGGGGTTGCCACAGCGGATCATCTTCTTCCATATCTTTCTGTCCTCTGCATCTTGCTCTGTTACACCCATCACCTGCATCTCCTCTCTCACCACATCTATAAACCTTCGCATAGGCCTTCCTCTTTTCCTCTTCCCTGGCAGCTCCCTCCTTTGCATCCTTCTCCCAATATACCCAGCATCTCTCATGTCCAAACCAACGCAATCTCGTCTCTCTGACTTTGTCTCCCAACCGTCCAACTTGAGCTGACCCTCTAATGTACTAATTTCTAATCCTATCCATCCTCGTCAAAACCCAGTGCAAATCTTAGCATCTTTACCTCTGCTACTTCCAGCTCTGTCTACTACTTTCTGATCAGTGCCACCGTCTCCAACCCATATAACATAGCTGGTCTCTCTACCGTCCTTTAGACCTTCCCTTTCACTCTTGCTGATATACGTCTGTCACAAATCACTTCTGACACTCTTCTCCACCTATTCCACCCTGCCTGCACTCTCTTTTTCATCTCTCTTCCACAATCCCCATTACTCTGTACTGTTGATCCCAAGTATTTAAACTCATCCACCTTCGCCAACTCTACTCCCTGCATCCTCACCATTCCACTAACCTCCCTCTCATTTACACACATGTATTCTGTCTTGTTCCTACTGACCTTCATTCCTCTCCTCTCTAGAGCATATATCCACCTCTCCAGGGTCTCCTCAACCTGCTCCCTACTATCGCTACAGATCACATCTATTATTAATAATAAATAATAATACTTTGCATTTATATAGCGCTTTTCTCACTACTCAAAGCACTCAGCAATTGCAGGGTAAGGGCCCTGCTTAAGGACCCAACAGAGCAGAGTCTCTTTTGGCATTTACAGGATTCGAACCGGCAGCCTTCCAATTGCCAGTGCAGATCCCTAGCCTCAGAGCCACTACTCCGCCTTATTGCCTAAACCAGGATAGGAACAGTCGTAATTTATTGTGCTCACCTTGCACATTAAAGAACATACTTATTAGTTAATATTAAACTGCTGTGTGGATGATCTTTAAACATTTGAAAGTAATTACAATTACAAATGAAGATGAATACATTTATAATTTTACATACTCTGCTGATTAGTTTGTACAATGTTTACAGTTGAACACTTTGTATTGAGAACAGTGAGGTATCAAAAAGGTAACAGGTTACTTTAGTATTCTCAAATTATTTTTAAAAATCAAACTATGAATGTTTTCTCTAATGTTTGTTTTCATACAACATTTAGAAACCGCTTTAAAAACCATTATCACATAATACAAAATAGTTTATAGCCCTTCAGATGACAGAGATACATTCTCAAAAATTACAATAAAGACAATGGTATCAGTGTAAGAACCGCAGCAGTTAAGCAGAATGTATTTGGAGACTTTATTTTGTTCAAAATATACAGTAACTTTGAATTACATTTCATAAGTATAATATACATTCCAGTGCCAAATGGTTTTCTGCATTTTTTGTCATTTTAGGCTTCTGCATGAAAAAAAAACTAAAAGTGATCAAACGTACATATGCAGAAAATGCATTACTATTTTTGGCACATTTTTTGTGGCATCCTTTCTCTTTAATGCAATTTCCATAAAATAACCATTCAATTCTGGCAAAAACAACAACATATTTTATATCATGAGTGCATGCTGTAGTAACTTTTCTGTATTGCGGCTTAATTCCTTTTTTATTTGGATAACAGAAATATATCATTAGAACACTATAGACGAGAACAGGGCATCCAGCCCAACAAAGCTCACCAGTCCTCTCCACTTATTTCTTCCAAAAAAAACATCAAGTCGAGTTTTGAAAGTCCCTAAAGTCTTACTGTCTACCATACTACTTGGTAGCTTATTCCAAGTCTCTATCATTCTTTGTGTAAAGAAAAACTTACCAATGTTTGTGCGAAATTTACCCTTAGCAAGTTTCCAACTGTGTCCCCGTGTTCTTGATGAACTCATTTTAAAATAACAGTCTCGATCCACTGTACTAAGTCCCTTCATAATTTTAAACACTTCAATCATGTCTCCTCTTAATCTTCTTTTGCTTAAAAACTGTATAGGCTCAGCTCTTTTAATCTTTCCTCATAATTAATCCCCTGTAGTCCTGGAATCAGCCAAGTTGCTCTTCTCTGGAACTTTTCTAGCACTGCTATGTCCTTTTTGTAGCTTGTAGTCGAGGCCTCACCAGTGCATTGTAAAGGTTGAGCATAACCTCCTTGGACTTGTACTCCACACACTGTGCCATATAACCTAACATTCTGTTAGCCTTCTTAATGGCTTCTGAACAACGTTGGGAAGTCGATAGCTTAGAGTCCATTGTGACTCCTAAATCCTTCTCATAAGGTGTACTCTCGATTTTCCGACTGCCCATTTTGTATTCAAATGTAATGTAATCATGTAATGTCAAATGATGAATGAAAGAGCAAGTTGCAGGGTCTCTGCTTTCTTACAGAATACTGCAATGGCATATTTGCATACAATGGCACCCTGTGTCACGAAAAAAACATTTATTTCCACACTCCTTTTAGATAGTACCTTTAACAGTGCTTCACATTTTCTGGCTTTCTGCAAAGCTGTATATAGCTGTATATACTTTGCATATACTTTGCGCATAACACAAACTAAGTTTTCCTGGTTAAGTATGTTTTTTCAGTACGCAGCCTAAGTCCAGCTTTCATTTTTATATTTAAAAATCTCATACAGATAACAAGACATTTTATTTATTTGGGGTTCTTATTTTATATTACTGATATCTTTTATTTTAAATTAAGAAAACTGACTACAGCCATAACACATTTTCCTAAAGTGTAAGCAGTGATTTAGCTAAAAAAGAAATACATCTGAATAGTTGTACTTGATATCTCTATTTTGGAAGCACCTTGCGATGGTTTTCTCTATACAAATTAAAGATATTTTGTAGCTACATCAAGTGTAAAAATTAGTATGAAAACTTTCAGTAGAGTTAAAATCTGAACGTTACAGTCTGTCAAAAATTGAGTGTGTTCCTAACGCATTGGTTTGTCTTCTTTTGTACAATTTATGTTTACAGCCATTTGTATATGCAGTAGTGTAATGAAATTCTTCTTTGCATGTCTCCCGCAGACTGTCTAGATACAGTAGTACAATACCAACAACATGCAACAAAAGCAAACAAAGTGAATACAACATTAAATGCAACCTCAGATGCTATACAGGGTGATTTAAAACACTGAACACTTTCAAAAGTTGATTTCTCAGTACATCTCGTGAACATGTAGCATTCACTGAACTGTTCAGATGTTTTTGAATCACCGTATATACAGAATACACTCAAGCACTTGTGAGTAAGGGCTACTGCTACCTTATGGCCTATGGTAATACCTGTCCATGAATCTTGTGGTGTAACTCCTAATGGTACTGTATTGTTCACTGTAAGGGAGGAGGGATAAAAGTGATTGCTCAGGATAGGATGACTGAGGTCTTTTATATTACTGTCCATCTTTCTATGGCAGCATATGTTACACAGTGATGTGCAAAAGTATTCCATTCCCTTGAAAGTCCTAATTTTCTGCATGACAAAATATTTGTGTAGATATTTATATATTCAGTATTCATAATCTAACAATACATGAAAGTCGAATTAAACCAGACGTAGATATTTAACTGAAGATGAAAAACTCAGAAGTTAGTGCGTGCATAAGTATTCAAGCCCTACATATTAATACTTTGTTAAGAACACTTCCGCTGCAATAACAGCCTTAATTCACCTGGTGTAAGTATGTAGCAGGTTTGCACATTGCTTAGTAGTGATTCATCCCCATTCTTCTTGGCAGAATTTATAGAGATCCTCTAGGTTGGTAGGATAGTGCCTCTGGACAGCAGTTTTCAAATAGTGCCACAGATTCCCAATAGGGTTAAGATCAGGGCTTGGACTTGGCCATTCCAGAACATTCACCTTCCTGTTTTTGAGCCATTCCAGTGTCACTTTAGCCTTATGCTTCAGGTCATTGTTATTTTGAAAGATGAATCTTCTCCTGAGCTGTAGGTTCATAGCAGACCTATACCATGATGCTGCTACCACTGTGTTGCACCGTAGGTATGTTGTTTCTTGAGGCATGAGCAGTGTTAGTTTTACACCACACATACCTCTTTGAAGTTTGGCCAAAAGGCTCTATTTTGGTCTCATCTGACCATAAAACCTTCTCTCCTATCTTAACTGGACATTTCTCATGCTTTGTAGCAAATGCTATACTTGTATTTAGTTGAAACTTCTTAAAGAATGTCTTCTTTCTGGCTATCCTCCCGTAAAGGCCTTTTTTATGGAGAGCTCTTGAAATTGTGGACCCATGCACCTTCACTCCAGTTCTAGCCAAAGAGTATCGCTGACTTCTGAGAGTGATAATGGGATTTTTAGTTGCCTCTACCACAGTCGAGTGTATGATGAGCCCTCCACTTTCTGATGATGGATCTAACAATGCTTAATGGGACATACAGACTCTTATATTTTTTGTATCCATTTCCCATCTTGTGTATTTCAATAACTTTGTTTCTCACAACAGCAGAATGCTCCTTTGTCTTCATTTTTGCAGTGATTGTCCAACAAAAACTAAGGCCACTACAAAGGGTGCTTTTTATATCCAGAGAAATATACGGGACTCACAGGTAGTACCTGATTAATTTTAGTCACATGATTGTCACCTTTGTGTCATTTGTGATTAATTTGACATTTGTGTACATCTGGAGCTTCCAAAGCACAGAGGTTTAAAATCTTATGCAAACACTAACTTACGTTTTTTTTTTCTTTAGTTAAATATTCATTTTGATTTTGGAAATGTATTCTTACAACATAACAGTTCACATTAAAAATACTGAATGGATAAATATGTATCCAAATCTTTTGTCATGCAGAACAATATGATGACTTTCAAGTGGATTGAATACTTTTGCATTCCACTCTATATGTACTGGAAAGAAAGGAACTGTGTCAGTGTAATATTCTAAATATATTGACTCAAAGTTGCTTTGCCATACTGAGCTGAGCAGATGTCATACAAAGAGGGACCCATGTAAGCTGGAAAACCTAGATGGAGACATCCTGACTTTGCTCAGACATATGCTGAACTAAATGTATTGGTGAGTGTTTGATGAAAAATAAACCATGCAATACTACACGCACTCTCACATAAGAGATATTTCTCACAATGAGGCAGGTATAGAAATCATTACATTCAGTTGGGAGAGAAAAAGTGCTGCTGCATTCTGTTTTCTTTAACACCTTTAATTGCTTTCCTGAGCTCACACCTGTATTTCTTGTAAGTTAAACGTTTGCCAACCTGAAATGCATTACTAGGTGCCTTCAGTAAAGTACAAGTGACACTGGTTATCCAAGGTTTACTTATTAGGAAATAAATATATTTTCTTCAGTTGACCGTTGGCCACTCTTTTTTTGATGAACCTGGATGTAACCATTGCATAGACATCCCAAATATGTTCCAAATTACAGAATCAAAGGATTCTAATGGTTTTCCTCTGTGTCTTTATACCTTCACTGAACCACTTTTCTTACCAGCTTCTCCTGCCTAAGTCTTTGGTTTTTAGTTAAAAGGAAGGAGTAGTGACAGGTGATATAATTGTGGGTGGAGTGTACCAGAGCGTAAACTTCTTTTATCAAGTGTAAAAGTGATTTTTTGTATCACATCCTAAAATCAAAATGAAATAAGCATGAAATGGAAATGATTTAAAATCTGACATTTGTCAGATTGCCTAGAAGCACAGTTGTCCAAACCAACTAAAGTATTATTGTATGGAAAGTTCTTGTCTGGTGAATAGCTGTCAATGGCCCCTACCAGAGTTCACTGTTCAGCAAGATCAGCATGAATCTGAAACTAAGACGAGGTTAGCATAGAGGTACTCTTAGAAACAATATTTATAAAGGTCTGATTCACTTTAGACCTACACTGAAGGGTTCTGCCTCAGTGGTAGATGTCCTGCTGTACCATATACACAGATCTTCAAGGTTAAGATTGCAGAACAGCTCAATAGGGTGCCATCAGGACAGCTGTTTATCTTTGGGGCCATAGAGAGCTGAGCTTGATGTAGAATTATTCTGGACTACTTTCTCTATATTAATATCTGAGTGCAGAATTACGTACTTTGAACTTAAAGTAGAAATTGTGTAAGGGAAAGGAAAATTTGGAATTACTTTGCTGATGTCCCAATATTTGACACATCAAGGCATAAACAAGGCCTTTCTTGCAGACATTTGTGAGGTATTACAGTTTGGACACAAATATAGCCCCACTTTGCAAAAGCACTTATCTGTGTCAGTAAACAATCATCCTCTACCCTGCAAAATCCTTTCGTGTTCTGTGCAAGTGACAAGGTTCAGCCCAAGGTGTACTTATCACTGCAGAACTTTCTTTTAGCATGAACAAACCTTGCATTACACTCATGATTTAGTCTACACTCCTTCCCTAATTTAAAGATTTTTTTTCCTGGAACAAGTAATGGAGAATGCAGTATATACTGTATGAGAAACATCAACAGATAGGTAATAGTTTTATGTGATTTTTTTATTTATTTTTTGTGATAGGCAAAACTGATGCAAGGTTCATCCAAGTTAGAAGAAAGTTCTTTACAGCTTAAGTAACACCATCCTTCTCTCAGAATTTCCTCAAGATAATACTACAACCCAAAAAAAGGGTGACAGATTTGACTGTGAGCAATATATAGCAATCAGAGTAGACTGCAAGCAAGTGTTTTTACTGTAAATGTTATGCTTTGATCATCACAAATAAATAAAGGGAATCTCATGGTGGCTTGTGTTTTAAAGTTAAGGCTATTCATTTTGACTTCAGAAGAAAATAGAGAGTTTGCATATGCTCTTGCTTATATTTCAAAATTATTGTATTACTTTAATCTGTTTGGTCAGTTAAATTATTGGGGTTCTTTCTTTGATAGTTGGTTTGTCATTGGGAGTTCATTACTTTTTTCACTTCTCTATTATTTTTTTAATTTAATATTAGTGATTTCTTTTTATTACCTGATTTGCTTAAACAATTTGTTCAAATTGTTTTTGGTTTTGGTTTATCTACTCCTTTATTATATTACAACATAAGCATTTAAAATTATTTCAGACCTTGTTATGGACACTTTTTCAGGTCAATTTTAAACACATTTCCTCTGCTATCAGCATTTGTTTTGCATTATTTTGTAATCAAGTGTCAACATTGGAGAAATTGTGTCCTATGCTTTGGCAAAGGAGAACATGCATCACTGCACACAGAGATTGGAGGAGTTTCTTTATATACATTAATATGGGAATAAATAAGATGTTGCTTATTTGATACTTAACCAATGTGCTGTTTGTTTTCTAAGCTTAGGTCTATGTAAAGCAACAGAAAACCTGACAATAATGTAAATTTGTTTTGGCACAAATCCATTGCTTGTGAAATGAAAATGTGTATGTAAATTATATTGATAAGAAGTTGATAAGCACTGTATCATTTTATTGTATGCTATTATTTCAATTAAATCACTTTTTTAAAATCATGTTTCATTATTGTGTTCTATTTGCAGTATATGCCATTCTTCAATTTGTAATACATTTTATGGTAATGTTTTGTCTGATTCAAGTAAGTTTTTACTTACTGTCATTAATTGCATGAACATTTTTAATGCATCCCTGGTTGTTCAGTCAAATAACAGAATCAGTAAAAGTAAGTACATACATTTTGCTTGTTTAGTTGCAGAATTAATGCTTACTATTTCCAGACACACAGACTATACAGTAATCCCTCCTCGATCGCGGGGGTTGCGTTCCAGAACCCCCTGCGATAGGTGAAAATCCGCGAAGTAGAAACCATATGTTTGTATGGTTATTTTTATATATTTTAAGCCCTTATAAACTCTCCCACATTGTTTATAAATATTCTCTGCACAGTTATATAGTAAACCCTCGTTTATCGCGGTTAATCCGTTCCAGACTCTACCACGATAAATGAATTACCACGAAGTAGGATTTTTATTTATAAATGTAATATTTTCGCAGTTAGAGCATAGAAAACCTGTTTACCTTCTAAATAAGTTTTTTAACATTATTAGAGCCCTCTAGACATGAAAGAACACCCTTTAGTCAAAAGTTTAAACTGTGCTCCATGACAAGACAGAGATGACACTTCACAATTAAAAGAATGCAAACATATCTTCTTCTTCAAAGGAGAGCGCGTCAGGAGCAGAGAATGTCAGAGACAGAGAGAGAGAAAAGCAAACAATCAAAAATCAATACGAGTTGTTGGGCTTTTAAATATGAAGCACCGCGATAAAGCGGCTGCAAGAATAAGGGAGCAATGTGAAAGTAGTCTTTCAGTATTTTTGAGAGGAGCGTCCGTATCCTCTAGGCAAACGGCCTCTGTGCAAACAGCCCCTCTGCTCACACCCCCTCCGTCAGGAGCAGAGAATGTCAGAGAGAGTGAGAGAGACAGAGAAAAGCAAACAATCAAAAATCAATACGTGCTGCTAGAGCTTTTAAGTGTGCGAAGCACCGCACGGGAAGCATATCGTATATCATTGAGGAGTTTTATTTAAAACATAATACATGCTTTGATTGGGTAGCTTCTCAGCCATCCGCCAATAGTGTCCGTTGTATGAAATCAACTGGGCAAACAAACTGAGGAAACATGTACCATAAATTAAAAGACACATTGTCCGCAGAAATCCACGAACCAGCGAAAAATTTGTGATATATATTTAGATATGCTTACATTTAAAATCCGCGATGGAGTGAAGCCGCAAAAGTCAAAATGCGACATAGCGAGGGATCACTGTGTATAACCAATTGACTTCTTCATATTCATTCATTTGCAAAGGACTCAAAAAGTCCACAATAAAAGTTCCTCAGGGAAGATATTTCAACATTTTCTTACACTTGAAAAACTGCATTAAATGTTAAGAATCAATAAAACTTGCAAAATATATAACAGTTTATTCATTATGTAGAAAATGCAACAAACCAAATTGATGTAGGATAATGTTTGGCAAAGTTTAAAAAAAGAAATAAGTACAATAAGGTATTCTAATAAATGATGGACGGATTAAAAGGAAGAAGTCTACGTGACCATCATCATCATCAAGCCCTTCCGTGAGAACCCTAAATCCAAAGAGGACTGTTTCATTTATGTTAGGTAGAATGCCCAGAGGGGACTGGGCGGTATCATGGTCTGGAATCCCTACAGATTTTATTTTTTCTCCAGCCGTCTGGAGTTTTTGTTTTTCTGTCCCCTGGCCATTGAACCTTACTCTTATTCGATGTTAATGTTGATTTATTTTTTTATAATTATGTCTTTCATTTTTCTATTCTTTAATATGTAAAGCACTTTGAGCTACTGTTTGTATGAAAATGTGCTATATAAATAAATGTTGTTGTTGTTGTTGTAAATGTCTGTAGTAATACTGTATGTAATAAATTTAATAATCATCGTTTCCAGGACATAGTTTAGTGTTCTTTTTTTCTAGTTTCATGTTTGATTTGCAAGGTGTGCTATACATTTTAAATACACAATATAAAAATCTGAGAGGTCTTATACAGCAGTCTCAAGTGCCTATTGTTAAAACACCTATAAAGATGTTATCTTTTACCATTAGATTTCCCTGCACGTCAGAGACTCAAAGTGATAATAAAAAGTAAAAATCCCCCCATCAGTTTTCTGTTAAATGCAGAATTGGGTACTGTAAACTAAGTATAGAATTTTGGAAAAAGCTCACATATCCATAATGGCTGCTCATTGTCAGACTCTCAAAACTGTGCCCTCCAGCTTCCCTGTTTTAACCTTAATGGTGTCATTGCACTGCCACCTCCTTCAGATACTAACCATCTGACAGTTAATCTTTCATAAGACTTAACCCAGATTTCATAGTGTAAAGAGGTTTTATACAGTACGTAACCTTTATTCTTAGAATAGGTTCAAACTGAGGTCAGCCTCAGAATGCTTAGGTACCGGGCACCACAGTTTTATTCTTTGATACTGACGTATATGTACAGTGGCATGCAAAACTTTGGGCACCCTTGCTTAAAATGTCTGTTACTAACTAAAATGCATAAATTTAAAGATGACATATTTCTTTTCTGAGTTTTATGCAAGATTAGTTTATTGTTTTTGTTTTGTACAATTGTATAGTGAATAAAGGAAAAGCTGCATGCAAACGTCTGGGCATCCCAAGATATCTGAGGTCTTGGATAACTTTTACCAAGGCCTCAAACCTTATGGCTTGTTCAGTCATTGTTAGGAAACCCCAAGTGATGCAAATTGCAAAGCTGTATAAATTCTCTGACTCCAAGCCTTGTCCCAACAATCAGCAGCCATGGGCACTCTGAAAAATAAAAGAATTGAAGGAGAAGGCTACAAAAAGACAGCAAAACGTTTTCAGGTAGTTGTTTTCTCAGTTCGTAATGTTAAGACATGGCCAACAGTAAGATAATGATCCAAAATACACCCCAAATTCTACAATGGAATAACTAAAGAGGCAAAAGCTGATGGTTTTGCAATGGTCCTCACAGTTCCACGAGCTGAATATCATTGAAAAATCTGTGGATACATCTCAAAAGAGCATTGCATGCAAGACAGCCCAAGAATCTCAAAGAATTGGAAGCCTCTTGCAAAGTCGAATGGGAGAAAATACCTCAAGTAAGAACTGACACACTCATAGCTGGCTACAAAAAGCATTTACAAGCTGTGATACTTGCCAAACTACTGATCATGTGTGGTGGCCAACCTTTTGAGGACCTTTTAATTTTTTTGGTATTTTGTACCCGTGAATGACGGAAATAAAAAATGTAATCTTGCTCAAAATATTAAAGAAATGTGTCATCTTTAACTTTGCCTTTTGGTGTTAAGTTCATCTTCTACTGACATTCACAAGAACAGACATTTTAAGCAAACTTTTGCATGCCACTGTACACTCACCTAAAGGATTATTAGGAACACCTGTTCAATTTCTTATTAATGCAATTATCTAATCAACCAATCACATGGCAGTTGCTTCAGTGCATTTAGGGGTGTGGTCCTGGTCAAGACAATCTCCTGAACTCCAAACTGAATGTCAGAATGGGAAAGAAAGGTGATTTAAGCAATTTTGAGCGTGGCATGGTTGTTGGTGCCAGACGGGCCGGTCTGAGTATTTCACAATCTGCTCAGTTACTGGGATTTTCACGCACAACCATTTCTAGGGTTTACAAAGAATGGTGTGAAAAGGGAAAAACATCCAGTATGCGGCAGTCCTGTGGGCGAAAATGCCTTGTTGATGCTAGAGGTCAGAGGAGAATGGGCCGACTGATTCAAGCTGATAGAAGAGCAACTTTGACTGAAATAACCACTCGTTACAACTGAGGTATGCAGCAAAGCATTTCTGAAGCCACAACACGCACAACCTTGAGGCGGATGGGCTACAACAGCAGAAGACCCCACCGGGTACCACTCATCTCCACTACAAATAGGAAAAAGAGGCTAAAATTTGCACGAGCTCACCAAAATTGGACAGTTGAAGACTGAAAAAATGTTGCCTGGTCTAATGAGTCTCGATTTCTGTTGAGACATTCAAATGGTAGAGTCAGAATTTGGCGTAAACAGAATGAGAACATGGATCCATCATGCCTTGTTACCACTGTGCAGGCTGGTGGTGGTGGTGTAATGGTGTGGGGGATGTTTTCTTGGCACACTTTAGGCCCCTTAGTGCCAATTGGGCATCGTTTAAATGCCGACTCTTAACATTTTTGTAGCTCTGATGTGTGCATCCAGGAAATCATGCATTGACAAAAGTTCCCCTTTGCTTGGAATTGAAAGTGTGATTAAATGCGTTATTTTTTTTAACGCGTTATGGAGTACATGCATCGAAGCTTCTCAGCTGTGCTTGTGTTAAGAAAAGGAAACATTTTAAAAATAAAGTAACATGATTCTGCGTTAACCTCATATTTTTTCAAACGTCTCAAACCAAGGGGATGCGAGGGTAAAATGAATCGGGAAGCACGCGTACATACTCAGTGCATCCCCTCTCGGGAATCGAACCGCGGATGTAGATCGGGGTATATATATACATATATATATATATATATATATATATATATATATATATATATACCCGCGTATCGCAGCGGAGAAGTAGTGTGTTAAAGAAGTTATGAAAAAGAAAACGGAACATTTTAAAAATAACGTAACATGATTGTCAATATACAGTAATTGTTTTGTGAGTGTTATTGAGTGTTGCTGTCATCAAGGATTTGATTATCATTATTTCTTTCAATTAGGTTCGTATTTGTAGGATGTGTTGAGTTCAAGTTACATTCCGTGTTTGTCAATCGTTGTAAAGATGACAGGTTTCATTCATCGATTCGTTTCTTACTGCATCAATAAACAGCTCATCTTCCTTTTTATCTGAGACCTGACACACTGCATGCACGGGTTTTTTTTTTACACTGTCTTCCTTTAGCGGGACATTGACTTTTTCCACCGTGTGCTTTGTTTCCGCAGTAGCTGCACTTATGAATATGCTTGTATGTATCAAACGCTTCATATTTTTTTGCTGTCTTCTCAATTGTGTAATTCGGTTTTTGTTCAGCACTCTTTGGAACTGTTGCTTTTTGTCTGCGCGCTGCGTCAGTTCACATGAGCCGCTCGGTGTACATGCATCGAAGTTTCCCAGGTGTGCTGGTGCCATGTCGTGCGATGTCCACAGCTGTATTTAATATTTGCTAAGACCCGGCACTTAAAACTTTCTCTCGCAGTTTCGCTGAGTTTGTGCCAAACACCACCCTGACCATCTCATCTTCCTCTGCATAAGCACAGTCCTTCACCCGTGAATATTTAGCGGCAGTGTTTCTATTGGATTGCCGCTGATGGACGGCCTTATATGGGCAGGCACTAAATTACAAACTCCAGTGGCAGCCTGTCTATGAACTTAATTTAAACTTTAGGTGCTTTGTTTCCGAAGTAGCAGAACTCATCAATATGGTTGTATATGTCACTCGCTCACTTCTTATTGTTTCGCTGCCTTCTCAATTATATAATGCATGTTTTCTTCAGCGCTTTTTGGAGCTCTTCCTGGTTTTCTACGTACTGCGTGATTACGTGCGGCGTGATGATGTCACACGAAACTCCGCCCCCACGGCTTTCGAGCTCAACTCCATTACAGTAAATGGAGAAAAACTGCTTCCAGTTATGACCATTATGCGTAGAATTTCGAAATGAAACCTGCCCAACTTTTGTAAGGAAGCTGTAAGGAATGAACCTGCCAAATTTCAGCCTTCTACCTACACGGGAAGTTGGAGAATTCCAGTGAGGGCTTTGCCTTTTATTAGTGTATATATATATATATATATATATATATATATATATATATATATATATATATATATATATATATATATATATAAAAAATCCAACGTCTGTCTGTCTGTCTGCTTTCCATGAGAGAACTATTTAATGGATTTAGATCTTTTTTTTCTATAATTTGCTTGAACATTCTGGTTGATATTGCGACCTCTCTCATCGTGCTAAGTATCATAGTTCACTTTTTGGTACTGACTTATTTGTACAAATCCAAAAGTGACCCAGTGGGCTAAGGGGGGCATGGCCCTCCTCACTCATGCGCCAGCCTTGAGGAATATCTTACATCCTCTTAGCTAGCGAAGAAAGAACTACTTAACTGATTTAGATTGTTTTTTTTCTAGAATTTGCTTGAACATTCCAGTTGATTTTGCAATTTCTCTCATTGCGCTAAGAATTATAGTTCGTTTGCAGGAGCGATATATTTGCGCTAATCCGAGACAGGCTGCGGGCCTTTTAGTGTTTGATTTTTAAAATGTTTGTCCTGTTTCACTACTACATGGGCGGAGCTGTGGGGAATGGCTAGTCTATTATAAATGAAGGGGCAAAAATAAACATACAACTTAGTGAGGTACAGAACATCAAAGCAGAAGTAGCCACCTCATTAAAACTTGGGTGACGGGTGCCACAAAGTCAACTGAACACTTTGCTAAAGGTTTTGAGAAGCCCAGTCTGAGAAAACCTCAAGCATGAAAGAGTTTACAAGAGTAAGCAGTATAGACAAGCAGTCTAGAGGGTTGAAATGTTGTATATACCGGACATTTCATATCTGGCAAAAAACCCACGGAGGTGTGTCAGTTTAGAGGTAACATGATCAGAATCGATTGGAACACAGCTGTATGCCATGTGCTTTGCTTTGTCTCCTAGTTCAGCTGCCTATTCACATGTTTAGAAAAATCTAACTTACCTTTTATAAACAGAAGGTGACTGTTCTTAGAATATGATTGTGATCCAGGCTGGCTTCTGTTGTTTCTGTCTATACCAGTAAATTACATTCTAACATGGGAAATAGGTAGGAAACTTGCATGATTTTTGAAGGTGGAAAGAAAACAAGCAGTATAGACAGTAGCAGTAGAAGTGTGTAAATATATAGAAATACGTAATACAAATCGTGCTTCGTAATTTAATAGTTCAGCCACCCAAAATTAACAGTACTGTTCACAGACCATTTACTTTCCAATTCCATATCAAGTCACTTTCTGGTTTACCTTTAAATTGAATGTGTTTCTCATCTTTATTTGAGCATTTGGAATTCTCAAAAGTAATGTAATGCTTAGTACATTACTCCTCATTTCTATCTTGCCTAACATTGAATTACTTCTGTACTATTGCATTTCTGCTTGTTTATGGATAGTTTAATAAATCTACTTTAGGGTCACAGATAGCCAGGTACCTAGCTGCTATCAAAGGCAAATGCCAACTCTAGTAGGGACTCCGGATTAGCACAGGGCATTTACAGTTTTGCTGAGACAGTTAAGAGACTTCTGCTGAGCTGGCTGAATATCTTTGAACCTTGATAGGAAACTGCATTTTGACAGAAAAAAACTCACAGGAAACCAGGGTCAGGAGAGTAAATCTTTAATCTAACTCCACACTGACTGTGACCAGACAATTTAAACCCAGTCTGCTGAATTGGCAGTGTTAATTACCTTTGGCGTACCACTTTTAAAAAAGACTTATTGGTTATTTGTGGCCTTTTTGTTAGCTGAAGTGAGTCTGGTCATTTTCCTCCGACTCCACTCAATAACAACATGTTTCATCTGCAGAACAGATGCTCACTGGATGTTTTTGTTTATTGTCCAATTCAGTATAAACCCCAAAGATATGGGGTGTAAAAAAAAGCTGTCCTTCAGAGATTATGTGCAACCACTAGTGTTCATCAGCAAAATTCACCAAAACGTTTTTCGTAGTGAATATGCTGTGTTTGCTGGTGACCTTCTTTGCTGAATATTTTCATGGAAATATTTGTAGCCAATCCCAACAATCCATGATGCTTTGTGCGGGTAGTGTGGCATCACAAAGCTGTAGCAGCCAATGTTGGATGGTACAGCCCTCCAAGTACACTACCGGGCAAAAATTCTGTTTTTATGGAAATTCACAGTTTAATGTCTTAATGTTTCATGGAATCAAGACATAGAACAAATAAACAATGGCAAATAAAAAAAATAAGTCAATAAATAATTACATGTACAAAATGTTATTCAAATTGTTGATTAATTAAATTATCTACCTTTTGCAAATATAACAGCCAAACTGTGGCAACCCATATGATTTAGAATCCCATTCACTCTATGCAAGTCACTAACTCAGAACCCCAGACCATCACACTTCCTTCTCCATGTTTGACAGCTGGTGTCACACACTGAGGAACCATCCTTTCACCATCCTGAAGGCATACAAACACCCTGTGTGAGAACTGATGTCAAGTTTTAATTCAGTTTGCAGTAGTCCGCAGCCGGTATTTCAAAGTCCTATTTTGTCCTTTAAGGAATGGCTTTCTCACTGCAACTCACCCTGTTAAACCCACAGCACAAAGTCTCCTCCTCACCATTCAAATTGAGACTTGCTTTTTTTGACCACTGTTCAACTGTGCTTGAAGCTGTTTTGTGAAGGCTTATCATGCAAGCTGGTGACCCTCAAAAACATATCTTCTGATTAGATAGTGACTTTGTGTCTGCCAGATCTCTTCCAGTTCCCAATTGCCTTTGGATTGTGTGGGACACCATACTCAATGACAGATTTTTTTTTGAAGTTTCTCTAAATGAACAGCCTACACTTCTAAGAATAATAATGCTCTTGGGGTTGGACAGAAAACCTATAAATCTGCTTGCTTTACCCAGCTCTCTCTCTCTTACCAAACTGATGAAAGACCATCTCACACCATGAACTGAAAAGGACAACACAATGAAGAGCACAGTTCGGCAGCCATATTGAGACAGTCATGCAGCCTGTTCTGAAGAAAGCTGACCACAAATTATAACTTAACTAGAGACATTTTAAGTAACTAACAAGTCTGTGTGCCACCTGAAACTACACATCATCATTTATCGGGTTGTATGGTTGCCAATACTCAAATGTATTTTGCATATTGTTATTATTTATGAATATTATCAATAATACATTATTTAAATTGTAACTTAACTCCTGCTTGTCTTTTACTACACTTAATTGCCTGAGGATATAAATGTAGAAGGGAAGGCGGGGAGAAGTTATATGGTACAATACCTTATAAACAGTGGCAAGTCTGTGAGATTTGAGGCATTCTGACAAAGGCTACATTTTAATAATACAAAAGGGGAAAGTAGAGTAATATATTACTCTACCCAGACAAAACAAGCATAAAGCCAAAACTACACAGAAATGGCTTAAAAACAACAATGTCAATGTCCTGGAATGGCTGCATCAGAGTTCAAATCTCAGTACAATTAAGAATTTGAGGCGGTTCAATCACAATGCACACTGACAAAAAGAACAGAGAAAAATGTCCAGATGTGCAAACCTGAGAGTGAGAGAGACTTGTGCACTCAGATTCAAGGCTGTCATGGCTGCTAAAAGTGTATCTGAAATAATGACCTACAGCAGTGAATTATTATGTAAGCAATTACTTTGTGTTTTATACTTGTATTTAACCTAAGTGAGGTAATGATTAGTGAGCAGCAGTATGGTTTCATACCAAGAAAGAGCACCACAGATGCAATGTTTGCCTGAGGGTGTTGATGGAGAAGTATAGAGAAGGCCAAAAGGAGTTGCATTGCGTCTGTGGACCTGGAGAAAGCATATGACAGGGTGCCTCGAGAGGAGTTGTGGTATTGTATGAGGAAGTCGGGAGTGGCAGAAAAGTATGTAAGAGTTGTACAGGATATCTACGAGGGAAGTGTGACTGTGGCGAGGTCTGTGGTAGGAGTTATGGATGCATTCAAGGTGGAGGTGGGATTACATCAGGGACCGGCTCTGAGCCCTTTCTTATTTGCAATGGTGATGGACAGGTTGACAGACGAGATTAGACAGGAGTCCCCGTGGTCTATGATGTTTGCTGATGACATTGTGATCTGTAGAGATAGTAGGGAGCAGATTGAGGAGACCCTGGAGAGGTGGAGATATGCTCTAGAAGGGAGAGGAATGAAGGTCAGTAGGAACAAGACAGAATACATGTGTGTAAATGAGAGGGAGGTCAGTGGAATGGTGAATATGCAAGGAGTAGAGATGGCAAAGGTGGATGAGTTTAAATACTTGGGATCAACAATACAGAGTAATTAGGATTGTGGAAGAGAGGTGAAAAAGAGTGCAGGCAGGGTGGAGTGGGTGGAGAAGAGTGTCAGGAGTGATTTGTGACAGACGGATATCAGCAAGAGTGAAAGGGAAGGTCTACAGGACGGTAGTGAGACCAGCTATGTTATATGGGTTGGAGACAGTGGCACTGACCATAAAAGGAGGATAAAGAGCTGGACGTGGCAGAATTAAAGATGCTAAGATTTGCATTGGGTGTGTCGAGGATGGACAGGATTAGAAATGAGTACATTAAAGGGTCAGCTCAGGTTGGACAATTGGGAGACAAAGTCAGAGAGGTGAGATGCTGTTGGTTTGGACACGTGCAGAGGAGAGATGCTGAGTATATTGGGAGAAGGATGCTAAGGATAAAGCCTGCCAGGGAAGAGAAAAAGATGAAGGCCTAAGCGAAGGTTTATGGCTGTGGCGAGAGAGGACATGCAGGTGATGGGTGTAACAGAGCAAGATGCAGAGGACAGAAAAATATGGAAGAAGATGATCCGCTGTGGCAACCCCTAATGGGAGCTGCCGAAAGAAGAATTGGCAGAGATCTGTTTTCACTTTGACACATAAGAGTTTTTTCTGTGAATCAGGGTTTAAAAAGTCAGATTATATCCTCTGTAATTTAATATTGTAAAACAAAATTTGAAAAGTTCTAAGGGGTTGAATACTTTTTATATGCACTACATATACAGTAGACATACATTTTCAGACTTGGGGAAAAAAATGTCTGAGATATGGCAGGACCCGAACTTGGGTCCATGGTGCTGTGGTGCAGCAGCAATAACCACGGACCATTCCATTTATGTTTATGATTTGCATGTATCACTGTATATATTTATGCTGATATGATGCTAAATGCCATTTGAATTAAACAATCTGGAAACTGAAAATGTGTATAAATAACAAAAGAAACACCTACTAAAGATGCAAATCCAACATGACATAAGTCTGTATTAGCCCAGATCAGACTTGTCAAGACATTATTGAGCCTTGCCTGGCAGCTGAACACTAATCTACTCCCAATCCCTAGCTGTGGAAATGAAGATTTTGACAGCTACCATGCTATGAGGAATCCCTAAAGATATAAAGCACCCAGTAATTCCTATCATCAGATCCTGTGTGTTTTTGCCATATTCCATAAAGATTAAACTTTTTCCTATCAACACTTTACCCAGAGGCAACCAGTCAGCAAAATGAGCAGTCTAATGAAGTGGAACTTTGCTCTCACAGCTGGGTGACAGCAGATTGCTGCTAATGTGACTGCAATGCGGATGGTATGGCGTGTAGTATGCTACTGAAGAAGCTCACTCAGATGCAAAGGAATGTTGTTTTTTTAGGAAAGTATATGGTCCACCAGTTTAAAGAAATCCCTAGATTTACACAAGTTGCAATAACCCTTCCTGTCATCTTAATATATCTATAATCTATTTAGTCATCATATATCATATCATAATCTATTTAGTCATGTAAAGTTTCCAAAATTGCACATACAAGTGTAGTTGACACAAGGTGTATAAACATTTTGATTTTTGTTTTATTAAGTTATATTTAAAAATAAATTTGTCTATAGATATGTAGAATTGCCATACTATAGACTAGTATTTTTCTTTGAAACTTAGCATACTAGATGAATAACATAACAATCCATTTGTGGACCTTGGGGGCGGGGACCTACCTGGTACCATCAGGCAGAGTTGGTCAGGATGCAATTCTGTCACGGGGCTCACTCACTGACACACACACCAACAGTCAGGCAGAGCCAATCAACGTGGGACTGTGGGTGGAAAAGCCAGACAGACTCTGCAGCTGGGCATGGGTCTTGAAATCAGCATGCTGGATCTGTAAGGCACCACTGTGCCATCACACTGCCCTATACAAGAACAAACAGATTTCAATATATCAAGGGAGATGTTAATTATAAACATCAAAATAATACTGTATACAACTATTATATAATATTTAATTTAAAAAATTACATATGAACACTAAATTATTAACATGTATTATTTATTTTAAAAAGAAAGCAGACTTTTTAATTTGAACTATCAATCTTTATTTTATAAAGATCTATTAATCATGTAAGTACCACTGTAAAGTAATTTACAAATCAAACAATTTGACAGTACAAAACTGAAACCCATGACCACAATAAAATTTGAAAATAGCTACTGCAAAAAATTACCTTTCTGTGGAGACTGTAAATGATGTGATATTACAAATTGGGAGCCGGTTAATGTAAAAATGGAGAAATCAATAGATTTGCCTTTCTGTAGCAGATTAGAACATAGTAAAGCACAACAGATTGAATTGTGGAGAAATAGTGTAGCAAGAGGAGTTCTAAAGGTCAAGCATCGCTTTAAAGAACCATTTGACACCCTTATTTTTTTAAGAGTGTAAGATTTCTTTTTGAATGATAATTGGGCTAGAGACACATTTGGGTTATTTCTACTAACATATAATTATTAGAAAGAGTAGATGCGTATTTAATATTTAAGTGTGTAGACAACATTACTTCCTTAATTGAACTTGGTACAGTAGATGGTGTCATTTGATGGAATGACTCTAAACTACCCCAGTATGAGTAAGAATGAGTATGCAGGAGTGTGCCCTGTGTCTCATTTTCATTCCTGCTAGAACAGACTCCATCTCCTCCATTAACATGTAACAGAAAAGTAGGTTTAGAAAAGCAAGAAGGGTCTGTCGATCCACTGCTGGATGCCCAGAGGGGACTAGGTGGTCTCATGGTCTGGAATCCCTACAGATTTAATTTTTTCTCCAGCCGTCTAGAGTTTTTTTGTTTTTTCTGTCCCCCCTGGCCATTGGACCTTACTCTTATTCTATGTTAATTAATGTTGACTTATTTTGTTTTCTTATTGTGTCTTTTATTTTTCTATTCTTTATTATGTAAAGCACTTTGAGCTACTGTTTGTATGAAAATGTGCTATATAAATAAATGTTGTTGTTGTTGTTGTTGTTGTAAAGGTACAGTCTAGTTTTCAGGGAAATATCTTTGCCATACAATCCATGGTCATCCTGTCAAGTGAGATGACAATACTAAACTGACCAATTTTGTTAATTTCTGTTTACTTACTGAATAGCGGAAGAGCAGAACAGTACAATATATCAATATATTATATTGTTACATTTGCCTTTATATATTGGTTTGGCAACCTCAGCTATAAAAATATAAATCATCTTAACAACATTATAAATATTATCAGTGAAAATATTGGTTTGCAGCAGACCTCTGTCTCTGAATTGATTTACAAACAGGTTAGATAGAAGGCTGACTCAATTCTGCCAGATAGTAGCCGTCCTCTTTTTTCCTTAATTGAAGTTGTTGCCATAAGGCTTCAGCTTTAGGTTTCTGATGGGTAAAGAGCAACAGATTTAAGAACTCTTTTACTCCTAGTACTATTGGCATTTGGAATTCTATTACTTGTAGAGATGCTGCTAAATTCTAAATTTGGAATTATTATTATTTTGTGTACTGTTGGAGGTGATTATTCTTCTTTGCACTAATATTAAGTGCACGTAGATACGGTTAACACTGGTTGTTTATCAGATCTGTGTAACAATGCCTTATGGTTTTTGTACTTTCCTGCTGTAAACACATTTCCCTCTGGGATAATAAAGTCTACCTACCCTAACCTACAATATCTTTTATTTTTTCATTTTTCCAATAATAAGAAAGGAAGCAAAGAGACGAAAAGGAAAGAGACCTTTATGGAATCTAGGGGTGCACTTAGATTTGCAATTGAACTGCATCTAAGGCCAGGTTTATACTTACACGATGCGACACATGCTCCAGTGGATGCTCCTGCTATGCAAGTGTTTTATTGTTTATACTTGCGCGCGTACTTTACGTAAATTTAGAAGAATCCACCAGGTGGCAGTGCGAGATATTATCACATTGAGAACAGGTTCGGCTTTGCTGTGTTCTGAATTGCCTGGAACACCCATTAAATTCCAATGACACCGTACCACAATTTCTCCGGAAAGGATGTTTAATGATTGAATCCATCAATCTAGGGATGTGTCCATTCCAACAAGCATTGGGCATGATTCAGAAATAATCCGTACACGGGGCATCAGCTCATCGCAAAGTGAATACAAGCACTCACATGCACTAGCATCACTTTAATATCACCAAATCTGCATATCTTTGGAAGGAAACTGGAGCACACGGTGGAAACCCAGCAGGAAAACATGTAAACTCCAGGCAGGGAATACCAGCGACATGACTCTCTGCGAGACAGCAGTATTACCACTCAGCCACTGTGTCACCCCCATGTATGTAATTATTAACAGTATTCATTATTTAAACAAAATTAATGATTTATCTGTAAAACGTAACCTAAATACTTTAAAGCATTTCACCATGAAAGTGATATCAAGTATATATCTAAGGATTCTAAATGTGCAGAGTGTTAAAATATCATACACTGAATGTGTTCTGTGTGGTGATCTATTGCTGTTTGCCACTGCTGTCAGGTCAAGAGGAAGCCCCAGAAAAAAAAGACGGCACAAAAGATGGTACGTGAAACTTTTAATGTATTGTGTCATTACGATCGGGAATATGTGATGCTTGAATATTAAAGCACCACAAATGCATTTGTATGTCTGCATTTTGCTTCACCACATTGAACCATTCATCAAACATCCAAGCACACACATCGATCCCATAGGGATCCGCATAGAGGCTTTCTGTCACATGTAGATAGTAAACAGAGACTCTGACATGCAACTTTTATCACACTGCGCCCCCCAACTTCTTGCTGGCACTGCAACTTGCGCACACATCACGTTAACTTCTGAGTGAGGACGCATCAAATGAACTCTGGAAACGCATGGCAGCCATGATGCATTCAAGTACGCGTTCTGAGCCTGAAGTGTAAACAAGCCCTTAGAAAGGCTGCCGTATTTTGTTAAAGAACAGGTTTGAAACTATTGCATACATTTTATTTTTCAAATTTATGGTAATATAGTATGTAGTTGAGCCAATGAAAATTACTGGCCATGCAAAATATGATGGCAAGCTAACAATATAACAGATAGCTTGATTACAACTGTAATTGAGGAAGCATGTTTCATCTAAAACAAAGTCAAAGAGTATGAGGGTCTGTTGATAATCTAAAGGTCCACAATAAAATAAAAAATAGATGCCCAGTGCACTCTGTTTTGAGAGCAAAGGCAAAATTAATTTTAATTTCAAATGGTATCTCTCTCACACCTCCAGCCTAAACCTGAATAGAATCCACACAGGTTGGGTATAGACATGTTTGACTGTTGTGTAAAAAAAAAAAAAAACACGAGAAGATAAAAAACATTGTGGCTACTAAATGAAGACCCCATTTATGAGCCAAAAGTGTTCTACTACAAGAAGCAGCAGGAGAGAAGAGTAAGACCAGGAGAAGAGACACAAGTAAAATGAGACCCAAGGTCAAAACCAAGAGACAGAGAGATCTGTCAACAAAATAAAAGCGAAACCAAGAATCCTGAGCAAGAAAAATAAACGTGTTTATAAGCAAAAGGAGCAAGGCACAAAATGGTTCTGGAATCCATCAATGTCATATAAAGAAACACATCCAAAGGCCAAATTGAGACAACAGGTTCAGGACCTTTGAGGATATTCTCTAACAACTGAAGGAAGCATCTTAAAAATGGGTGAAAAAAAATGAAGTCACAATAAACAATATGGTGATAAAAACAGGCCAAAACATTAAAAAATTAATCTACACATTAATTCACAAACCTAACATTTGAAAGGGATTCCTTGACCCCAGAAGCCTTTGATTAAAAAATCAAAATATGTAATAAACAAGTAATTTCAAAACGAATAGGTTAAAAGATAGCAAGCTAAAATACCTTTGATGATCCAAGTATCATCTAACATCAAGAGATCCTCCTTTCTCTGTGCTGCTGGTCTTGTAATTATACCCTCTTTCTATTTGTATGAGCTTTTGTGCTGAGAGAACCAAAGAGGAGGAGACAGTGGTGGGGTCACTGCTAAACTTGATGTAAAATAAATTCACTGGGGTTCGCTCATCACTAGTGTTAATCGACATCTACCAGTAAGTGAGGAAGAATGAATTCCTTAGGCAGTGGATTCCTACTCTTCCACAACATTGTTTTATGCAGTCTCATTGCGAGCTATTCTGTAGATTTTGATATCTTTTTAACGTTACTCCATTATATGCATTGTTGCTTAATGGTAATGACTTAACAGTAGCTAAATGGGTTAGTTTTGAAAGTGAGCAAAAATAATTAATTTGAAAAATCTGAAAAAAATTTCTGCAGCAAAATGAATTTTTGAGAGGGTTTCTGAAATGAAGAAAAAGTCTCCTTTTGCATGCTAGGGTCTCGATAACATGCTTAAATTTAAAGCTATCTGCTGGATTTTCAATGAAACGATAAACATTGATAACAGAATCTCAATCAGTTTTGAGCCACCAAATCTTTGCTATAACTGCGACTGCTTCTAAGTAAAGGTACACATTTTAGAAAAGGCCAACAGGAAGAAATACTAGACTCTCTTTGCACAGTGAAGTGAACCAGGGCAGGCTTAGATATTCATGTATTCAAACAAAGAGTTACAGACTAGTTCAGCAGATGAGAATACAAAAGGATATGTGGAGTTCCAAGGAACAAGAAGTACCTGAAAAGCAGCAGAGAATTTGAAATCAACTATAATCAATGAACAAAGGCCACAGTAAGCAGTAAAGGATAAAGAATGTACCCGCCTACCCAGCACGCTCGCCTTTTTTATTTTCTCTTTCAATATAAATTATAGACAGTAGCTTATGGAATTATTAGTTTTAAGGGTCTCGCAGTACCACAGCTGTGTTTTAATTTCACTTGATTACTTAAAACAGCCTGCTCTGTTTACAGTTATTTGTAAAAGACCTTTCACTATAACACAAAAAAAATTGTGCACACCATCTTTTAGAGGTAGCACATACTGATAATTTCTGATTCCATCATATTAATCTGTCACGGTCAGCAGTAGTAAGGTACAAATAATACAAAAGGAATCATACAGTATATAATAAGAAAAATAGACCAAAGTGGGTTTCTCCCTGTTTTTGGTAGTTAAGTAAAATACAGCAGTATACACGTGAATTGGCTTACCTCTAATGCTTAGTCTTATTGGCCATAGTTTGGGAGCACTCCTGCATGACCACACAAATCAAGCTGACAGTGTTCATTCCTTTTATAATCATGATTTAATCAAGAAATGGTCATGGGGAGTTTGGATACAAGCAGGAAACCAACTTAATGGGGTGCCAGTCCACTGTAGTCCTACTGCTCACTCACTTTGGGCCAATTTTGTGTCACCAAATAATCTTTTACACATATCTTTGAGACACTTTTCCTGAGGCAAATTCTTGTGGGTTACTAGAACAACTTTGTCTTCATCTAAAGCTTTTTTCCACTTTCATGTGGGGTCACTATGTTTGACCATCCTCCTTCACTCTTGTCCGATAATTCATTCTCCCTTAGATCCCCTTTTTCACAGTCCATTCACTTTGTCTTTGGTTGTCATCTTCTCCTCTGTCACAACACCTCCATATCCATGACTCTTCTCCAAACTTTGTTCACCTCACTTCACATTATATTCTTGTACCAGTTTAACCTTCTTTCATATATTTTCTTAGAGGTTTCCCCCAATGTTAACTGTACCTTTGATTCTCTCATTTATGATCTTATCAAATATTGTAATCTATTTCTATAGGACTGTAGTTCAGTGGCAGAATTCTTGCCTGCAACCAGGACAGATATACTGCCATAAAGTGCCTTACATATGTCAGGCAAAATCATGTTGCTAATTTTTATTTTACTGTCTATATACTGTATGTAGTGTATTGAAATACAGTAAAGCATGGACATTTCATCTTTGAGATGTTTGACAGGTTTGCACATTTAGAACTTCCCTGAACATAAGCTCACCATTTGTGCATATGGGATTCCTCCATTTGTGTCCGGTGTCAATAAAATGGTGAAAAGGGTGTGTTAGACCACCCAATTGTCCCACAAAGCAGATCAGGTAACGTTCTTTGCCTTCTCATATAAGGCTACCATCCTGGAAGTCAGTCCCCAACTACTGCCTACAAGCTTATGCCTAAGCAGGCTCAAAATGGGGAACTGGCTTGTAACGTTCAAGATGCAATGAAAGTCCAAAAATGTTTTACAAGGGAGAGAAAAAAATTAAAACTCAGGCTTGTATACACCCACTAAATCTGATATAGTATATAAAGACTGAAATACATTCATCTCATAGTAATCTTGACATTACCACATATGGGCATATAACGTTGACACACTATTGGACTTAACATGTGTGAAGTTGTGAAACTTTGATTTGGAAAGTCATAGTCGAGGTGGATGTAAAAGCTTGGTCTGAACTGTATGTCCTTCCACTGCATATTGTAATGCCAACAAGACCAGTTTAACACTGCATATAACCAGGACAATAGAGAGATTATGGGTGTCTCCATACACATCACCAAACTGAGGACACAGAATGAAGCGTCCTTAACTAACCCTCAGCACACTCGATTTAGAATGGCTCTCCTCTGGCTAGTGTGACAGTCTCTTAAATAAAGATCTGCTTAGACATTAGGCCACCGTTCAGTTTTTACTCTGTAATTACAATATGATGTATGTGTTGTTTTTCAGGCATTTAGTCTGAAAGCCACAACTGCCTTACATATTCCTGCACCACTCTCTTCATAATCTGCCCCTCAGTATTTGCACTAAACCTTCATAACATATTTATCAGCCTTTTTCCTGCACAGATTTAAAAATCTGAAAGCATTTCTACCCAAACAGATTGGTGCACTAGAAATGGCCTTTATGCTATTAAACACCGTGTTAAACCGTGGCATTGATCATTCATGCAGGTGTAGGACTACAGTTCACATATGCAACTGGAAGTTCAGCTGCTCATCAATACTGGCTGTGTTACTGAGCTGGGCTTCTTTACAGGATCAAATTCAGCATCTTTCTTTAAAGACAATATCCTTTTCCCCTCTCCCTTGTAAATGTTTTAATGTTGTGGTCACTTACAGTTTTTTTATAGATCCTCCGCTGTTTTTATTATTACCATAAATAGTTATTTTCATGTCTGGAGTGAAGACTGTAGAGAGATCTGTATATGTATTAAAAGGTAAGGACTTGACAATTGTACTAAAGTGCGGTTTTCTGATTTTACATTTTCATGACAGCTTCAGGCAAGAATAATAAACACTAATTTTTGATCATCTGATAACAAAAAGGACAGAAGGTTAATCTGCAAAATTTCTTCTCAGTATTAAAAATGCCTACATCCATCCAACCGCTCATCAGTTTTCTGACCTGCACATTAACTTCAGGATCTCTGAGGTCCAGAATTTACTCCACAACTTTTTCCTTCACAATCTGCATAATTTTGAGATGTGGAAGGAAAAAACCCTGCATGCATGAAAAGAACATGAAAACTTCATACAAATAGTGATAAGGTGTGAGATAGAAGCTCTTATTATTGCATCACTAGCCAACTATTAGTTTTCTCAGCACATTCAAGTCAAAGCCCAGGTTCAAATCTCATCACAGCATCCTGCATTCTTCCCCAGCTCCATAGTTATTGTTGTAGCACAGATTATATTTTCAGTGCTCTTGACAGTCAGGTTGAGTTTTACTAAGGCACATAATAACATATGTCAAAATCTAAAAAGCACAGAATAAAATTGCAACAGACTGCTCTCCATATCATACACCCAAGTTTTAGCTATTCTAGCTAATCTCCTTTAATATACTGGTCCAAAACTGTGATGTACTTTTTTTCAATGTGCTGTCATTTTCAGATCTTAGTGAAAGTTAACACAGGGTGGAACTGATCAGACTTTAACATGACGTGGACTGCTACTGTTAAATTATAATGCAATATTAGAAATACAAGATTTTACTATCAGGATTCTACTTTAGAGTTTTGAGTCTGAATCCTGGCCCTGGCATTTTCTGTGTGAAATTTGCCAATTCTGTACATGGTTTAATCCCACAACTGAAAAATTAGCATATTAGCGTAACTAGTGACATTAAACAGGCCATGTGTGAGATAATGTGGGTGAGTGCTAGTGTGTGCCCCAGAATGAAAAAAAAAGGAAAGAATTCAGTTTATATATAGTTTATTTTTTAAAAATCCATACAGCGTTAGACATCAGACAAAATTCCATTGTATCAAATTCCGCAATACAAAATACTGTAAATATGAAATGTTGCCTTGTATCATGTATTGTATGACATTCAAGGGTCATTGTTTTTATTTAGTTATGTTTAAACAAGGAAACATGAAATTTGCTGTAGCGCTTTCTTCACCCAGCACCCCAAGTTCAAGTACAATATACAAGTGGGTTTTTTTGGTTTTCGATGCCTCTTTCTATTTACTGTTAAATTATTTTATTCATTTATCAAATGTATCAGCATCTCAACTACTTTACTTAAAGATTCTAGTACCATGTGAAAATAGATACCCAAAGAAACCAAATGTTTAAAGTACAAAATTGCAAAATATTAACAGAAAGGGGAAAAACAAAGTTGTTCAATAAACATCTTCTTATATAATAGTTATAAAAAGTAATAAGAAATAGATACCTTCTTATATAATATGCTACCAGGCTGTCCGTTTGTCTGTACAGGATTTTTAATCACCTGTTGCTCGCAAACCGTTTGAACTATTGACCTGAAATTTGGTACACATATACTACGTGACGTCTACTATCCGCTTTTGGGGTGATGATTGACCTCCAAGGTTATTCCTCTTTTTATTTTATTTCATTGTCGAATCAACTCTTGGCTGGGCCCAGCAGCTACGGGTGCATTTCTCATCCCTACCACTTTCGCCGTCACTTCCTTTATCTCTTCATATGTTAAATCATTCTTGGGGTAGATTTAAGACTCAAGTGTCAGATTAAGTGAAAAATTAAGGAAAACGTACAAAGAAGTGTAATTGCAACGCAAACACTGACATAATCAGTTTTAACGCGAAAAGCTGCAGACGAAAGAAAAGAAGAAGCGGGTCGCTAGGAAGGAGAAAAGAAGAGCTGCTCAGGAAGCAGCAAGCGCATCAACTTCTGAGCAAATGAATGCCAAACGTACAGAGAAAGAGGATGACAACTAGGAATGCTCAAGTCAAGTGTGTTCACTGCAGTACGCCGTTACTGGTATACACATATTTTCTTCAAGTAGCCTAACTAGATAATATCGGGTAATTAATTAATTACTTTCCAGTTCTAATCCAATTCTATATAAAGTCCTTATATATTTACCTCACATTTCACATTTAAAATGTCAGGATAAAACTTTATAATCTATTAAACTTCAATACCGTTCATTTTAACTCTATGGGCCCACACACATGGTCTAGTACAGACGCACAAGTATTAAATATCAAACGGTGCACTACATAGAAACATTTTACAAATACTGTATAAATAAAATAACCCAAGTTACAGGTCTGTGCGATGCTCTTCTGTGTGGAGGCGGAAAAAAATGGAACTGTCCCTTTTACTCTCATTAGAGCAAGTGAGAAAGAAATAGATACTCTCAAACAGAGTGGAATGTTCAAAGGTCTTGACAACTGCAAGGAGAATACCTTCGAAAATGCCATTCCTTGCATGAAACACGAACTGCTGCCTCATTTTTCCTCTTTCGTGCTTGTAATCCCTTTAAAATGATCAATTACTGCCGCACTGTAGACGCTCGCAAACAGCCGTAGTTACTGTGTTACAAGTAATAGTTATAGGGCCAGTGGTCACGCTCATTAATTGTTTCTCAACACCACTCAATTCCTTTCCTTCGATAAATTCGTATTTATTAAAGCAGACACACCTCGGGTCTCTCGTTTTTATTAATTATTTTTTTGAGTGTCGAACTTTTTAAGTCTCCCGCCATTCCTCCTTTTTCAGCCAATCCCATTATAGGTACAGGATACAGACCCTCACTCAGCCAATCGCACAACTGAAATACTGTACTGTCAAAACAGTTTGTGCTCAGCAGGAAAACTCCATCCAGTCTTCAGGACGAGACGCGGGGTGGGGCGGAGCGCTCAGAGAGGCATGCAAATACAGGGGCGGGGCTCAATTTTGAAAACTTTATTAAACTAAACTAAAGGCATGCTGTAAGCAGGACTACTTTGCCTCAGTCGTATTCAATAACAGACAGAAATCAAATAAAACAAATAAAGACAAGACAGGTAAAAACTTACATGGAAATTCTAAAATTTTCACGGCATTTGAAAAACATTAGCCTATCTGTTACTAATAGAACGTTTTACCTAAAATGGTTACATATTGTACATAAGAGAAGCCCAACACATCTGGAAATATGTTATTATATCCGATACTCCTCATTAAAAAGGATACCACGTGACTTCAGTAAAACAGAAAGGTACATAAAATCGTCTATGAAAGCAGGGAATTTAAAGATCTGGTTAAAAAACTAGAACTAAGGTATAACGTGACAAGTTGACTGCACTTTAGCAGAAGCGCTGTTCACTGTCTTTATGTGAACGTTGTCGGTGCACAACATAGACATCACCCTATGTGAATTTTAGCTTGGACCGCAGGTTAAGTATTTTGCACCCACGTTTTAATTTAGTGAGTCTCTTCTTCGGGCAAGTATGGTGAATTACAATATTGTTTCAAAAAAGCACCACTGCATCCACAGGCTTGTTTTTAAATTGAATCCAATTGGGACCAGTGATGAATAAACGTATCCTCGTATTCTAACAGTGTTTGAGTCGTCGAAGCACCTTTTACTGGTACTTATTCAGACACAGCGGTAGATCACAGCAAAGAATAATTTACATCAGAGGTTTCGTGCATTTTTCTCAGCAGCAGCCCTCTTAGCATGGTGGATAGGGAAACCAGTCAGATTCCCAAAACTCGTTTTTCTGGTCCGATCCCACGTTTATCCTTGCTATGTCTGTACTCGGGGGATATTGTCAGAGCGTAGAGGACTCTGCTTCATACTGAGTGTTGACATTTTTCTTAAAAGTAATGTTCTAAGTTCTCAAACAAAAATAAAAGGGCAGACATTCTTGTTGTAATATTTGATGTTAACTCAAAAAAACAAAAAGAAAGAATACATTTGGAAAGATTTCCACTGCAATAACTTAATATTATAGGTTTATAGAATAATTATAGTTATTTGTACAGAATGCGGTGAAATTTTTACTTGCAAATGCTAATTAACATGCAACACCTCTTATGTCACCACAGTGCAAATACTGATTATTTTATGATTATTTTATTTTAATAAAAAAAGAAAGCTTGCAAAAAATGTTTAAACTTGTGTATTTGCATAATGATTTTAACTTACCTTGCAGTGTATTTATTTATGAATGGTCAAATAATAAGTAATACTAAACAAACAGTACATTTATTTTATGAAAATTTCATTTCATGAGAATATAGAGTCTTAAAGCCTGAACTGCCATTCAAATTGTGTTGTGGGATAAGTGTATTGTCTCATGCCAATACAGAGTGGAAGCTGTGTTGACATGAATGTGCATAAAGAAACACTATTGAAAGTTAGACTTATATTGAAATATAAAAATCTATTGGAGGTTAAACAACTAAAATACCTGTTTCATTCTCTCCTTTTTTCCTTCTGTTTCAGCAAGGAGATAACTGTCATCTAGTATTCCTTAATCTTCAATCACTTCATAGTGAGCTATATTATTATTTACTTTGTAAAATATATATTTTTGTAAAAATAATAACTTTGACCTGGAGAAACCACTCCACATTGACAGCACTTATGTCAGTGTGTGAATGCAGGAGCCTGGAGCAATGAGGTGCTAACATGTCACTCATTCATCTTAGCTCTAAAAAACTCAATTCAGTGCAATTCAGGATCTCCAGAAGCCAAAATTTATACTGGCAGTTCTGGACAAAGCTTTAGCCAAGTGCAGAAACAATGATTTGCATTATCACACTTAATTAAAGTAGTCCAGTTTTGAGTTAGCAATGTCTTTGAGAATGGCATGCTTCAAGAAAAATCCACAAAGACAAAGAGAGAATGTAATAACCTTGCATTGGCAAAACCTTGGGCAGGATGCTAATCCAGTCTCCCACAGCTATAACACAGAAACATTAAATACAGTGACATCTTGCTTCCCTACATTAAACCATAAATACATTTATTACAATGATGCTTTCAGTGACTATTGTTTTACAGACCCAGGACAAATACACTGGGATGACTACAGTTCGCTTCTGCTTTACAAGTGATTAACAATGATGATAGGTTCCAGTTTCTCCGCTACTCTGCTCGCGATAAAGCGGGTTTGGAAGATGGATGCATGAATATATTTATTTTTCTTTTTGGTTTTTACCTAGTAATGATTTAGGTGCGTCACAGCAGTGCAGTGGTAGGACTGCTGCTAAGCAGATCCATTATCCTGGATTTGAATGCAATGGCTGAATTCATCTGTGTAGATTTAGCCCATTCTCCCCATGTCTGTAAGGGTTTTTCTGTGAGTATTCAGGCTTTCCTAACATATCCCCAAAATGCACAGGTTAGATTAGTCTTTATTGGCCCTTGTTTCAGTTTGTTAATGAGTGTGCCCTGTGATGAACTGGTGTCCTGTCAAGTGATGTTTTTGCATTGTAAACATTGCTGCCAGAATAGGTTCTGGCCCCCCACATTAAGCAATTTTGAGCAGATGAGTTTTAACATTAAAATTCTGGTGGGGCCATACCAGAATTTTCCTATATACAGTATGTACAGACTTCACTAATGTAAACATTACCTCACTAACAATGTACTGTATGTCCTTTTTCGATAATGATACGAAAAACATCAATCACACAATGGGATGCTGGTGTCTGGTCCATATAGATTAGTTTCAGATCATTATGATACCCTCTGGACATTGTCATCATCTGACACAACACAGCCATATAGATTTAAACATTAAGTAAAGAGAAAGCTTCACAACCACCTGCTGCAGAGGAAAATATATTTGCTATGAACTGCCTAAATTTAAATACCAGCACCTCAAGTTTAGAATCAAATAGCTCTTAGATGAAAAAGGACAAGCCACAATAACATGCAAAGAACAAGCAGACTACACACATTGCAGAACTTGAACTTCACACTACATGTTGAGTAGCAGTGGTAAGAGCCATGCAGACAGGTGTTTCCTGGTCAGCATGATGCTAGCTAACAATTGATAAAAATGATTTTCTGCAGATATTCTTGTTCTTTCCGCACCAGTATTTCTGTGCTTCTTTAAAACACAAAATGAAAGAGGCACACATCAATATCTTTGGTGTTTTTCTTTTTTATTTAATTTGGCACATTCCTCCTCAGGGGTGGCTGAAAATCAAGATGCAGTGTAATGTCAAGTGAATGATGCATCCATGATATTGATCTCCTTTCTCCATCCATCTTCTAAACCTGCTTATGCAGAGTAGGGTTTCAGGAAAGCTGGACCCTAACCCAGCCAGTGTTGGGTGCAAGGTAGACTTTCTAAATTACTGTGGCTATCTTTAAGAAAGTAAATGGTACTGGACTTTTTGTGTCTCTTCGCTGCCAAAGTGCAAGCATATGATAAAAAAAAAACAACAGATGGTCCTCATTTTAATATGCGTGATGAAATTCTAGCCCCATCATTAGACTGGATAGTTCAAGTTGGATGTGTGCATCTACACTCAAGCCAATCAACAACACTGCAGGGCTAATTGGTCCAGACCCTTAGAGTCCCTTGGCTGGAAATAGACTTGCCACACCTAGCAAAAAGACAGTTTCTCACGCTACAAGAAGTAGTACTTTTCTAGATAAATAATTACATTGAGCATATCATAGAAAACTGGAAAAAACTGGTACTGAATGGTACATACAGTACTTCCATGTAAGTGGCCCTTTAGTACTACTTCAGGGATTCATTCATTGGAAGGTTTTTTTTTTCGCTACAATACAACCAAATCAATTTTATACTGTGCAATAATATAGAATCAAGTTAATTAACTTATATAATATTTATTATGTACAAAAATAAATGTAGAGTGAAATGAACAGGATATGGTACCAAATATACAACTCAAATAACATTTAAATTTGAAACTAAACACTTTGGGTTCAATGAAGCAAGCAAGCTGCACAGATAAACAGATTGGTCCAGTAATGGCTTAATTCCTCTGTGCACGTCAACTTTACAGATCTATTGTGGTGTCCATGTGTGTGTTTGTGTGTTCATTTCTTTCTCTTCATCATCCAGCAAGTGATCTAGTATGGCAAACCAGCTGTCAGCTATCTTCAATTACCTTGAGTGTGAGCCTCTGTGTGTGCATGTGTGTATTTTTAAATAAATTATATTGCATAAACTACTTGTGCAAAAACTTTTCAAATCAATAGGTCTGGTCCCATGGCTAAATGGAGCACACTGCAGAAATCACAGTTAAATTAAAGCCCCCCTGGTGCCTTCAGCACCCAACCCCCAGTTGCGGCCAGTCTGGCGTTCACATTGTGAAGAGGAGGGCTGAACGCACCCCAAGGAGACACGGTCGCTCCTCCGAAATCCCCTCTTAAACGGTGATAGAATGGGAAACAATTTTTTTTTTTTTTACCAACACTTTGCTCAACCAGCTGCATCTCATGCACTGCTTTGAACATTTAAAAGTCTGTACAGCAGCTGTCCTACTCTTTGTCTTTTATTTCTGGCCTGGGAATAGTTAAATCTCTAAGTCTCGTCTTGCGGGACGTGAATTCTTGATATTTTTTAGTTTATAATTTAAAAACGGAATAAGAATCTGAAAATCTAACAACATCACATTAAAGGTCGATAAATCCTGAAAAGAATGATACCAAATATATATGTAGGTTTTAAAATAAGCCCGATTTAAAGTGTGACAAAAAAGGTGACATAAAAACATCACATAAAATTGTTGCACAAAATTGTTGCACTTTCAGGTTTAGGATTTTATATATATAGAGTAGATTATCATTGGATATATATCAGACTGTTTTTAAAAGATATGGGAATAAGTACAGGACCAAAAAACAATAGGCCTGGAGTCTGTAACAAAGCAAACACAATACAATTTTTATGAAGAAGATGAGTATTTTTTTCTGAAGTTATCTTTGCACATAGGTCTTGGTGTGTAGGGTGCGTAATTCAGAAGCCACTAGTTATAGAACATTCCACCTTTGCTGGGATGTAGTTGTCCTGGAGCTCTATACCTACCACACATAATTTTCCAATTAAAACTGTAATTTTAAGACATGGAAATCAATTTTGATTTTCCTTAGACACCATGCAAAAATCAACTTTTCTCAACTTTCTGAATGTTGTAGAAACTCAATAGTGAGTTTTTGATCCCAACACTAAACTTCCATTTACATGGAATTAAAAAGTTGCTTAAGAAGATAAAGCTTTCAATGGAAATTCATTTTGCACAACATCTGGTGGGGCTGTGCACCACTGGCCTTTAATACAGAAATTCTACTGGATTTAAGTATATTAATACTTTTTATTCTTAACATTTATTTATCAATTTTCTAAACTTTTGTATTACCATACAAGGTTATAGTATGCTGCCTAGAGCTTATCCTGTGTAAAAGAAGATACAAATAAAGATAAAGAGTTAGTGGCACCACCTTGGTGACCCCCGTATAACATATAAAATACACAGTAAATGTGGAGTAGGGTTTTCAGACTGGAGTTCTGAATAGGAACTGAAACAAGTTTTCTTAGTTCTGGGTTCAGGTAGTAGGAAGGGGAGGTCCAAGTGTACTGACATGGAAGTGAAGTCATAGACGGAGTGGTTGTGAATCTTCTGTTCAGCAGAAGGAGAAGAGAAGGAATTAGTACACTGTGCCAATACCTGGTCCAGCAGGTAATTACCATCACCAATGCTTTAAAGCTATCTCCTATGTGCAGGCACATGACACCTGGTAACATCAGAAACAAAGCAGGAACCTGTCAAGGATCCTAGCAATCAGTCCAATGGAAACTGCATGTCTTTGGGATGAAAATGGTGTAGTCAGTGAACACTCATGTGAGGATGGGGAAACATACTGAACAAAAGGTGGGCCTACGGTAGCACTAACCACTATGCCATCAGTCTTCTCTACAATCTCATTAGTATTGTTAAATTTGTATGGTATACATTTACAGTTGTAATTATTTCATGTGACCTTTACAGATTTTTGGGTGCTGAATTAAAAATGAAAACTACTTTTTTCCATCATGTAATGTTTTTTCACAAAACACATTATTTAGCTTTCAATTATATTATTTCCATTTTTAATTCAGTATAAATATTTTATTTGAATGGCACTTTGTTTGAAATTAAGATTTCAGCTATGTTTAATGCAATTGATAATAAGGTCAGAATACAGCTAGAGTTGAACACGGTCATGAATCATAGCAGCAGGTCACAGCATGTAAAGCTTTTAGAGAAATGCCTTGACATGAGAGTGGGACAGCACAGCCAAGAACTCATATTGGGTTCAGAAGGAATGAATGGCCAGCTAGAAAAAAAGCTACAGCATGGTTCCAAATACATTAGACCTAGCTTGGTGGATCCAGATAAAGTGCTACTTACACCTCTTTACATTAAGCTTGATTCAAAGCCTTTTAAAAGATGGAGCCTGTTTTATATATTTATACTGAACATTTCTGGGGTTGTCTTCAGGCTAAATTGAAAGAGGACATTTTTTTCCTGACCTGATATTTAAAAAACTGATTTCTGACACAGAATTTGGTGGTGTGATGAACAACTTAGAAAGAGAAGCTTAATTATCATTCAAATGAGTCATTTTCAAGTTTTTAGGTAACAAAAAAGATCCAAATTGTAAAGAAACTGATTAGCTGAATTTAAAGAACTGGATTATAACAGGAGTCTCAAAGTTCACTTTTTGGATTTGCACTTGTAATTTTTCCATGAAAATCTTGGAGTGGTGAGTGTAGACATTCCATCAGGATTTTAAGGACCTGGAAGAAAGGTACCATTAGGGGCATTGGGATGTCAGTATGCTGGCAAACTACTGTTGGATTATTCATAGAAACGCGTCAGAAAAAGCACAAACGAAGGGCCATTGAAAGTTCTGGAGCAAAACAACTAAGAACTGAAATAAACTTTGGAAGTTATATGTAAGTGAAAAACATGCATTTTCCTTAGATATACAGTATGTTTAAAAATATTTCATTGACTAAATATGTTCATGTTAAATTGGTTTACAATAGTGTATAAACAAATACATTGTGTAGTTTGTTAAATTTCAATTACGTTTCTTTTCAATTTTTTAAACTTAAATATGATGTAAATTTCTATTTTTATTGTGCTCATGAATGCAAATAAAAACAATTCACAATTAAACCCATTTTTATGAGTTTAATTTTGCAGACCTTGTATCCTGAAAGCTTAATTCTAAATTATTTCAGGTAATTTTGTTGTTTACGTGTGTGTGCGTTTCACTAAAACAGTTTGTGGCAGCGCTAATTCGGTTTTGAGCTGTCGAAATGTTTTGCTTTAAAGCGTTGAAAACACAGATCGCGCTGCTTTCTGCACTGCGGCTTCAGAGGCCGCGGCTACCCGCATTCGGCTCAGTGTTTTACTTTCACGGTACCGTTACTGAGCTTTAAACGCCCTGGATCGCTGATTCCGGATGGGGACGCAGCCGAGACGGCTATATCGGACCCCACCCACCACAGTCCGCACTCGAGCGAACAGCCTTGAAGTCACTGCAGTGCACACGCAGGTAGAAATGTTGTGCTGCAAGCGTCCTGCCCTCTCGGGTCGAGAGTGCGGACTTGCGTCACCCAAGCAAGATGAAATAGCGAGGGAGTAAAGAGAGAACGAAGCTGCTGTGACAGCTTGGCGTCGCTGTGCCGCTTGCTGCAGACTTACCCCTAGGCTGCGCACGGTGAGCGGACGTGAGTCGGCCCCAAAAGGGCCGGGCCGCAGCGAGTACGGGAGTGTCGCGCGGATAGCGGTTACTAAGGCGACCGCCGCTCCCTTGGACTGCAAGGTGCAGGCGCTTTACTGCGTGGCGTGTGCCCGGGAGAGCGGAGCTGCTCATCGACTTGTCGCATCTGACAGCAAACATGACAGAGCTGAGGCAGAGAAGAGGCGATGGAGGAGACGCAGGATATCGAGACAACGACAACATTAGCGACAAGGTAACTCGACTCCGAGTCTTGGATAAGTAGCAACGCGAGCGCTTTGGGTGTGCTGCGAATTATGGCACGCAGGTCTTAGTCTTGAATGGGTTACCTGCGTAAAGAACGCATATTCATTCTGCAGCTACTTTGACTGCGTCTTTTAAAGTTACGGGGCTTCTTACTTTTTTAACGATCGTTTTATAAGCCTGTTAAAAACTGCTGCAGAATCGCGTTCGAAAATATGTTATTTAAGTTCTTGAATAATAGTTGGGCAGTTAAACGAATTAACAAGCGTGACATTAACGCAGACACATTCTGATCCGATCGGTGGAGGTGAGCTGCCTCCCAGTCAAAGGGCAGAGTTTAGCTGGCTGACGGAAGTGATCGAGTGGTACATGTGGGCAGGCAGGTGCGGAGCACCTTAGTGCAAAAAGGTACGGAAAAATCAGCAACAAGTACCCTCAGAAATGTATAGAGTGCACAGCATAGTTCTAGCACAGGAATAATATGGTGAGAAAAATGTTCAGGTAGTTAACACCGCAGTCTGAGTGTGCCTGCTAAAGTTAGGAACAGATCGAGAGCAGGAAGAGAATATTGTGTTCCGACTGCAAGAATTACATTATCATCAGGAGAGAGCTTGTTAGTTCACTTTATTTATTTAGCTTTATTTAGGTATAACAGTTTAATGCGAGTGGATAGGCATTTAACAGCTTATTGTAATACTAATAAAACTATTTAACTTTGAGATTAAAAAGGAATGCCTCAAGGAATACTGCCCAGAAGTTAAATTGCTTATTTATATCCTCATTTGTTATCATCTACCATGTTTGTAAAACCATCACATTTAAAGTGGAGAGGTTATGCAAATTGATCGCAAACATGGTTACAAAAAACAGTTTTGCCACACAGTTTATCATAGAAACAAACATCCAGGCAGTCAGATTAGCATTTTTAAACAGTGACTAAACTTGTGGTTCTTACTCTTCCCCGAGGAGGATGACAGTGCAGTGACATTTACTTTTTGTTTGTTTTTTTTTTTTTTTAACCTACAGCCTATTTGGCAGGGGGGTTAGTTTTACTTTCCTTCCTTCATTGTTGGCAGCCCCCCAGCTAACGGATTGTGAAATAAGCAGAATAGCAGTGGAGTGTGCTTCTAGATGCCATATGACATTCCCTTAAACTGCAATGCCTAGCATTCTTACAGTCCAAAAATCTGACCTAGACATCATGGCTAAACTATTTCTATTGCAGCTGTAGCATAGTCATTTATTGCTTTATTAGTAAAGAGTCTTTTCAGTCCTGATCCAAAATGAGACATACATTTTATGATACTTGTACCAGAAGGAAGATCACAGTTATAAAAGAGAAGTACAATAGCCCTTGGAGGATGGCATAAAACATTTATAGCAAATCAGTACCTCAGGACTAGGAATAAAGTAAAATGTAAACTATAAGTACCATACAGAATTGACCAACCTGAAGACAAGGATGTGTTCATGGATATTTTGCAGTTTCTCTGAGAAGTCTAATTGGTCAGTACAGTGGCAGAGTGGTTAGTGCTACTACCTCACAGCTCCAGGGCCCTGAGATTGAATTCCAGCCCAGTGACTGTGTGTGTCACACTCTCCTATTTTGTCTGCATGTGTGTTCTCCTGGTGCTCTGGTTTCTCTCCTCCATTCCAAAGGACATTCATGTCATTGTAACTGGTGACTCTGAACTGATCCAGAGATGGTGTGTGTGTGCGTGAGTCTGCCATGTGACTAACTGATGGTACTAGGAATCCCCAAACCTATAATTGGATTAAATGGGTTTGATAAATGGACATATGAATGGATGAAAAGTCCAATTACATAAATATCTTATCCTATATTGTGCCCATTTGTATATTTGTGTAAAAATAATGATTTATCTATACTAATAAAAGACAAAGCCCTCACTGACTCACTCATCACTAATTTTCCAACTTCCCGTGTAGGTAGAAGGCTGAAATTTGGCAGGCTCATTCCTTACAGGTTACTTACAAAAGTTAAGCAGGTTTCATTTCGCAATTCTACGCATAACGGTCATAACGGTTGAGAACGTCCGCCATGTTAATCTCTCTTATTTATGGCCCCATCTTCGTGAAATTTGGTAGGCGGCTTCCCTGCGCTAACTGAAACCAATGTACATACTTATTTCGGTGGTATGACGCCAGTGTCGGGTGCCATATTGAACTTTCCAACGTCACTAATTCTCCAACTTCCCGTGTAGGTTGAAGGCTGAAATTTGGCAGGCTCATTCCTTACAGGTTACTTACAAAAGTTAAGCAGGTTTCATTTCGCAATTCTACGCATAACGGTCATAACGGTTGACAACATCCGCCATGTTAAACTTTCTTATTTATGGCCCCATCTTCACAAAATTTGGTAGGCAGCTTCCCTGCGCTAACGGAAACCAATGTACATGCTTATTTCGGTGGTATGACGCCACTGTCGGCCGCCATATTGAATTTTCCAACTGTCTTTGTTACCTATGGGCCCATCTTCAAGAAATTTGGTATGCAGGTTCCTAACGCTAACTGAATTCTACTTACGTACATATATCCATAGCCTGCAGCTTGGTCTCTGTGTGAGGCGATGTCCCCCATCCCCACGCCTCCCACGTTGTTGGCTGCCTGCCTATATAAGGCCGTCCGTCGCTCCAGTCTCTTCATTCCCTTCCTTGCTTCGCCACGGTATTCACGTCTCCCTGCTGATAACTACAGCATTTTTATTTAATCCATGGCTTCTCTGCTGTTTTATTGTTCGTTTATTACGATTATAGTTATTGTATAGGTATTTTAGACTTAGTTTACATTGTTCAGGTACCCATTTCCTTTATCGTTCCAACCGTACCCCCATTAACATGTCTATTGAGGTGATCACCATCGATCAAAGAACTGTCACTTACCGAGTGGCTACCATACCCGAAGATGGCACCTGCCTTTTCCATTCTCTGTGTTACATATTGCACGGCCATATCAGGCTCACTCTTGATATCCGGAGGAACATTGTGTCTTATGTATTGAATGACTGGGACAAGTTCAAGGTGTGGACTGATGACGGTACAGGAGATAATTATACTACACAGGAGCACTATAAAAATGAAATGCTTAAGCCCTTCACCTATGGTTCTGCATGTGAGTTGATGGCTGCCACTGAATTGTTCGGTTGTTGCTTTCAAGTGTACTGAAATGGCCAAATATTTTACACCTTTGGACAACCGCCAATGCCTCTTAAACATCTTAGATTCACAGGTGACGATTTCAGTAGTGGACACTTTGATGTTTATGAATGTTTAAATTTGCAAAAGCTGGATGCGAAGTTATCGATGAAACCGGTTTTATACTTACAATGCTTGACAGATGCCGAATGTCACTTCAACACAAGTCCTACAAATACTGTCATAATTGAAACAAACCATGAAACTCAAACCAATTATGACAGCAGCAATTCAAGCTGTGAGATTGGAGGCAAGATTGCTTTTCACATGGTCAACTGTACGTTGCATGCTGAAGAGTAAGCTCAGCGCACAGCTTGGTCATATTAAACCCGGAGGGCCGAACTGACAAACGTGGCATACAAAGAGATCCTTAACAAATAATTATTGGTATATTTTCCCTCAGTTTAAAAAGGTTTACTTTTCTTCTTAATAAAAGTTTTAACACAGTACTTCGCCGCTGCGAAGCGTGGGTATTTTGCTAGTAATATTAACATCATATTATATATACTAATTATTATTATTATTATTGTTATATTATTAATTTTAAAGGCCTTAATGTTAAAGTTAATAAGATTACTTTAGGTCATTGAGAGCTTCAGATGGATTTACAGCCTGTTTGCTTTATGCAAATTGCTTATAACGGAAAGGAAAAAATACTGTTATTCTCAGAATTATGACCAGCTGATAAATTTGGTCTGTACTGTTTCCTGTGACTACGCTTGTCTATTAGTATGTGATAAACCTTGTACCTTCTTTTAACTTTAGTGTGTTTCTGTGTTATTCCTAGATGTGTTGGTTCCAAGGATGACAAGTATTTAAAGTCATTCATCTTACAATACACTAATTGTAGTTTGTTAAGGCTGCAGAAAATCTAAAGACTTAGTATTATCTGCATGTTCATACAAAAGACAAACCATGTGGGTATTAGTCTATTCATTTTAATCTATTTTAAATTAAAAGTAAGAAATCAAATCCGGGGTCCTTTTAACTTACATTCTTATTAGATCTGTCTGTAATCTTTTTCGATTTTGAGTTAAACATAAAAAATACAGCACTCTTCAATATATAACCACAGTAGTAATAGGTCAGCCTCATATTTTAAATTGAAGAGATTGGTAGGGATGTTTCACATATAATCTATGCTTAGTAGTATAGCGGTCAAGGACTATTTTGTAGAATAGGACATTAAAATTAAAAGCTGTCAGAATTATCTTTTATAATTTGTTTTCTAGTTGTACTTTTAAAATAAATAAACTTATAGAAAGAGAAGGTTTCCTTCATTGAATTAACAAGGGTTGCCTATAATCAGATGTAAAAGATCAACATAGTGGTCTGCATGTTTAGAGGTTAGAGAGACCTTGGTTAAAATCATTGACCAAAAAGGAGGCAGAACTATAAGATTTTTACTTAACAATACATAATTGTCCCAACAGCAAAAGGGAGCCAAATATTCAAGAGTTAGCCCATGCTACATCTTGTGAATAAATGATATGAAACCCACCCTGCAATGTACCATGCAGATAAAGGTTTATTAAGGACTCATGTTTGAATTCCAGCCCAGTCACAGTTTGTGTTGAGTTTTCAAATGCTTGTTATGTCTGCACAGGTTTTTTCTCCTGGCACTCTGGTCTCCTCCTACTGCTGAAAGACACAAATAGGTGAGACACAAGAGGTGAGTTTATGTAGGGAATTAAACAGCAAGTTCTATCTCTCGGCTAAATGGAGACTTCCATCATTCTGTGGCTAATGTGGATGCTTAGTTGTTACAGAGCGTTCTCGTGCAACAGCTAGTCTTTCTTTCAGCTTTGCTCTGTACACACCACTAGTTACAGATAATCATATTAATAATAACAATAATTCATTAGATTTATACATCACTTTTCAAGGTACTCAAAGCACTTTACACAGTGAGTGGGGTGCCATTTAACCACCACTAATATTCAGCATCCACTTGAATGATGTGACTGTAGCCATTTTGTGCCAGTACTCTCACCACACGTTAGTTGTTAAGTTGTGAAAGGGTGAGAGGTAGTTTGCCAGTCAGAGACATGGGATGATTAGGGGGCTGGAGTGACAAGGCTGTGGTGGACTATTTAGCCAGGACACAAAGGATGCTCAGGGATCTTTAATGACCACAAAGAGTCAGGACCTTGGTTTTATGTCATTGGGGTAACTTTTTGGATATTTAGATTGGTATAACACGAGGGTTGCAAGTTTCTTGATAACACAGAATAGCTCTAAAAATCTGGATCATGCCCCTCTGACACATTAACATCATAATCACAGGAGGTGATTATTTAGCCTGTTTAACTCAAATAATTATCAGTAATGTAATACATGATGTAGAAGGCTGGGCCTGTAAGTGTAAGAATTAAATTGAATTGGTTTGAGTTGAATTTATTCTGTAACCCTAAAAGGTCCGTATATACATATACAGTACATATCTACAGCATGTATGTGTATATATACTGTTTATACAGAGGAAGTGTCTAGCCACTGCAGAAAGTGGTATTGTGCTGACATTAGATAAATCATGAAATCCTAAAGCATAAAAGACAACAGGATTAGTTGCTGAAATTCATCCAGTGCTGACAGGAATGTCTCCTGCCAGCCATGACCTTGGGTAAAGGTGGTTTAATTGGCATCACTGCATACAAGGCAGGAACCAAACCCAATAGGAATCCAAGTTGAATTTTGGGTTGAGGTTAATTCCGGGGAGCTGCATGATGTTATAGAATCTTACCTGTAATCTCTGCGTGGTACACATAAGATGATCTATTTGATCTTAGCTAGTCAAGGTTTTAGGAGAGTACAGATTCTGTTTTTTGGCTTTTGGCTCTAGAATGCTCACTCTGTTATCAGCAAAGCCTGTAATGGTGTTCGTAGAAGAGCAGAAAGGGCAAAACAGGAGGATGGCGGCTTAATATCAAATGTTAATAGGTAGTCCTAGTAGTTCAAAAATAGGTCTGGTTCTTCAAGAGAGGTGATCCTTATTTACAATATAAGATTATTACATTCAGCACATCTTGGTTTGTTGATTTTATTCATTGTTTTGGTTGGAGTACTGAGTTACAGTACATTTAAATGACCCCAAAGGGGATACATTTGATGTTATTTAGTTCCTCCTTTCCATCTGTTTTTATACGCCTGTTTATAATTACTGCAGTCCTGACAGCAACTGATACAAAATAGTAGCCAACCCTGGTTGGACACCAAGTCGATTGTATGTCATATTAACAAGCAAATATGCTAGTATTCACCAATTCTATCCTATTTTATAGTTTTCATTTAATCTAATAGGCATCTGGAATCTCAAGAAAAACTCCACATGTATACAAGACAAAAATGAAGATTCCACACAGGAAGTGACTGGGCAAGTAATCAAATCCATGCCCTCAGATATCTGGGACAGTAGTGCACCACTATTTTCTAAGTAGTTCTTGATTTTATAATTTTTGGCAAAGCGTATTTTGATATTTGTTTGAAGTTTATACTTGGAAAAACTTCTACCCATCCTCTCTTGTCTCCCTTGCCTACTGTGACAGCAGATGGTGCTATACCAGCGCTTAACCCGACACAGATAGACACGGGAGGCACTGATAAAACAAAAATGTCTTTTATTTATTCTTTGCTCGTGTGGAACGTCTTCCCCATTCCCACGAGCACAAAACACAGTCCCCAAAGCACAAAACACACAATTCTTAGTCCTCTTCTCTCTGTCTCCACCACTCCTCTCCAGCAAGCTTCATCCACTACCACCCGACTTTGGCTTCTGAAATAGTGTCTGCTGGCTCTTTATATAGGTCACCCGGAAGTGCTCCAGGTGCTCGTTTACCTACTTCCAGCAGCACTTCCGGGTGTGGCGGAAGAACCACCCACATGGGCTCAGAAATAGTTGCAGCACATCCTGGCAACACCCAACAGGGCTGTAAAGAACTCTAATTCCCACAAAGCCTGTCAGGAGTCCGAGGTACTGCTGCCATCCAGGGGGGCTGCCATCTAGCGTTCTGGGGGAGGTGATGCTCTATCCACACTTGCTCCCTCGGTCCTTCCAAGGCAGAGGCATCCCAGCTGGATAAGGGCCCAGGCCATCCATGACACTACATTTTTTTTTATAGACTTCATAATATGAAATGTTGTAGCCAAGGTTTGCACTGCTGCTTCATGGGTCTAATGTCCTGGGTTCAAATCCCTCATTGAGCATTGTCCATGTGGAGTTTGTACATTTTCCACATGTCTATGTTGGTTGTCTTTTGGACACTTCCATTTTTCCAAAATCATGAACATTATGTTAATAGTTGATTCCAAATTGGTTCCAGTCTCAGTGTCTTAACACTAGAATCCCTGAAGCCTACGCAAATATTTGTAATGCCGGGTCACCTTAAATTCCTTTGCACTTTCGTCAGCAGTGTGTTTGTTTTGCAAATGTGTCAATCAGCACAAGCAGCAAGCAGCCTGTTATCCCATCCCACACCAAGGCAGCTGAAGTCAAGTCAGACGCACAATTCTCGGAGCTGGGAGTAAGGTGTCTGGAATTGTGTAGGGTAAATAATATATTGTTATTTGGAATACAATGATCTGTATAAATGTAGGATGACAGGAAATGCGAGGCAAGAAATGCTGAACACATAACTAAAACAGAAAATTTTTCATGTTACACTAATAATTGACAAAATGTTGACATGAAGTGTATAATGTGTGAAGACTGTAGTCCAAATATCTAATAAACACTTTCACAAAAGGTATAACAAAACAAGTGCGGTTTTATTCAAGAATATAACCAAAGAAAAAGAAATTGCTCACTGTATATGTTACTTGCAGTGTGTAAAAACTGAAGCCCAACTATCAATCGATATGAGGTAGACATGTCTTCTTGGCTGGTACAGAGGTAAGGGCTGCTGCCTCAATCAAGAGGTTCTGTGTTCAATCTCGGGTTCTCCTCGCATTTACTGTTTTGCGTAGTGTGTTTCCATTATTGTAACTACAAACCGGATTCCAAAAAAGTTGGGACACTAAACAAATTGTGAATAAAAACTGAATGCAATGATGTGGAGACGGCAAATGTCAATATTTTATTTGTAATAGAACTTAGATGACAGATCAAACGTTTAATCCGAGTAAATGTATCATTTTAAAGGAAAAATATGTTGATTCAAAATTTCACGGTGTCAACAAATCCCAAAAAAGTTGGGACAAGTAGCAATAAGAGGCTGGAAAAAGTAAATTTGAGCATAACGAAGAGCTGGAAGACCAATAAACACTATTAGGTCAATTGGCAACATGATTGGGTATAAAAAGAGCTTCTCAGAGTGGCAGTGTCTCTCAGAAGCCAAGATGGGTACAGGATCACCAATTCCCACAATGTTGCGCAGAAAGATAGTGGAGCAATATCAGAAAGGTGTTACCCAGCGAAAAATTGCAAAGACTTTGCATCTATCATCATCAACTGTGCATAACATCATCCAAAGATTCAGAGAATCTGGAACAATCTCTGTGCGTATGGGTCAAGGCTGTAAAACCATACTGGATGCCCGTGATATCCGGGCCCTTAAACGACACTGCACCACAAACAGGAATGCTACTGTAAAGGAAATCACAGAATGGGCTCAGGAATACTTCCAGAAACCATTGTCAGTGAACACAATCCACCGTGCCATCCGCTGTTGCCAGCTGAAACTCTACAGTGCAAAGAAGAAGCCATTTCTAAGCAAGATCCACAAGCTCAGGCGTTGTCACTGGGCCAGGGATCATTTAAAATGGAGTGTGGCAAAATGGAAGACTGTTCTGTGGTCAGGCGAGTCACGATTCAAGTTCTTTTGGAAATCTGGGACGCCATGTCATCCAGACCAAAGAGGACAAGGACAACCCAAGTTTTTATCAACGCTCAGTTCAGAAGCCTGCATCTCTGATGGTATGGGGTTGCATGAATGCGTGTGGCATGGGCAGCTTGCATGTCTGGAAAGGCACCATCAATGCAGAAAAATATATTCAGGTTCTAGAACAACATATGTTCCCATCCAGACGTCATCTCTTTCAGGGAAGACCCTGCATTTTTAAACAAGATAATGCCAGACCACATTCTGCATCAATCACAACATTGTGGCTGCTACGGAGAAGGATCTGGGTACTGAAATGGCCAGTCTGCAGTCCAGATCTTTCACCTATAGAGAACATTTGGCGCATCATAAAGAGGAAGGTGCGACAAAGAAGGCCCAAGCCAATTGAACAGTTAGAGGCCTGTATTAGACAAGAATGGGAGAGCATTCCTATTTCTAAACTTGAGAAACTGGTCTCCTCGGTCCCCAGACGTCTGTTGAGTGTTGTAAGAAGAAGGGGAGATGCCACACAGTGCTGAAAATGGCCTTGTCCCAACTTTTTTGGGATTTGTTGACCACCATGAAATTCTGAATCAACATATTTTTCCCTTAAAATGATACATTTTCTCAGTTTAAACTTTCGTTCCGTGATTTATGTTCTATTCTGAATAAAATATTAGAAGTTGGCACCTCCACATCATTGCATTCAGTTTTTATTCACGATTTGTATAGTGTCCCAACTTTTTTGGAATCCGGTTTGTATTACAGTGTATAATAAAAACATACATTTGATTTGAGTCTGTACCAGCCTGTGTAAATTTATGGTATTTGTAAAAGTTAGTATTGAAAGGATAAAAGCAGACACACAAATGCAGCTCAATCATTTCTTCTTGGTGTCTTGTTAAGCAAACAGACACAGCGGTGTCTATGGTAGATGTTACTTTTCCTTTCATACAGATTCACATCAACATGTCATTTGAACAAATTTTTTATTCAAGAATCCAAGAATAAAACTGAGTAAAAAATCATTAAAATTCAGTTTTATTCAAGAATCCAAAAATAAAACTGAATAAAAAAATTGTTCAAATGACATGTTGATATGAATGTCCATGTGTGAGGGAAAAGTGCCATAAATTTACACGGGATGTTACAGACTCGCATCAGATGTATATTTTTGTTATATGATGAGAATAATAATTGCAGCTCACTACTCAAAGCGCTAAATACAGAGAAGTTGCGGGATTTGAAACTATTACCTCACCATTGCTAAACAATAGCTTATCCAACTGCACATCTGTGCAGTTGATGACAAAGCAGCATTACCACTATGACAACTGGTTGAAAATGAAACTCACAAGCACGCACGTATGCAAACATCTTTTATTTTGTTCCGACTGATAGTTAGGCTTCAGCAACATGGCACTTGAGCAGTTTCTTTCTCTGTGGTTTTATTCTTGAATAAAAGCATACTTGTTTTGTTACACTTTTTGTGAAAGTGTTTCTTGGATATTTGGGCATCACACATACTACACTTCATGTCAAAATTATATCGTTATTACTATAACATATGAAAGCATTTTCCATTTTAGCCGTGTGTTCAGCATTTCTTGCACCGCATTTCCTCTGTCATTCTATATTTACACAGATCGTTGTAGACACGGAACACACATGAAATGTTTGTATTTCAAATCACAATTATTTCATTACTTGTATAATTCCTTACAAACACATCACCAGATAAACACTTCAGCACAGACTTCAGCTGTGAGGATTGTGGCAGGGTGATACCTTCATCTGACTGAATGGTGATGGGGAGGAGTAGCAGGCTGCATTCTGCTAAACCACACATTTGTAAAACAAAAATGGGGTGTTAGAGCAGTGATAAGGAGCTATGTGCTTCTTGGGGTATGTCAGGAAAATTTAAGGTGGTTGGGGCAATGAAAATAAGCTTTAAGGATTCTAGTGTTAAGTGTGTGTGTCCATGGCCTGCGTGAAGAACTGGCTCAGCTGTCCAGGGCTGTTTCCTGCCTTACTTCCAGTGCTGCCAGGATAGGCTCTTGCCCTCCATAACCATGATCCAAGTTAGGCAGGTTCAAGAAAAATGTTATAGTATGAAATGCTTTTGTCAGCACTTGTGTTAGGGTCTGTTTGCATTGTCTCCCCTGAAAATTATTCCTCTGTATTTCCAGAAGAATTTTACAATTAGTTATTGAGGTTATCTCATGATTGTTTTCATTTTCTTCATATGGAAACCAGGACTATGGCCATAATTAAACATCCTCATTGTTGCATGTCTAGAAACACAAAGCTCTTAATATTCATATTAAGTGCAAGATTTTTAAATTGAGCAACATGCTGATTTGCCTTACAGCATAGTATTTTACTATGATACATATTTCTAAAAGGTAAGAGCAAGCAGTCCAATTGACTTGCTTAGAGAATAAGCATTGTGTGACTGACCTTTAGTCTTGTACTTTTATTGTTTCTTTAGGTACTAGGTCAAATTAATGATGGTAGAATTTACTTGGATGTGATGTAAACTGTATCAGCTGTTGCATTACTCATAACTCTGCCATCTGATTTCTGAAACTGCTTATTGACACATGCTATCATTTAAAATGTTACTTTCTATGTAATATAATTTCATTTAATCAGTCAGTCAGTTATTATCCAACCCGCTATATCCTAACACAGGATCACAGGGGTCTGCTGGAGCCAATCCCAGCCAACACAGGGTGCAAGGCAGGAACAATTCCCAGGCAGGGTGCCAGCCCCACCGCAGGGCACACGCACACACTAGGGACAATTTAGGATCGCCAATGCACTTAACCTGCATGTCTTTGGACTGTGGGAGGAAACTGGAGCACCAGGCGGAAACCCACGCAGACACAGGGAGAACATGCAAACTCCACCCAGGTCTCCTTACTGCAAGGCAGCAGCGCCACCAATGCGCCACCGTGCCACCCCTAATTTAATTTATTTTACTGTAATTGTTTTAGGAAGTTTCTGGAACCATTTTGTTTTTCCTCCACAAGTCATGATTTTCTTTTAACTCTTTGAGGGCTGAAAATTTTTTACAAAAAACAATTTTCTGAAAAGCAATGGCTTGCTGCCAAACTGTCTTCATGTGGCTGAGGCAGCAGCAGCAGCGGTCACAGTTGCAGTGCATTGCAATGTGGTTTCTACCTCTTATCATTGTTAAGTGGCAGTCCTCCCAGGCAAACAAGTGCCGTAAGCGTGTCAGCTACTTGAACCTGTTCAGCACCATGATTAGCTGGGGACCAGTCAGCTGAAGCTGGAACCTTAAATTCGTTTTCGATCGCTTGTATCAAAATCGGAGTCTGACAAGTCATAGTCCAGTTCAGAAAGAATAGTCAAAATGTTGTCCATGGAGTATTTTGCTTTACACATCCGCTTTGATCCCTCGCCAGGTATCAGGGCCATTTTTGCCGTTGTTTGTGCCTTGTTACTCACGGGAGCGCAGGAAATCCCGGTCAGAACCAATGAAGCTAACTTTCCTTCTAGCAATGAGAGTCCAACTAAAACATAACATTATGTTTTGTCACCATTTACAGTTGATTCCCATCGGCAACTCCTCCTTTTGACAAAAGTTAACATCATATCACAGTTTCCTTTATTATAAGTGTATTGCCAAAAGTAACAAACATTTAAGATATTGATTCGGTAAATTTCGGTAATTTCCCCTTGGGATTAATAAAGTATCTATCTATCTATCTATCTATCTATCTATCTATCTATCTATCTATCTATCTATCTATCTATCTATCTATCTATCTAAAGATATTAGAACATTAGAAAATTTGGACAATATCAGGCCATTCAGCCCAGCAAAGCTTGCAAGTTCTATCTATATAATTACTGTAAAATAACATCAAGCGTAGTTTGGAAGGTCCCTAAATTCCCACTTTCTACCACTCTACTTGCTTACTTATTCTATATGTCATTGGTTCTCTGTGTGAAGAAAAAATTCACCCTTAACAACTTTCCATCTATGTTTCCATGTTCTTGTTGAACTCATTTTATAGTAGTAGTCTCAATCCACTGTACTAATTCCTTTCATAATTTTAAACACTTCAGTCATGTTACCAGTTAGTTTCCATGTGCTTAAACTGAAAAGGCTCATCCCTTTTCATCTTTCATCATAACTCATCCCCTACAGAGCCTTTTTGCTCTTCTCTGGTCTGTTTCTATTACTGCTATGCCTTTTTTTGTATGCCGAAGATCAAAACTGCATGCTTAAACATAACCTTCTTTGATTTGTACTCTACACATCATGTCATTTAACCTAACATTCTGTTAGCCTTCTTAATGGCTTCTGAACAGTATGTTGGTTTGTTGAGTCCACATCAACGCCCAAGTCCTTCTCATAAGGTGTACTGTAATATTTTGTGTATTCAGATCTAACATTTTTACTTCCTACGTGTAATACTTCACATTTACTTAACATTACATTTCATCTGATGCAAATCTACCCAAGCCTGAATCCCCTTGTAATGACTTGACATATTCTAGATTATTTGACAGTCCACCTATCTTGGTATCATCTACACACTTAACCAGCTTGTTATTTATATTCCTATCCAAATTATATAAAATATAAAGAGGACCTAGCACTGATTCCTGAGGGGCACCACTCTTAACATTACCAAATTATGATAAGGCTCCTCACACTGTAACCCCCTGCTTTTTGTGTTTTAGCCAGTTCCGTACCCATATTTGCACTACACCTTGAGCTCCCACATCTTTTAATTTCATACCCGGCATTTTATGTGGGACCTTAACAAATGCTTCCCGAAAGTCAAGATAAATATCATACACACTACTTTTATCCGATCCTTTTGTTTCTCCCTCCCTGTTAGTAAAACATGACCTGTCCCATCTGAAACTCTTCAGTAAAACCCCTGTTCTTTCTATGTGTTGCTCAGCTTTTTCCTTAATAATTCCTTCCATTAATTTACCTGTGATGCATGTTAAACTTATTGGCCTATATAGTTACAGTACTTGGAACTGCCTGATCGCCATTTTTATATGACAGAATAACATTTGCAATTTTCCAGTCCATCAGAATTTTCACAGTGCGCAGTGACTTCTTAAAAATATGCATCAAGAGTTTATATATGTACTTGCCAATTACTTAAGAACTTGAGTATTAATATCATCTGGACCCGGTGATTCATTTGATTTCAGCCTATTTACTCAGAGCAGAACTTCTCCTTCTAAAATTTACAAATCGTATCAATATCTCCTTTGTAGTCCCTGTTGTCACTGGGAGATTATCCACTTCCTCACATGTGAAGATGTCAGTAAAATGCAAGTATAGAGTACTCACCATTTCAGTGTCTGTATATTTTAATTCCCTTTACTTTTCCTGATGCACTTCACTTCCTCCTTGACTGTTCTTTTACAGTCTGACAGCCTTCCGTTTGCGTCATTGAATATGAACTGGAAATTATTACTAAATCAATCAAATAAGCTTATCTTTGTTTATTTCTTGACCTAATTCTCATCCTTATTGATTAATTTATGCCATTATTTAAAAAAAATTGAGACAATAGGTGAAATTACTTGTTACAAAAATATTCACCCCCTTGAAAGTTTTCCAATTTTATTCTTATACAAAATTGAATGACAGTTGATTTAATTAGTCTCTTTTGACACTCATCAACAAACTATTTAATGTCAAAGTGAAAGCAGATCTCTGCAAAGGGGTCTAAATTAATTATAAATATAAAGCAATATTTAGAAGATGCACCTTTGGCAGCACTGGCTGCCTTGAGTTTGTGTGTGAAGGTCTCTATCAGCTTTGCATTACTGGACACTACCATTTTTACTCATTCTTCTTAAAAAAACCTGCTGTAGCTATGTCAGGCAGGGGGATTGTGAGTGAGCAGGTAGCTACATATTCTCAGTTTGATTGGGATCTGGACTCTGACTCATCCACTCAAGACATTTAACATCATTGCTTTAAAGCCATTCCTGTGTTGCTTTGGTTTTATGCTTGTGATTATTGTCTTGCATTTATGTTGCCCTCTACCCTTAAAATCCTTATAGAGCCTGTCTCATCCCCAAAATATGACGCTGTCACCACAATGCTTGATAGTGTTTTTGATAATGTGCTACTTCTTGCATGATCACTCAGTTTTTGTGGCCTGCTTGCTGTAGGCAGATTTACTGCTGTGCCATGCTTTTTCTGTTTCTTAATCATTGATATAACTGGACTATAGGGATATTCATTGACTTGAATATTTTCCTGTATCCATCTCCTGACTTGTACTTTTTAATCACCTTTTCATGGAGTTGCTTGTAATGTTCTTTTGTCTTCATTGTATAGTTTAGGCCACCATCCTGACTCAGCACAAGTTTGACCTTTCCAGGTACAGGACCAGTTGTATTATAATTAGTTGAAACCTTTGAACTATAGACAGGTGATCTCAATTGAACTAATAATGTGAATTCTGAACCCAATGATGATGGTTCTAAACCCAGTGATGATTTATGTGTGTCATATTACGGGATTAAATACTTATGTATGAAATAAATTATTTTGTGCTTTTTATTTGTAATTAATTTAGACCACTTTATAAAGATCTGTTTAAGCATTAAGCAGTTATTTTTTGTTAAATCTGTGTCAAAAGCCAGATTAAATCAACTGTGATTCAATGTTGCATAACAGTAAAATGTGAAAACTTTCAAGGGGGTGAATACATTTATAGGCATTCTGTATTGTTTTAAGTTATGGCCAAAATTAACATTGTAGTTAAGTAAAAAAAATCTCCTTAAAGTCATCCAGCACATCTCCTGTACTGCAGTTTTTCCAAGAAATATTGTCTGCACTTTTATTACATTCTAGGTCATGTTGTGATGTCCAGTCTAACATTTTTATTACATTGCATTCTTTTCCTGGCAGCCTGGCTGTTCAGTCATCATGTTGCTGCCTCAGATAACAAGCAACAATCTGGATTCACATACTGGCTCGACTTATATGTGGACCTTGTAATGAAACAAGTGTGAATTATAAATGGAGGGATTCATTTTCTTTATTGCAAGCTGGTCAGAGTGCACATATTGATCAATGCCTAACAAGAGAATAAAAAAAAAAAGCTGAAAACTGTGAACAGAACCAACATGAAATTATGCTGTTATAGAATCTCCAATAGATAAGTCAGCAAGTTATCCTTTGTCATCAGAACTGTGACTTTGTGTGTTATAATCGACTATGGGCAGATATTTATTTTTTAAGAGAGCTGTTGACCGGACTTTTTATTTCTTCTTCTCTGTCATCAGCTGGCTATATCTCAATTATTTTAGTAGATTTTATATTCTAATACGGTATTTGTTTAGTAGTATATTTTTCCTTAAGTTTTACTATGTGTGTCATACAGTTTGTGTGTTTACGAGGTGTGGCAGAAAAGTAATGAGACTGGCAACACTGCGCTGTTGTCCTTGATAGAGCACGTGTATCAGTACCCTCCCATAGCTCAGTGCGAGTTTCAACTCCTTCCGTTAACTACGTGATTTTTGTGACTGCTATTAGCGAAGTTGTGTTTTTGGTTGTGCGTCACGCAAAGTGGAACAGCGGAATTTGGAGCAACGTTGTGCCATTAAACGGCAAGTGTGACGTTTGAAAAGTTAAAACAGGCCTATGGGGAACATTCTTTATCCCAAGCTCAAGTTTTTCGCTGGCACAAATCATTTTTGGAAGGCAGAAAACACGTTGAAGATGAACACCGTTCAGGGAGGACTTCAACTTCGAAAACCAATGAAAACATCAAACGTGTGAACACTCTTGTGAGAACAGACCGTTGTTTAACATTAAGAATGTTGAGTGAACAATTAAATTTGAACAGATTTACCGTTCATCAAATTTTGACTGAACATTTGCACATCCGAAAGGTCTGTGCCAAAATGGTGCCGAAAAACTCCCCTCTCCATAACAGAATTTTTGACCTCAAAAGGCATTCCTGTGGTTCCCCAGCCCCCTTATTCACCTGACCTCAGTCCGTGTGACTTTTTCCTTTTTCCTAAACTGAAAAATGTCCTCAAAGGACGTCATTTTGGAACTTTAGAAAACTTCCAAAAGAGTGTAACGGACATGCTGAAGACCATACCGGTTGAAGACTTCCAGTGCTGCTACCAACAGTGGGAACAACGTCTCCATCGGTGTGTAGGGAACTACTTTGAAGGGGATAACATTGATGTTTGAAAAAAATAAAAACTTTGGTAAATAAAAAATCAGTCTCATAATTTTTCTGCCACACCTATACATATATGTTCAACAATAAATTGAATTGAATTGGGTTTGTTTTGAACCTGGCATATTGTGTTGCATTTCCTTATGTGTAGTTTAGATCTAGCCCTTCTCTGATAGAGACCATGTCTGTGATTTGTTGCACTGATTTTTTACTTGCTTAGGTTCTCCCATTTATTCACATAAAAGCACTCATTAGCTTTCTGTCATCATTTTTTTATGTGTCTGATCAGGGTCCCTTCTCTGTAGGTCAATTTAAAAGAATGGATAATTCTGTGTTTTTTCCTGTTTCCTAATGAAACTAACTTAATTTTACATGTGGGAAATTTCACCACCCTAGAAATGTGGTATATCCCTTTCCAGCTCTCTCACGTTTACTGTCATGACTGCTTGATTAAGTGTTCCCTAAACTCAGTTTGAGTTTTAGAGAGATCTCAAAGGTAAACGTTAGTGCACCAGAGATTATTTTGGAGTTTTATATCAAAGCGAAGCAGTGCTTATCAATCACAGCATGACAACAATCACAAAAAAAAGAAAATGTCCGAGTTGTTGAGCAGCTGATTCAGCTTGCAAATGAACAAATAGGTAAAAACAAAAGTAAGTTGGATACATTGTGGCTATAATTTTCTAAATAATTTAGGGTGAGTTTGCAATATAACAATATTAAAAAATACAGAGGGGACATATATTTGACTTTTTACGTTTACATTTGACTTCAGATGCTATAGAATAGCAAAAATAGGAAATTTCAATCAAGAATAAAATTGGAAAATGGAAACTTGGGAAAGTTTTTTTCTGGTATATGGCAGGCATCTATTTTGACACAGTTTTCCCTTGTTGTGATTGTGGCATCAGCTGACGTATTCTAGCTGATCTGTCTGTTTAAACCTTGGTCCCAGAATAGTAACATCTATTGATCTTTAAGCTGTAGGATTAACTTAATTTGAGTGGAGGCTTATTTGTTTGATGTCTGGCAGATAGAACTATTTTGTTTGTCTGCATTGCTGATGATCAAAGTTCATTTCCTGCTGTAACAATTTACCTTTATTTAATTAAACAACAAATTACTGCATTAATGCTGTTTCTGTTGCATGAATTTTTTAGTATGCCTTTGGACTGTATTTTTGAGCTCCTTAATGCACTGCAGGGTCTGAAGGTGAGATTTATGTTGAAAATCACATTTCATATTTAAACACTTTTATACAACATACCATAGACATAGGACAGCTGCTGCATAAATTATTATTAATAATGTTAACATTATTAAACCCACTTAATTTAAGTCAAGCCCACAGGGAATTTTAAGACAAGTCTTAACAAAAACATCTTACCTAATACAATAAGTTGTAGTTCAAGGTGAATTCTTTGAGTAATAATGAACTTAATATCTTAGGCTTAAAAGTCTTAATATTTTGATAAATATGCCCGTGTTTTAGATAATAGTTGTTTTTGAGCTGTTGCAGAATAATCTTTTGTGCAGTAACTGAGCAAATTATTACTATATTAATACTGGGTAGAACCTCCTTTTGCTCTTATAACTGCATCAGTCCTTAAAAATCTACAGGATGTTGAAAGAATTCTTTTGAGATTTTGGTCAATGTTGACACGATTTCATCACACAGTTCCCGTAGATTTTTCATTTGCACATTCTTGCTTCAAATATCCCGTTCTATCACATTCCATGGCTATGCTATTTGATTCAGATCTAGTGACTGGGATGGCCACTGAAGAACACTGAACTCATTGTCATTTTCATTTACATTCAAACTATGACTGATTGGTATTAACAGGCCCAAAGTGTGCCAAGTAAACATTCCCCACACCAGTGCACTTCCACCACCCCCAGCCAAGACTGTTAACACAAGGCAGGCTGGGTACATGGGTTCATGCTGTTGGTGCCAAATTCTGACCCTACCATCTGTGTACCTCAGCAGAATTCAAGATTCCTCAGACCAGGTTATGTTTTTTGCAGTCTTCAGTTGTCAGGTTTTGATGGGACTGTCCACTGTAGCCTCAGCATTCTGTTCTTGGCTGACAGGATTGGATCCCAGCATGGTCTTCTGCTGTTGTTGCCCATTCACCTCAAGGTTCGACATGTTGTGCATTCTGAGATGCTTTTCTCCTCTCCACAGTTGTACAGACTGGTTATCTGAGTTACTTTAGCCTTTCTATCAGCTCAAACCAGTCTGGCCATACTTCTCTGACCATCGTCAAGTAAGCTTCATCCAGTTTGGGGTTATGGGGATTGAAGCCACTCCAGCAGCATAGTGTCATTTCTTAATATATGTTATTTGATCCCTAGAGTTTAGAACATTTGTTTTATAAATAAGAGGCAGCATGGCCAAGGGGCTAATGAAAACTAGAAGGTTGTCAGTTCAGTTTCCACTACATATTAAACTTGCTTGTGATTAATGTTTGATACAGTAGTCAAAAGCATACTATATCATGTAGCCTTAACTCTCAATTTATATCAATAACCACAATGCAAAACATTTAATATTGCTGTACTGATAAACCAGAATTTTTTAAATGAGGTTACAGTATAAAATGCTGCTACCTCACAGTTTCATTATGCTGCATTCAAATCAAATGCATTACAATGTATTTGTGCGTTCTCCTCTATCTTTGTGGTATGCTGAGTTTCCTGTCCACGTCCTAGATGGGCAGGTTAAGTTGGTACTCTAAATTAGTCCAGTATGCTTGTGTGGATGTTCTGCAATGGACTATCAACCTGTCCAGGGTTGACTCTTGCCTTCTGCCTGACATGCAGTAAGAGTAGGCTTCAGCCTCCAACAACTCTGAATTGGATGAACCAGAGTATGAAGATGATAAGATGGGTAAACTAGAATCATGGCGCAATTTTTAGATTAAAGACGTTCATGTGAAATTATTAGTTGGAGAAGGTCTTGAATAAATTAAGCACTTAAATGTTTGTTACATATTTTCAGCAGTCATTAAGAAAAATATTCAGTTTATTCTGGTTAAGTTCACTCTCTCTTATGACTCTGAGCCTGATGTGCTGTACAATAATTACAAGTATAATATGAAAAAAATAACTTCAACATAGATCATAGTAGTAACTTAAACATCTATAATTACGATGAGCTCTATTGTCTGCTTGTTTCTGTCCCAATATATGAGGGCTGATTGAAAGGTTTTAAGACACAGTACTGCACATGTCCTGCGTGGTGAGGAAATTGAGGTCAAGGCCTTCTGACTGTATACCAGTAGTGGGACCAATTTTCAGTTTAATCCTTGAAGCCAAACTTGTTGTGCAGCAAAATGTGAAATTGAATTTTCTCCAAACTTTGAACAAACTGGTTAAGAGACTTTTGAAATGTCAAGCACGGGAAGTGGAGACAATGGGCTGGGCAACAATTTTCCTGTGGATGAAACCTTTCAAAGATTGATGAGTCGAAAAAGCATAAAGAGAATAAAGGAGCTCTGTGTGCTGCATTGAAAGTAATGTCAAAACATTTTCTGCTGCAATTCTTTGAGAAATGTTTGCAGTCTGCAATAAATGTGTGGTGTGTGAAGAAATATATGTTGAAATGCAAAAGTCCCCAAACCTGAACCATGTTCAGATGTGAAATGACAGATATAATCTCAAAACTCTTCAATCAGTTCTCATATTTAACTCAAGTAAGAAACAGGCAAAGCATGTGCTGTGATGTAAGATTTTGCATATAAGTTGATAAATATTTTGTATGTCTTTATTTGTAATTTAGGCAAAACTAAGTCAGGAAAGTGAATTTTACGACAGAGTTGGGGGACGTGCTTGAAACAAATGTTTCTTTGCTAGAGTCCCTCTCTCATCCTCCGCACAAAGCCAAGTACCATGATGTCCTATTGGCTGTAGGGGTTGGACAGAACATCTGTAAATTTGCTCACTCCCTCTTACTCTCTCTCTCTCTTACTAACATTTGAGGAAGAAGCTTCTTTTACCAAACTGATGAACTGAAAGGACAAAACAATGGAGAGCACAGCTTGGCAGCCATATTGAACAGACATGTGGCTGAAAGCTGACCACAAATGAACCAGAGACATTTTTAAGTAATTAACAAGTCTGTATGCTGCCTGAAACTACACATCACCATTTAATCAGGTTGTATGTGTGCCGATATTCAAATGTACTTTGCATATTATTTTTTTTATGAATATTACTAATAATACATTGTTTAAATTGTAACTTAACTCCTGCTTGTCTTTTACTATACCTAATTGCCTGAGGTTATAGATATAGAAGGGAAGGTGGGGAGAAGTTATATACTATAATACCTTGTAAACAGTGGTAAGTCTGTGGGATTTGAGGCGTTCTGACAGGCTACATCTTAATAATACAAAGGGGAAAGTCGAGCAATATATTACTCTACCAAGACAAAACAGCATGTTTATTTTGAAACACACTTACTATTTGAAAGGATGACTTCTGTTTTTCTACAGTTCAATTCAGTTTATTTTGGTGTAGTGTTCTTCACTGATTGCACACTCAGAGCACTGTAACAAATTCATAGGTAAATGCAATTACAAACTGTTCATATTACTAATTACAAAGCCTTACTCACAGTGACCACATTTCCCATTTATATCAATCTTTCAAATAAATTTTCAATATTACATGGAAAAAGTGTTTCTTCATCCATTCATTCATTTGCTAAATGTGCTTTGTCTAACACAATAATGATAGAAAATGAAGCCTTTGTTGGACACAAGGCAAGAGTCATCATTCAACAGGACCTCAGTATATTACTGAATACTCTCACAAGAACAATTCACTCTTTCCTGTGTATACTGGAATGAGCACACTTCTTTTCCAATCTTCAAGAATCCTCCCTTCACTTATATTCAGATTGTCCAACCATTCAACCCTAGAAACTTCTGTTGCTTAAAAATTTTAAACACCATTCAGTTCGGCCTGCTATTTTATCTGTCTTCATCTTTTTCAGTTCTTTTTCAGCCTGCTCTTTTAAAAAATCATTGTTCTCCTTATTCAGCAATTTGTCCATATGCTTTTTCCAGGTATCTTGAATCCTATTACTATCAATCGTGATTTCGACTTCAGCATTTTTCAGTCATTTCACATCTACCACATCAAGTCTTTATTTTACCATCTGTTTCACGATCCTGAACACGTTTCTCTTTCATTGCTGATTCAGCAGATCACTTGCAAACCTCCATCTCAGTTTCTTGAATCTTCACAACTGCTTATTTAACATTCCACTTTTCTTCTGTATAGATTGGCATATCACATTCTGTCACCTCTTATACAATCTCATGTTTTCCTCAAATGCCATCTGTCCTCAGCATTCCACCACTCCGTTTCCTTGTGTCTTGGCAGGCTGTTTGTCCAGCTGCAGACTTCTTGTTTTCAGACAGACAGTGTTCATCACTGACAACTTGCCATTCACACCCACTCTGTTGTAAGATGCTGCTTTTTCCAGTTAAGAATAATTTAAAAAATTAAGCATTTTCTTTGTTTTGCAGATTCGGAAAAAGTTCTTCCTGCTCTTGTTTCAGCCAGTCTTGACTATTGTATCTCACTGTACAGTGGTTTCAGTCAGATGCTTCTGTCTCGCCTGTAGCTGGTCCAAAACTCTGCTGCAAGGCTCTTAACTGGGTCATGTAAGTGTGAGCACTTCTATTTTGGCTTCACTTCATTGGCACCCTATCAGTCTTAGAGTTGATTTTAAAATTTTATTGTACACATTTAAATGTATAAATAGTTGGGTCCTGGCTTATCTGTCTGACCTCCTTGTCTCTTATCTCCCTTCTTGATCCCTGAGATCATCTGACCAGTTGCTACTGGCCTTACTATGATCATGGCGAAAGAAATGGGGTAATCATGCTTTTGCGGTGACTGTGCCTCAACTCTGGAACAGCCTACCGCTTCAGTTAAGAGCAGCTCCAACCCTGTCAGTTTTTAAATCTTTACTGAAAGCATATTTTTTTCTCCATGGCTTTTAGTTACTCATGATGTGTGTTTATGTGCTGCTCATTGTTATTTGTCAATTGTTTATCATTTTTATTTAGTTCTTTTTATTAATTTTTATTTATCAATCTTTGATTTCATTTATCTGATTTCATGTACAGCACTTTGGACACCACTTCTGTGACCTTAAATGTGCTCTATAAACAAATTATGACTTGACTTGACCCAAAGATTCTGAAACTGCATTTGGTCTTGCTACCAATGTTTCAGCAACTTTTCTTTTCACTTCTCCTTTAACTTCCAGATGCTGAGCATCTTACTCTTCTCATGCCTCTTTTTAAAAGGTCACAAAATCTTCTCCAGAGATAACCTTGACATTATTTAGCATGTTCCGAACAGCTTTCCTCACCACAATCTTCTTATGTGATCAACTTGTTTTCCTCCATCTTAAACATGCTTTTGCACACAACCATTTTTATTGTATCACCAAACTCAAGAATCCTTTCATCCTCAAATTTCCTGGTAATGAGGCTAAAGCCCCTTTGACTCCTTCATTACTGTCAGTTCTGGCTGTATTCAAGTCACCATCAATTATAATCACCTTCTCTAAAGACACACCAGATGTCACCTCCTACAACTGTTGTCCCAAAACTCATCTTTCTGTTCATGGCTTCTTCCAGCCTATGGGGCATATGCCAAGATTATGTTCATGGGTCATTTACCAACAGTCATCCTAACAACTACAGCATGCTCATTCACCTGCTTTACCTCTACCACTCTGTTTGCCCTTTTTTCTGACACAAGTTCGCAAACTCCAGAACTGTCATTACTTCCAGTGTTTTCCAGCTGCCTTTTATGACACACAACAGAGACTGTGACCTTATTCAGATTGTAGGTCACAGGAGAGATGGATGAATAAATGGATGATAATAAATTATTTATCACTTCTCAAACTGCTTGGTCTTTTCACATTTGTTTGTAACTTTCTAAATTTCATGCATTTGCTCTTTAATGCAGCTTTATACTTATTTAGATCAGGTTGGGCAGATTTCTGTATGGACACTTTTAGTGGGTTTAAAGAAGCAGCTATACTCATGTCCATATTCCATTCTTCATAACATTCTCAAGTCTACTTAATCCTAGTCGTATTGTAAAATTAAAACTGTAATTTATACATGAAAATAAATTGCCAAATGCTTCAAAAGACAAATAGACTTTTTAGACAGTCAGATGAAATCTTGTTTGCTATCTTATCCATTGTCAGCTGGATTTTTGTGGTTTGGCTCTGAAAACTAACTACATGGCATTCAAAGTCCATGGTTAGTAAATCTAAGGAGGAGTTTAATTTCATGTGCAACACATTAAATAGAATGGCACAAGAGACTTTTTTTCTCTTTTTCAGTTCTATATTTAGGGCATTAAAATACAGAAATTTTTATTTTTCTTATAAAAAAGAGCCTAAATAAAAAATTGCATATGGTATTTCTAGTGAGGACAGTGTGTGCAAAACACAGAGATACAGCGCATCCGGAAAGTATTCACAGTGCATCACTTTTTCCACATTTTGTTATGTTACAGTCTTTTTCCAAAATGAATTAACTTCATTTTTTCCTCAGAATTCTACACACAACACCCCATAATGACAACGTGAAAAAAGTTTACTTGAGATTTTTGCAAATTTATTAAAAATAAAAAAATTGAGAAAGCACATGTACATAAGTATTCACAGCCTTTGCCATGAAGCTCAAAATTAAGCTCAGGTGCATCCTGTTTCCCCGATCACCCTTCAGATGTTTCTGCAGCTTAATTGGAGTCCACCTGTGGTAAATTCAGTTGATTGGACATGATTTGTAAAGGCACACACCTGTCTATATAAGGTCCCACAGTTGACAGTTCATGTCAGAGCACAAACCAAGCATGAAGTCAAAGGAATTGTCTGTAGACCTCTGAGACAGGATTGTCTCGAGGCACAAATCTGGGGAAGGTTACAGAAAAATTTCTGCTGCTTTGAAGGTCCCAATGAGTACAGTGGCGTCCATCATCCGTAAGTGGAAGAAGTTCGAAACCACCAGGACTCTTCCTAGAGCTGGCCGGCCATCTAAACTGAGCGATCGGGGGAGAAGTGCCTTAGTCAGGGAGGTGACCAAGAACCTGATGGTCACTCTGTCAGAGGTCCTCCGTGGAGAGAGGAGAACCTTCCAGAAGGACAACCATCTTTGCAGCAATCCACCAATCAGGCCTGTATGGTAGAGTGGCCAGACGGAAGCCACTCCGTAGTAAAAGGCACATGGCAGCCCGCCTGGAGTTTGCCAAAAGGCACCTGAAGGACTCTCAGACCATGAGAAACAAAATTCTCCGGTCTGATGAGACAAAGATTGAAATCTTTGTTGTGAATGCCAGGCGTCACGTTTGGAGGAAACCAGGCACCGCTTATCATCAGGTCAATATCATCGCTACAGTGAAGCATGGTGATGGCAGCATCATGCTGTGGGGATGTTTTTCAGTGGCAGGAACTGGGAGACTAGTCAGGATAAAGGGAAAGATGACTGCAGCAATGTACAGAGACATCCTGGATGAAAACCTGCTCCAGAGCGCTCTTGACCTCAGACTGGGGCGACGGTTCATCTTTCAGCAGGACAACGACCCTAAGCACACAGCCAAGATATCAAAGGAGTGGCTTCAGACAACTCTGTGAATGTCCTTGAGTGGCCCAGCCAGAGCCCAGACTTGAACCCGATTGAACATCTCTGGAGAGATCTTAAAATGGCTGTGCACCGACGCTTCTCATCCAACCTGATGGAGCTTGAGAGGTGCTGCAAAGAGGAATGGGCGAAATTGGCCAAGGATAGGTGTACCAAGCTTGTGGCATCATATTCAAAAAGACTTGAGGCTGTAATTGCTGCCAAAGGTGTGTCGACAAAGTATTAAGCAAAGGCTGTGAATAATTATGTACATGTGATTTCTCAGTTTTTTTATTTTTAATAAATTTGCAAAAACCTCAAGTAAACTTTTTTCACATTGTCATTATGGGGTGTTGTGTATAGAATTCTGAGGAAAAAAATTAATTTAATCCACTTTGGAATAAGGCTGTAACATAACAAAATGTGGAAAAAGTGATGTGATGGGAATACTTTCCGGATGCACTGTACTGACATGACATGGCACAATACAGTTGTCTCTGTCTGGACATTTTTTCCATTCACAAATCTGCTTAATCCAGTTCAGGGTTATGGTGTTCTGAGCCTATTCCAGCAACATAGGGTGCAAGGCTGGATGAAACCATTAGCCTCTGGTTTACAACAGGGCATTCTCATGCATACTAAATGCCTAAGAGTTTGTGGCTTCATAGAAGTAAAAAGCCCTTCCGAGAACAAAATCAAATATAGTAAGATGTTATAGACACATATTTAACTCATTCACACCTTGGTCAGTTATTGAGAAAGAAACCTCTCTTATGAGATTGGTATATTAATTTCACATTGTCAAGTTTCAATATTTGCTTAAATTCAACCTTGCTGTTAGGGATCCTGAAAGTCATACTGAGCAGTTACTTAGGCTCCCATGAAAGATGATTCAGATGGCAAAATCTTTATGAATACAGCAGTATCGTAAAAGGATTGGCATGGCTGTGGTGAATATGTATTTTAAGAAGTGGGAGGAACATAAGGTGATGTAGAAGAGTTGAGGAAGATGCACACAGGTAGATTATATCCTATGCAGAAGAGTCAATCTAAAGGAGATTGAAGACTGCAAAGTGGTGGCAGGGGAAAGTGTAGTTAGGCAGCATAGGATGGTGGTCTGTAGGATGATGTTAGAGATCAAGAAGAGGAGGGGAGAGAGAGGGCAGAGCCAAGGATCAAATGGTGGAAGTTGAAAAAGTAAGACTGCAAAGTTGAGTTTAGGGAGGAGGTAAAACAGGCAGTGGGTGGTAATGAAGAGTTACCTGACAGCTGGGCAACTACAGCAGAAGTAGTAAGGGTGACAGCAAGAAGGGTGCTTGGCGTGACATGTGGACAGAGGAAGGAGGAAAAGGAAACCTTGTGGTGGAATGGGGAAGTACAGGAGAGTATACAGAGGAAGAGGATGGCAAAGAAGAAGTGGAATAGTCAGAGAGATGCAGAAAGTAGACGAGTACAAGGAGATAAGGCTCAAGGTGAAGGGAGAGGTGGCAAAGGCTTAAAAAGGTGTATGATGAGTTGTATGATTGGTTGGACACTAAGGATGGTGAAAAAGATCTTTACCGATTGCCTAGATAGAGGGACTGAGATGAGAAAGATATGCAGCAGGCTAGGGTCATAAAGGATAAAGATGCAAACGTACTCACAAGCAAGGAGGTTGTGTTGAGAAGATGGAAAGAGTACTTTGAGAGGCTGATGAATGGAGAGAAAGGGAGAGAAAAGGTTGGATGACATGGAGATAGTTAATCAGGAAGTGCAATGGATTAGCAAGGAGGAAGTAAGGACAGCTTTGAAGAGGATGAAGAATGGAAAGGCCGTTAGTCCAGATTACATACCTGTGGAAGCATGGAGGTGTTTAGGAGAGATGGCAGTGGGGCTTTTAACCAGATTGTTTAATGGAATCTTGGAAAGTGAGAGGATGCCTGAAGAGTGAAGAAGAAGTATAGTGATACCGATTTCTAAGAATAAGGGGTGTGCAAAGCTATAGTAACTACAGGGGGATAAAATTGATGAGCAACAGCATGAAAGTTATGAGAAAGAGTAGTGGAAGCTAGGTTAAGAAGGGAGGTGATGATTAGTGAGCAGCAGTATGGTTTCATGCCAAGAAAGAGCACCACAGATGCAATGTTTGCTCTGAGGGTGTTGATGGAGAAGTTTAGAGAAGGCCAGAAAGAGTTGCATTGCGTCTTTGAGGACCTGGAGAAAGCATATGACAGGGTGCCTCGAGAGGAGTTGTTGTATTGTATGAGGAAGTCAGGAGTGGCAGAGAAGTATGTATGAGTTGTACAGGATATGTATGAGGGAAGTGTGACAGTGGTGAGGTCTGCAGTAGGAGTGATGGATGTATTCAAGGTGGAGGTGGGATTACATCAGGGATTGGCTCTGAGCCCTTTCTTATTTGCAATGGTGATAGACAGGCTGACAGATGAGATTAGACAGGAGTCCAATTGGACTATGATGTTTGCTGATGACATTGCGAACTGTAGCGATAGTAGGGAGAAAGTTGAGGAGACCCTGGAGAGGAAGAGATATGCTCTAGAGAGGAGAGGAAAGAATGTCAGAAGGAAGAAGACAGGATACATGTGTGAATGAGAGGAAGGTCAGTGGAATAGTGAGGATGCAGGGAAGTAGAGTTGGCGAAGATGGATGAGTTTAAATACTTGGGATCAACAGTACAGAGTAATGGGGATTGTGGAAGAGAGATGAAAAAGAGAGTGTAGGAAGGGTGGAATGGGTGGAGAAGAGCGTTGGGAGTAATTTGTGAAAGATGGTTATCAGCAAGAGTGAAAGAGAAGATCTACAGGACGGTAGTGAGACCAGCTTTGTTATTTGGGTTGGAAATGGTGGCACTGACCAGAAAGCAGGAGACAGAGCTGGAAGTGACAGAGTTAAAGATGCTAAGATTTTTGTTGGGTGTAACAAGGATGGATAGGATTAGAAATGAGGACATTAGAGGGTCAGCTCAGATTGGACAGTTGGGAGACAAAGTCAGAGTGGTGAGATTGTGTTGGTTTGGACATGTGCAGAGGAGAGATGCTGAGTATATTGGGAGAAGAATGTTAAAGATAGAGCTACCAGGGAAGAGTAAAAGAGCAAGGCCTAAGAGAAGGTTTATGGATGGGGTGAGAAAGGACATGCAGGTGATGGGTGTGACAGAGCAAGATGTAGAGGACAGGAAGATATGGAACAAGATGATCCACTATGGCAACCCTAATGGGAGCAACTGAAGGAAAAAGAAGAAGCAGTATTGGGACAGTCAAGTCAAGCTTTCTGTTTTTACAGCATGCTTAAGCACTTTATGTATAAAATAAAAAATATATATGAGGAAAAAAATTAAGTGTTTTGTTGCACATATGCAGTAACATTTTAATGTGATATCACATTCTGTGTTCAGTCCCCCATAAATACTGGGGCATTCAGTAGTCAGATGTTTGTTGTTGTTCAGGTGTTTCCTATTATATTAGTACCAATAGTACATTAAATATCTTTGTTGGAGTGTTAATTTTTTATTAGTGTTTCTTTATATTTGCACCATTCTTTTTATGATATAATATTGTCATATTCTCTGTGTTCTTTAATGAGCACCACCATTTACTGCTTCAGGTCACGAGGATAATGTTTCTTGCATCACTGTAACTCTATAAAAGGTGACTACATGCAGTAAACAGGACTGAACTATGTGTTAATAAAAAGATTTGTTCTTGAGCAATTAATGAATGTAAAGTAGGTCTAGATTAGAAGTTTTGGATATTGATCTCCTCCTGACAATTATGTTTTATCCTAATCCTGGTTGCATCCCTTTTTTTCACCTCTAAAGTATGGTCTAAGCAGATTCCTAAAACAGCAAAATCTACAAGAGGAACAACTCTCATACAGATGTGAGTAAATTTGTTTATGACCGTTTATTCTTTTTCACGATACAGTCTGAGGAACCTTATTCCTATCATTTAAAAAAAAAAAAAAAATTAACAGACTGATACAGTAAATGGGGAGAGAAAGCAAGAGGGTGTCTACCTCTTCTTCCCTGACTGGACAGAGCCACATTACTATTAAAGACAAAATTATTAAAGGTGGCCTAATCGATAGTGCACATTTACAGACAATTTAAAAAAATAAATTCTCACTGGACACAGAAAGAGTGTAAAGCCAAATGTATTTTGATGATTTTATTTGTTGTTAACTTAATTAGGCAGAGCAGAATTATAATGTGGTAATTGGGAATTATAGGCTGTCAGACAGTCGGTCAGTCATTTACCAGCCCGCTATATCCTAACACAGGGTCACGGGGGTCTGCTGGAGCCAATTCCCGGGCATGGTGCCAGTCCACTGCAGGGCACACACACACCCACACACCAAGCACACACTAGGGACAATTTAGGATTGCCAATGCACCTAACCTGCATGTCTTTGGACTGTGAGAGGAAACTGGAGCACCCAGAGGAAACCCACGCAGACACGGGGAGAACATGCAAGTGGTGTAAAATAAGCAATTGAAAAGTGGTGATATTGGCAAGAAGGAACAAAGCTTCTTTTTCAGAAGTCATGGACCATAAACAACTGTTATAGGCATTGTTTGTTTTATCATTTTAAGTTTATAATTTTCTATAGGCAAGATCTCAAGAATTCTAAAGACAAGATGCTTTATTGCATCAATTTTAGTTAACACATTCCAAAAATAGCATGAATCAGTAATACCATCTAAAAACGTTGGTTATAGCAGTTGTAGAAACTAATAATATTTTGGATGTTTAAGAACCAAGACATAATCTTCAATGCAGCGAAGCCCCACTTGAAAAGCCCCCATTTGGTCTATTCTACGGACCGCATTTAGTACATTCAGAAATTTTGTTCTGGGGTCACTATTCTTTACTATCTCTAAATCTGTGCCGAAGGTGCATGGCTGATGTCTGGTGGTAACTCATTTAATTGGATGGAGGCAAGTACCATTTTTTCAAAATGCATCCAATTTCTAGACACATTTTTTAAAAAGCGTACCTGGGGACATAAAGTTCTGCTATGTGAATGAATGTACTAATATCATTGAAGTGTCCTATGTGAAACAGGATGGTCACTGTCTATGTATGAATATCTGTCCATGGACTGGACAGCTCAGTGTCCTTGAAGGAGGTATAAATTCTAAGTCATACCAAAAATTATGCTGAAGAGTGTAATTCATGAGTTGAGGTTGAGCCATTAATGTAAGTTAATGGATTATTGAGAAGATAGTTTATATTTTGAAATGGTTGAGTCTCACTGTATTGAACATAATGTAGCAAGATTTTAACTGGATGTTTCATACAAAAAGCCATCATATGTGGCCCATTGTTTTCATGAAGGATGTGCAACATGAAGGAGATGTTACAGAAATTGCTGGAAATGTGCAATTTTTGTTAAACAACTTGTCAGCCTTTATTGAAGTAAAAGTTTTGCTAACTTTTGTACACAGATATTATGAGCTTTAAGTAAATTTTATTCAATAAATAATCCATTTAATTTTCTGTATGTGTTGTATTCATATTACAATAAAATGTTTAAAAAACTGTCTTGGGTAATTTGTTTAAGGCACAAAAAAAATTCTTATACTTGGAAGCAACATTAATGACCTGAAACGTTTGTCATTATGGTATGCTTCTGTAGAAGAAAATTCTTTGTGTAGTTAAAAATAAATTATTTTAATGATAAATGGTAGCTCACTTATTATTTTCTTTAGTGAGTGTTATGCAGACTACACATGTCATTAGTATTGTGTCATTTTTCTAGCTACTTTAGAGCTTTGCTGCTTTTAGATTGGCAGTTGGTGAAGGTTTGACCTTGCAAAGTGGAACCATTTCTTTCTGAAAGCTAAACTGCAAGACAAAGATTGCTTTCTGCAGCAATTCTGGAGACAATAAAAACTTGGCTTGATGATATGATCAAAGTTTCAGCCAATAAGATAATGTTTTTTTTTTTCTTTTGTGTGAAGCTTTGCTTTTGAAATCTGTAAAACTTAAATAGTAAGAAAATATAAGAATTAAGAAGTCTGGCCCTTGCTATATCTTCACATTTCTCTCTTTAAATTTGTGAAAGATTTCAAGATATGATTTCTATGTCGATAATGTCCATAAGACATAGACATAGTCCCAGCAACCAGATAATGATCCTCACACACAGAGAAAGAATAGGGTTAACATAAATGAACTGAGTAAATATATCCTAAACAATAAAGATCTGCAGTGCTCCTAGTGAGTTTTGCTACACAGAATCAAATTTGTTGCTGACTGTAGTGCAGTTGGCCTGCTGCCTCTGTACAAACACAAACTTACAAGGCTCTAAGGTCTGTCTTTCTTCCAACTGGGAAATGTTGACCTCTTGTAACCTGACTCTGTTTATACGATTGTAAATGTAATTACTGTACCACCTCTGACCTATTACCGATAAAGTTGTAAAGGTTTTTTTCTTTTGGAACTTTGTTGTAGCTTAGACCAGAAATACACTTTACTGAGATGAACTTTGGTGTATGAGAACGGGGTGTATGAAATGTTTGCATGATGAGTTTGAACCATTCTATGAATTATATGGATCCAGGGCACTGTGAGAAGCCTAATTAACCCTTTGGATCTCTTGAATGTCTCAAAATCAAAATTGGGGGTTGGGGTTGATACATAAAAATAGATTTTAAAAACATCTTCTATATAGTGTTACAGATTGTAGCAACTGGCAGAAGGCTTTTTGCATGCAAGGCTAAATGACTGAGTGGCAGCAGCCTATCTGGCAGAGAAAGGGAACAACTCCTTTGATATGCCTCAAGAAGACCTGAGAAAAAGTAAAGACTTTTAGAATAAAAAGTGTATGTAGGAGCCCCATGTAGCCTTTAGTTTTTGCCTTGATCTCAAGAGTGTGGTGTGCAGGTATTATGATACCAAGAATGTTCGCTTTATAAGGGAACAATGGTTGGTCCTCAAATGTATGTGTTAACTAACTGGAGCTGCTGCACTGCTCTGTGGTATGGTACGCTGACCATTTTTTTTCTGGTAAGCAATTATTACCTTGATCCACATGATGAAAGAGCCATTTGCACTGCAGCCACAATATCTAAGTGCATATGTGTCATGAAAGTGGCTGTTGTGTATGATCCTGGCCAGATGTATAAAACAGATTTTGTTTGCTGATTGTGTATGTGCATGATTCAGCCAGCTGCTTTATTGTATTTTCCATACTACAAAGTGAGATTTCAGTGCCCAGGCAGCACTGAAGGACTAATGGGACCCCACTGACTTCCACTGTGTGTTTTGCACGCTAGTGTAAATCATATACAACAACAACAACAACATTTATTTATATAGCACATTTTCATACAAACAGTAGCTCAAAGTGCTTTACATAATAAAGAATAGAAAAATAAAAGACACAATAAGAAAACAAAATAAGTCAACATTAATTAACATCGAATAAGAGTAAGGTTCAATGGCCAGGGGGGACAGAAAAATCAAAAAAACTCCAGACAGCTGGAGAAAAAAAATAAAATCTGTAGGGATTCCAGACCATGAGACCGCCCAGTCCCCTCTGGGCATTCTACCTAACATAAATGAAACAGTCCTCTTTGGATTTAGGGTTCTCACGGAAGGACTTGATGATGATGGTCACGTAGAGTTCTCCCTTTTAATCCGTCCATCATTGTTGGAGCATCATGAAGCTTTGAGTAGGTGGAGGTGGCGCAGGCCACCACCACAAAGAAACCGGAAAAAGAAACAGAAAAGAGAGTTGGGGTCAGTACGGATTTTAGAGCCACCATGAATAGTTATTATGATGAATTGAACATACAGAGTATCAGGATTAAGTTAAATTGAAGTTATAGAAAGGCCATGTTAAAGTAATATGTTTTCAGCAGTGTTTTAAACTGCTCTACTGTATTAGCCTGGCGAATTCCTATTGGCAGGCTGTTCCAGATTTTAGGTGCATAGCAGCAGAAGGCCGCCTCACCACTTCTTTTAAGTTTTATTCTTGGAATAGCCAAATGTGATGGGCAATTTTAGGTGAGGTTTCTTCTCCAGTGGTGCTAATACTAGCAGTGCGCTAGAGTTCACAAAAGTGTATGTAAGTACCAACCAAATGCATTTTTTCTACCTTCCCATAGATGGCACTAAAAAAACGAAAAAAAAGAAAATTGACATCTGTGTATGAATGATGTATTGTGAAGACTAGGGGGTGCCACAGAGCCTCAAACACGAACCCAAAACAGTTCTGGGCTCAAGTAAAGGGTGTTGGCTATACAAAAATGCCCCTTGTACATTAAAATAAACCAATTATGGTCTCATCTTTTTCCTCCTTTTGTTCTCTCTATCGCACTGCTCTCCTCCAGTGTTGCCTGCCTTCCTCTCAGCTCCTACTCACTTGGACAAGGCAGTGCGCTCCATTTTATTAAGGCCCCAAGAGTACTTCCAGTGCCAGGGCTTTGGCCTGTTGGAAGCACTTCTGAGCCATGCGGAAGTCCATTATAACAGGGAGTGTATCTCCCTGTAGTGTCCTCTTGCAGCACTCACAGACCCCATCAGGGCTGCATTACCAGACTACAATTCCTGGCATTCTCTGCATGGTTTCTGGATGGGCACTGATATCCAGGGCCACTGCCAGCTAGCATCTGGGGAATAAACATCCCCCAGATACAGTTCTCCCCTTTCCTCCTATTTATCCCTGTCATGGAAGGTACTACAAATATGTCCAGTCAGGACACCTGTCTGGCTGCCTGGGGCTTTCTGTACAGGTAAGGAATCTTATTCTCCTTGTCTGGGATGTCCGTCCATCCACCTGTGGAGTCTCGTTCAGGTATCCATGTCAGAATGCCTGTCCATCCTATGTGGCACTTACAGTATATATTGTTATGGAAAATATTGCAATGAATGAGTGTATTTTTGTGAATGTTTATAATAGGCTGAAAATAAAAAATAAATAGAAAAGGAAAATAAACACTCTGGCTGTAACATACCAATGTTAAAAGAGTAAAAACATTTTGAAAGTCCACAAAGGGTAGAATTATTTCTCCTGGAGCTGTAGATCAGCCAGCAGCATCAGTATCCCTGCTTTGTAGTTATTCAACTTTATGTGTTGTGGTAATCATCACTCCCTCATTAAAGTGATTACATTCAGATACAACAGCCATGCTTAATCCATTTAACCAGCAGCTAAATATATATGTGGTTACCTTTTAAACAACTGCTGGCACAAAGAAGCTAGAGGTACTGACAGTGTCAAATCAGCTATTGGCAAATGCAAAAAAGTAAAGAATTCAGGAAGAAATCTTTCACTAAGCCTTCTTGCTTTCTTTGGAGGTGTCAGTTTTTAATGCCACTATGATAGCAGAAATCTTATTTACTGGCATTTGAGTTAGTAGGGTATCACTGAGACATGGCTACTAATGTTGCCAGCTTTGGTTAGCCTTTTGGTGTGAAGTTTGCATTTTGGCTGAGCTGTACTTTGCATTCCCTTCTTGTTTCCATTGTGTCAGTTTTGGGGTTTGGCATTTTGAATATATGGATCTTTATTTGACTCTGCTCATAAAAATGCTGTTTAATCAAACTACACAGATAATCAAGTAAATATTACTTCTATAGATTTCATTTTGGAATGCTAATATGTCAGGCTCAAGATTCATAGAGATAGACTATTCATTTTTTTTAAAGTCTTCAAAATACATTTAACATAGACAGTGCATTTTAAGTGCTTAAGTTATAAATCAGTGAATTTCACATTGCCTGCCAGTTTTTCCTTTTTTAGCCTGGTAAGGCCACTAAATGCTGACACATTGTATTACTAACAATGCTAAAATCATGGACTATGCACATCTGCCAGCACTGACACTTACTGAGCAATGGGTGGGGAGACACGAATGATACTGGTCAGCTTATTTAGCTTGTTTAACATTTATTTAAAGTTATATATTCTGTAGTTAAATGTAAAGAAAAGTAACTTTATAAAACTGATTCCATATCTTCAATATTGGTTCTGTGTAACTTTCAATGTCATATCCTAAGCGGGGCGTTTGTATAGTAAGTGTGCCTTTATTACCCATCCTTAATTCCTTAATTCACTCAGCAACAGCAACAACATATATTTACTGTATATACAAAGTGTAATTCAGTGTGCTTACAAATGGTAGTAAGTGAAAAGAAAGGAAAACCATAATAAAATAAACTATTTATACTAAGGGTCTGATAGTCAGTGGGGCGTGGAAAAACACTCCAGTAGAGAAAAGCGTCTTGCTGGTATGTAATTTTTCAGTGATGTAAAAATAATATTATGTATTATTTCAGTAAATGTATACAATTGTGTTAGAAGTTTTGTGAAATTATATGCACAGACAAATATTCCTTTTAGCTCTGATAGATCAAAAAAGTCAATAATAATTAGTTGTGTAATGTATATACATTCACTGAGTAAATTATTAGGAACACTATACTGATACTGGACAGGGTCTCCTTTTGTTCTCAAAACAGCGTCAATTCTTTGTGGCATGAATTCTACAATATTTCAGATTCTGGTTGACATGATTGCATCACCTAATTTCTGCAGCTGCACATTCATGCTGCAAATCTCCTGTTCTACCACATCCCAGAAGTGTTCTATTAGATTCAGATCCAGTGACCGGAAAAGCCACTGAAGAACGCTGAACTCATGGTCATGCTCGTGAAACCAGTTTGAGTTGACTTTTGCTTTGTGATATAATGCATTATCGTAATGGAAGTAGCCATTACAGTAGAAGAGGGAAAAATTATGGCCATTAAGGGATGGTCAGCAGCAATACTCAAATAGGCCATAGTATTTAAGCGATGATTGATTGGTATTAACAGGCCCAAAGTATGCCAAGACAACATTCCCCACACCATTACATCGACACCACCAGCATGAACTATTGACACAAGGCAGGCTGGGTGCATGAATTCATGCTGTTGGCACCAAATCCTCACCCTCCAATCTGTGTGTCTCAGCAAAAATCTAGATTCTACAGACTAATCTAATCTACATTTTTCAAATCTTTAGCTGTAGAGTTTTGGTGAACTTGTGATCACTATAGCCTTGTATTGGCTTTATATTCTTGACTGACAGGAGTGGAACCTGACATGGTCTTCTACTATTAGTACAACTGCCTCAGGGTTTGACATGTAGTGTGCTCTCAAATACTTTTTTTGCTTATCACAGTTGTATGAAATGGTCATCTTTACTGTAGCCTTTTTGTCAGCTCGAACCAGTCTGCCCATTCTCTTCTAACTTCTGTCATCAGCAAGATGTTTCTGTCTGCAGAACTGCTACTCACTGAATCTTTTTTGTTTTTTTTGATAATTCTGAGTAAACTCTAGAGAAAGTTGTGTATGAGAATTCAAGGAAAACAGCAGTTACAGAAATACTAAAACCAGCCCATCTAGCACCAAAAATCATGTCGTGGTTGAAATCACATTTTTCCCCTTTCTGATATTTGATGTGAATTTTAACTGAAGCTCCATACTTGTATCTGCATGATTTTATACACTGCACTGCTGCCACTTGATTGACTGATTAGATAATTGCATGGATAAGCAAGTGTACAGGTGTTCCAAATAATTTGTTTAGTAAACTTTAGTTTAAAAATTATTTTCTTCTATTCAGTTTATTGCAACAATGTTTCTGCCTCATCTGGATTGTCATTTATCATAATAATACTTTAACTTTGTGATTTTCACTGAATATCTATCTATCTATCTATCTATCTATCTATCTATCTATCTATCTATCTATCTTCTCAAATCATAGACTCTGTAGTGTATTGCTGTGTTTTTCCAATAAATTCTAAAATATTTGCACAAATCATAAAGGTTTAGTTGCAGCAGTTATACTGAAACAGCCTTTGATAAACTTGTCAGGCTTTTTAACAGAACAACTTCTGAACTTGCTCAAAGGTTACTCAAGATTAAGAAAGAAGGCAGAGGTTACTTATTTATCAAGGCGTTGCATGCTCTTGGTAGTAATGTTAACAGTTTAACCTCTAACCTACTAGCCATCAAAAAGCTTTCTAACTCAGGATGATATGAATGGGCCAGTGTGGTTTTAGTATACAGATAACCTAGTGAGCCTTCCCCAGTTATAGTGATTCATTTTTCTTCTCTTTTCTTTTATATACTTTTTATTTTGATATGGTATGTAGCTCTAATATATTATGCTTTACTTAACAGTGTGTAACAATACAAAATGATTAACTCTTGGGTCTTTCTAAAATAACTTTGAGCATTGCCCAGTAATGATAAGTTTATCCATATGTACTGATAAACAAACTGACAAAGCGCACATCCTGTCTTTCTTTCGAAGGTTTCAACATTCACATGATGTAAGGCTTTCCTTTTGTCAAAATCGACATTTAAGTCATTTTTGGTCTGGGTATGCAGGCGATTTCACAGAGCTTAGTACACTGATGGTTATCAACTTAGGGACCATGAGAAGATTTTAAAATCATATGAATCAGATATTAATTGTAAAATACATACATCAATGACAGGATAAGACCCCTGAGTCTTGCTCATCTTATATAGTTTGTTCTTGAAAGAATAACATTTATATACAATAGGCATGGGGCTCTCGCCAATAGAAATCTATTTCACTAATAGTAAATAATACAATCATTTAAAATTCTAAGTCATTGCTTTTTCTAAAATCACACACAGTAATATATATTTATTATAGCAAATGAATGACTACAAACATTAGCAAAAAAGTAGATGACCTTGTCACTGGCATCCTGCAAAAACTGAGGGCACCCTGGAATTGTCAGAGGTGGGTAGAGTAGCCAAAAATTGTACTCAAGTAAGAGTAGCGTTACTTCAAAATAATATTACTCAAGTAGAAGTAAAAAATAGTCATCCAAAAATTACTCAAGTAAGAGTAAAAAAGTATTTGGTGAACAGACTACTCAAGTACTGAGTAACTGTTTGAAAATAATAAATGATTTTTTAGAAATGTTGTAATAAGACAGACAAAAATATAAAGTAATGTGTAAATTATGCTAGTTTCAAATAATAAAATAAAAAAATGAGTAAAAATAAATAACATCTTTACAAAATAAAGATGCACAAATATCACAAAGTTCCAAATCTCAGTTTTTCACAACAACGCTTTTGAAGCCAAAACCTACCGTAGGTAACATGTATGTTTTGAACAGTGCAAACTACTTACAGTGACAAGAAATACTGTACACTGACAGTATAATACTGTATATTCACTTTGTGGTGTAGCGGGTCTGCAGTTTGTTGATTTTACTTTTGTTTTAAATGGTTTTTAATCAAAGCACTTGAGCACTTTTTCCACCATCTTCTGGCCTCATCAGTGAATTATCCTCATATGTCAGCTCATCTCGGTCATAACTATCAACGGTGTGGGTTCAGCAGACTCCCATGTGGGAAGAGGGAGTCTTTAGGGGACCGGCATCGTCACACACTTGCCCTCCAAATAGCACAGCTGATAGAAATAACATTAGAACAAGGTAGCTTGTGCACGTACAAGAGGTCTCACTTTACCATGACTGCCTGTGCATGTTTGGTTAAAACGTGCTTGTTCTTCACTCAGTGAAGTGATGGTTAAGCTTCATCAGGATTTGGCTCTCAAGGTTCTTGCACTGAAGCTGTGACTGTTTAGCAGTGAACAGGAGCCCCACATGACTAAAAAGTCTCTCATAGGCTGCAAGAAGCAGGAAGTTTGCGTGTGGTCATGTGACTGCATGGCTACGTCTGATTAGTGAAATGGAGTCATGTGATTATTGTTGCTAAGTCTGATTGGTGAAACGTAGTCATGTGATTATTGTTGCTACGTCTGATTGGTGAATAGTCATGCAGTAGATCCACTGGCGACTTCTCTGTGGCAAAAATATAGTGTAATGTGTAAATGGAAAAAAGTAACGAGTCGAGTGTTGCCCAATGTAGCAGAGTAAGAGTACTGTTTCTTCTTCACAAATGTACTCTAGTAAAAGTAAAAAGTATGGTGCAGTAAAACTACTCTTAGAAGTACAATTTTTTTTAAAAAGTTACTCAAGTAAATGTAACAGAGTAAATGTAACTCGTTACTACCCACCTCTGAGAATGGTGTAGGTGGGCAGTCCACCCAAAGAAAAAGTTACAGCGGATCCTCGATTTAACACTCCCATATCTAGTGCTTTCATGCTTTTACACATTTAACTTGTTTTTAATGCTGTTATTAAACATAAAACAGCTATTGTCTGAAGAGATACACTTCATCCTGCAGCTAAAAATACTCTGTCCAGATTTTTGTCTCATGTCTGATTTTTTTTCTACTCTCAGTGCTCAAATTAAGTTTTCAAGTTTTTCAAATCTGATAAGAGTACAGATATCAGTCTTGAATGTGCCCTAAATGGACAAAATGAATAAAACCGGATAAAACAGATGCAAACTAATAGATAGATGCTGGTTGCTGCAGTACTTCACATTATTTCAGTGCAAGATGTCTGTGAATTCGTAAGCTTTGTAAGTCATACTTTTATAAATTGTGATCCTCGTCAAGTACCACGTGTCTAATTTCTAGTTATCTGAAATAATGTTGTTGATACGAACCGAGGCTTCTGGACTAGTATGAAGTACTGTAGTTTGATCCATGCACATACTGTATGTTTGTGCCAAACCCAAATTTGTGCATAAAGTACTACTCTCAATGCAACTATTTGGTTACTTGTTCCACATACCTATGGTTGTCTGTATGAAGGAAAATGTTTGAATATTTGTACAAAATTACTTCAATCTGTGCCCCTCATTTTAGGTGTTTTTATATAACACCTGACATTCACCCTGCTGACTTTTTCTTAATTTTAAAAAACAACTTTGTCAACCAAAATTTTCTGCTATTAATTTTAACTTCATACTTTTTAAGGCCTTGGTGTGTCTGCTGTTTGAATGTTTTCTTGGATTCTCCATGGCTTTATTTTCTCTGATTGATAGATCTACTTTACTAAGTTAGCTATTTTTAAACTTTTATGTTAACACTTCATTAAAGGAAAACATAAGCAGTAAGCAACATTTGTTATTGTATCTAGCTCTTAATTAATACAACTTGACATCTTGTAAAGTACTTTCAGATACATTCTTATTATGAAATATGCTATATAAATAAATGTTGTTGATGTTGTAGGTTCCTTGCATTTATCAATTCAAGAAACTATCAAATTTAAGGGTTTATGAAAGTGAGGTTTTCATGGGAGCGAACCATCACTAAAAATTAAAGAATATTTTAGCTTAATTTTTTTATTGTGGTATACAGTAGTTTTTAAAGTGTATTTGTCTTGCTTTCTGTTTTCTCATTGACATTAGCATGTCTTGCACAAAACATAAATCTAATAGTCTATGCATTAAGTGTTTTACACTAACAGCTGAAGGATTTATAAATATAAATTACATTTTAAATGGGCTGTTTTAGAAGACTAAGAGCTGAATGTTAGCTGCTCTTAATGTAAATGGAACAGTTATTCATAGATATGAAATGTTATCACAAAGCTAATTTGGACAACCTTACAAATGACAGTACTCCTCAGATGAGCAAATAATTAGTAGGATGTGGTAGTACATACCCTTAGTACAGCAAAGTCATTGGGGAGTCAAATTTAGGGAAGGTAGCTCTTAATTACAGATGGCAACATGACACTTAAGCAGTGATTAAAAATACACCAATGGATTAACTGGCTGTTGAAGGTAAATAAAACCTGTTGCTCCTTTAAAATGACAGCACTTTTTGACAGCCAGTAAGCAGAGCTAAATACCATGCATAATTATATGTGTATAAGGTTAGGCAGAGTGATGCATCAATTTGAAAAACTGTAAAAAAAATATTAAACAAAAGAATATTTTAATAACAAAATATGAGCATGTTAATATAATTTTGGTGGAAGCACTATAAAATAATCTAATCCTTTCCAAAAAGATTCAGTATATAAAGAGAATAACAACAAGGTTTTGGCTCCCCCTTCGTCTTCCCATTCTGCTGTTTCTTTTGATTTACCTGGCTGATCCAACCTCACTGAGGACTCTGTGCTCCACTTGCTGATCTTGTGCTGAGAAGGTGTAGGTTTCATTTCATCCAACATTTTGCCTTGTGCAGTTTTGTACAGCATAGCTATTCATGTTTTTCTGTCCATAACAAGTGGCTGGTTGATATCGATCTGAATAGTGAAGAGAATGTAAAGGTTTCCCAATTTGTCTATTGTTTTCTTCATAATGCATAGTGAAACAATGTAATTATAAATGTGCCGTCTTTGGTTATTATTTTCTTATCAGCAGAAGAGGTCTGTAGAGATAAAAAGAATATGCAAATACAGTCAAGTGTGAGCTGGAGGAGATGAGCAGATTCAAACCTGGGTACTAATGCTCAACTGCGTTGCTTATTGCGGTAATAGGGGTGTCTTTTGTGTTAAAAAATATATCATCAGTCACATTTTCTGAATGGAATTTCCAAGTTACAACAACATAGACAGTAGTTTGGGAAAAGCCAGGGAAGGACAGTAGTGTTACATGCACACTAATGAAATAATTAAACATTCAAATACCATTTAAGACCACAACACCAGTGGGCATCTACTGTTAAGGCTGGAAAGTAGAAATGAAAGATTTTGTAGTGGTATACACTTTAACAGAGATTTGCTGATTTTTTTTTTTTTGCTTTATAGGCTGAAATAAATCTTTAGACTGCTTCTTTTTTTGACACAGCTCTGTTCACAATATGCATAACTCTCCCACCATTCCATTGATTTTCATATAACTACTAATTTGGTTGAAGGTCGCAGATAAACCTGGTACATTTCTTTTAATTAAACTGTAGTACAGAGCACTTCAGTGTTGTGCTGGAGCTGCAGTGACACAAAGGGGTGCCTAATTAATATTCATAAAGATTTAAACCAGTGTTTCTTAAACTGGGGTTTAGCAAAAACCTTTAAGAGTTCAGTGAGCCATTAGTCATAATGCCTTATAGCATTTATAGCTACTAGAAAAATGAACGTTAATCAACAAATGGCCTGTATTTGATGCACCACTGATCTGAGGTCATTGAAACCAGAAAGCAAAGGCTCCTCTAACTGTCACGATAGCTACTAAGCTTTTTTTATTATTAACATGAGTCATGTACCTGTTTGCAGTTTTTTGTAAGGTCGAATTTTTGAAAAGACTTTCTGATGATCTAAGGTCGAATTTTTGAAAAGACTTTCTGATGATCTAAGCAGAAATAATTATATTGCTATTAAACATTGTGCTGTTCTTAGAAAGTACAAATTGGTGCATAAAGTTATGCTACCCTGCAGGCATACTTCAGCTTTTGCAAAAGTTTGACTAATCACTTCAGGAAACACTTAAAGCAATATTTGACAGTTATAATAAAGTAGAAAACCCAAAGAAGAAAATTAAACTTTGGATACAAACAACTGAAAAAACTTATTTGATAACTTCAAAATGTGACTAAAGATTACAGTTTTAACCAAGTAAAACTTATTATGATCAATCTTTTACAAAATGTCATTGATTAAATTAAAAGACTGCTTTCCTAAATGCTCAAGAAAATTTTTGTTTTTGGTTTCTGAATCTATTTAATCTTAATGCACAAGTAAATGGTCTATGGTCTATCTAAGGTTGGATTTATACATGTCATTAAGAATGCTATGTGCATGCATCGTGGCTGTCATCAGAAATTAACGCAACACATGCGCAAGTTGCAGTACCAGCAAAAATTTGGGTGGAATGTGTGTTCAAGTTTTGATACATGACGTTAGCATCATTGTGTACTATCAATATCTCCATACTGGCAGACACGCCTGTCAGAACAGCTGGCATCAAATTGTCAGCTCTTTGAAAGTGGATGTGGAAACATGCAAGACAAAATGCACGCAAATTCAAGACCGATACATCCATGCAAAGTGGAAAATGTCTTAGAAAAGAAGTGGGGATTTAGCTGTTGCAAGATAACGCAGTGTGACAGCAAGCCACATTACAGCTCCAGCAGGATCAACATGCATGCTTCGATGTTTGATGAATGGTTTGATGTGGCAAAGCAAATTGTCAAACTTAAATGCTCACATACGAAAGTATTCATAGTGCTTTTCTTCATCCATTTCTTACACAGGCAATACAAGCATAGCATATTCCCCATCATAATGATACAGTATACTGTATTTAGAGGTCTCACATACCATCTTTTACGTTGCTGTCTTTTTTTGCTCCTTCACAACAGCATCAGAATTCAAAGAATTTTTATCTTCAGCATCTTTCTTCCCTCAACCTACAACACAGTGAAACCGGATGTTGTTTTCTCACCCTGATGATGTCTCACAATGCCACCTGGTGGAATCCTCAAGACTTACATAAACTACTTTTACAAGTACAGTACAGACAGTAAGTACTGTACATTGCTTGCTTAGCAGCAGAGTCTGCAAGTGTAGGAGTCGTGTAGCATTAAGTATATCTTGGCCCTTGAATGAAGAAGGTACATAGTCTGATATTTCCTCATAGATTATATTAAATTTGAAGTTAGTTCTTGATAAATTTTAAGCAAAAAAAGCATAGTGAATGAGGACTTTTAAATAAGTAAGCATTTAGGTTCCTAGTCCAGATCTACATTTACATGTATTATTCTTGAGACCTGAAACAGTTTTTATTATTGCATTTTTTTACATTTTCATAGGGGTTCTGCAGATCAAATGTTTTTTGTTTTGGGCTCACAAAAAGTTTAAGAAATGCTGATTTAAATGCTATTAAAATATCTTTCTCAGTCTGTGATTCCATTTAAAAATCTTAAAGTGTGAGTGCATCAGATATCATTTTATTGTAAACTTACTTTAGTTTTTGTTATTATTTTGTTATCACTAATCATCTATTCTGTATAATTTACATTTATTAAAGACATTTAAGGTATAAAAATAATTAATGTTGAAAATTAATTATACACAAAATAGAATAGGTTACACACACAAAGAGGTGTAATGTATATTTTTTTTAGACTACACATTCTAATTAACTTTTAACAATGGGCCTCTATAAATTTAAAAAGTAAGCATAGAGCCCCAAGGATTAACCAAATGTGTTATCTGAGGAGATGATGGAGATTTTGTTGAAATGATGGATATGCAGAGCAGCTGCAGGTTTAGTATATTTTATTTATTTCAAAACTAATAGTAATGTTACTTAAGAGCATCCAGTGAAGTTTAAGAAAGAAGGCTCTGATAAAGAGAGTCCTAGTCTAAAGCACATACCTCTGACTGCCATGACTGACTAGACTAAACAAAAAACTTTAAGATTTTGAATATGTGAATGTTATTAATTTTTTATAGACTGTTTACAATGGTGCCAGAAAGTTTGCAAAACCTTAGAATTTTCCCTATTTCTAAAATCCTACAACTAGATAAAGATAACTCCTTTAGACAAACAACACAAAAAACATGATACTTGGTTATTTATTTTATTTAAGGAAATGACCGAGTGTAGCCGCCTTTGCATAAGGTGAAGTCAGGCACGGGTAAGACGCGTGTCAAAGAAATCTCTCAGTCCAAAAGTTCGTTTTAAAAATATTTAGTGAAAGTTAAAGGCAAATAATCCATACAAGAATGAAAAGAAAAATAGTTACACACAAAGAATAAAGGTAAAAAAAAAAAGGGGAAAATGTATCTTCTTTAAACTTAGTTTTTCTTATGAAGCTTTGGTTACTTCTGTATTTAAAGGTTATTTATTTCTTCTTCTGTATGCTTTAAACATACGGTTCAAAACCTAGATCTTTTAATTTACGAGTTACTTCACACTCAAAAGACCCTTAGGCCGTTGGCACTTAGATATGCGCCAGGCTCAGTGACGTGCATATGCACGAACACGAGCATAAAAAGGAATTCGTTCAAGGACACGGTTAAAAAACCGTATGCCTCTGTACCTTACACAAGGTAAGGCAAAACACTAAAGAACATTGTTTACTCCAAAACTGTTAAGAAATGACAGGAAAATACAAACTCAATTCTATTCACGGGGGTTTTAGGAACCTCCCATATTTTAAGCATTATCATCTAATAAATATTCATACATTTTATAGAACTAGGAAAATGCATCGAGTGTTACATAAATGTCAGGCATTTCAATCAATACAAAGAAATTTCATGTTTTGGAGCGGTAAGTTAAACTTCTGATCTTAAATTTATAGAAATGTTGTGGAATAACCTGAAGCAAACAGCTCATGAAAGGAAGCCCACCATTATGGACGAGTTGAAGCAGTTCTACGATGAGGAATGGGTTCAGATTTCTCCAAAGAAATGTTCAGGACTGATCAACAGTTGTCATTTACCATGTTGCTGCATATGAGGGTCATGCCAGTTACCAAAAGTAAAGATTCACATACATATTTGTTTGCAAAAAAGTAACATTACATCATTTTCTCAATAAGTAAATGAACAAGTATAACGTTTTGTGCAATATGTTTAAATATGTTCTCTTTATCTAGTTTAATGACTTGGTGAAAATCTTATGTTTTCAATCATATTTATACAAAAATAAAGAAAGTTTTAAAATGTTCACAAACTTTCTGGCACCACTGTACAACACAAACTACTTAGTAAAAAATATAAACCATAGTCAAAGCTTCAAAATTCTTTCAAAATCAGGTAAGAGTGGAAGATTCAAGCACAAGGTAAAGAACATGGAAGGTTGAAAACAATAATCCTTAAAGTATAGGACATATAAGTGTTATCTTAAGGCAATAAGGACCTTGAAAAATTTCCACAACTAAGAAGAGATCCATCCATGTACTCTTCTAAGAATTTTCCGTAATAAAAAATGAAGAAACCAGAAAATGTTTTTTATCTCGATTTGCTTCTTCTTTTTCCCTTTTTTGCCTTTTCAGTAAATTTGTTTTTGGCACAGCCAGTTGGTTTGATAGTATGTTGTGCGTTCTGTTTGCTTATATACAAGAAGCAATACACAGTTCTCAGGAAATACTGAAATATATATGAAAAAATGAGACCAAAGCATGGTTAAATACTCCAATATGTGATACAAAGCTGTGAAATACTTAAATTGTGTAATACCTGCAGTAGAAAGAGTGGTGTTCAAATGCTGATTACCTCTTCTGTTTACACAGGGCTGCAGTTTAATATAACCCGTTTAGCTGCTCACATTACATCTGTGCTTGCATAATCAACAGTGGCCACTCACGTCTTCTTCCGCACCAAAAATATAAAGGCACAACCTCTAAAAGTTGATTACGTGCATGTTTGCAGCCATAATTTGATTACCATGCAATTTAATATTTCTTCATAAATGAGGACACAATCATACTGCCAGTATTGTTCATTAAAGAAAAGTGACAGCAGCTCAATTAGCCCTGTAGGATTTATGTACGTGTTAAAAGGGAAGACATTTCAAAGCTGTTCACAAACAAGTTCACAAGTGCTGATATAGAAAAAACACAAGGAGATATGGGGAACCATTTATTTTTGTTGCAATGGCTTCAATAAAATCAAATAAATATATATGAAAAGCTAAATTCATAGATTACAATGGGACTGTAACCCATCAATTTAAATTCAAATACAAAGAGCTGCAGCTTTAGTTTTGAACACCTTGGTAATAACTGAAACCTTGAACATTGAATGGTGGTAAAAAAAAAGAACACACTTTCAGAAGCACTTGGGTGAATAGCACTAAGAGGGCATGTCCTCTGTCAGCAGCAGATGCACAAATGAATAGGCTGCATTTTATAGTACTTCAAATGAAACAGTGGGAATGTAATGTTGCTTTTTACTTAAGGTGCATTTTATCATAAATATTAACTGTCACACAAATTGTGCCCACATCTGTGATAAATTAGAATAGCCATCACAAATGAAGACCAGGGTTTTTGAAAGAGGCCTTCTTTGAAGTAATACTGAAAAACACAACTGTTTGTTAAAGAATACAGTAAAATATAATATCGTGTCTGTAAAAATATTCATATGCAAATGGACCTTTTCTAATATATTTTTTTATAACAATCACAATATTAATTGTGATAAAATTAGTATGTCAGTTTTTATCTAAGCAAGTGAGGGAGCATAAAAAGGAGAGAGAACCTTTTATGTGATGATACTGAAAAATAGGAATTGCCTGTTAAATATTACTCTTAACAGGTAATAGGGTAACTACAAAAATACTCATATGCAAATAGGGACAAATAAGTATTATATACCACAGTGATGTATCTAATTTAAAGCTTCCTTATTTTTTTGTCTATTCATGTGTACGAGAGGGGACCCAAAAATAACCGGAATTTTGATGTTTTTAGGTTGGTACTTGTAGTACGTGGTTGGGCGATGTAACTAGGGCTAGGGTGATCTAGTTATACTCCTCACAAGTCAGTCTGCCAAGTGCCATCAGTCTGGAAGGTTGTGCTTGTGTTTAGTGAATTTTTTTGCAAAAGTAGTTTTGTGCAAGCGTCGTTTTTTTACAATAGCCGATTATCGTGAGCAACGCGTGGCAGTGAAATTTTGTTTTCTTCTTGAAAAAAGTGTTGCAGAAACTGTTGTTATTGAAACGTTATGACAACCCTGAACCACCCACTCTACTCACCGGATTTAGCTCTGTGTGATTTCTTTTTGTTCCCTCGGATGAAAAAAGACTTGAAAGGAAGGCGTTTTGCTGACATCGAAGAGGTAAAACAAGAAACGACCAGAGCATTGATGGGCATTGCTTCAGACGAATTTAAAAAATGTTTCGAACAATGGAACAAACAGTTAGATAAGTGTATTACCGCCAATGGAGATTACTTTGAAGGAGAATAATTGTAGTTTGTACAGAAAATTAAATTAAACATGTTTTAAAAATATTTCCGGTTATTTTTGGGCCCCCCCTAGTATGTGTGTATGTACATATCTATATTACTAAACGAAGGTTGTATATTAGCACGGATGCCAGTCGCCAGAAGCAAGCTGTGCACAATACAACCACTGCCTGAACGCGAACACGCACACCACCACATATACAACCTTCGTTTAGTAATGTAGATCTCCAAGCCGGGATCCGCCACCATGGTCACTTCAGCACGCGAATCCTCCGCCGTCACTACAAGTGAACCAGGTGGCGCTGAAAGCGCACGCGCACAGCGCCTCAGCACCCTAGAGTCAAACCCTGTGGCTTCCCAGCGTCAGTAGGTGGCGCCCAAATAACACAACACAACCTGTAGGGATTTACCTATCTGAGCCTGTATTTGGACATGAACAACTTTATGTTGCCTTTTCAAGAGTCCGGCATTCGTGTGACGTTAAAGTGAAGGTTTTAACTACTCCATACCAGGCAGAGCTGATTCAAGGACAGGAAACCATCTTTACCAAAAATGTTGTTTATAAGGAAATTTTTGATTAACTATTTTGAATTTACCATTTTATGAATTTTTTGTTTCCAATTTACTTCATTTATACCTTTGCACTCCAATGTTTTTTTTTACTTATGACTGCAGCAACTCAAAGACATTTTGGACTTCAATGATATAACAATTTAAATTTCAATTTTAGTTTTAATAAATTGGTTAATTTTAGTACAATTATTTTTATTTAATTAAATGAAAACTTTCACAGGACGCTCCCACCCTCCATGATTTTTCATCCCTCCAAAGATCGGAGGGAACAGAAAGTGATTGCCATTCTTGGATTTCCAATTCTTTATAGAATCGGGGGTTTACTGGTATGATATAAAACATACAGAGAGAAAAGAACATCAGGCTGTTGAAAGCTGGAAAAAGGATATCTGATAACTGGGTCAGTAGAGTACAGCATAAGGCCCAAAGCTCAGAGAATACAAGCCATGTTGTCCCTTAAATAAGACAGGAAAGCAACCTCAGAGGTGTTTCATTTTTTTTAAGGCATCTGAATGCAATGGTAGTCACTAAGCAAATTCATGGACTGCTGTCCCTGTAGCACAGATAGAGCCACCCCTTAAACGGGGTTTAAAACCACCTCATGGCTTTTGAGTACAGTATAGACTTATGAGTTGAGTTGGTTTAAGAGCTCACAGTCAAGGGGGAGGAATCGCAGCAGAGAAAGCGAGAGAGACTTGAGGTATTTTAAAATAGGAACTTGGGAGGATCGCCTTAATTGGTAGACAGGGACCAGCACTTATGAACAATGGCTCACAGAAATGATGTTTTCATTCTTATAATTGGTACTATTGGTTTTTATTTTGTTTAGTCCTCCTTTGGGTTTATTTTATGAATAAACAATCTATTGAGCTTAAACTATTCATAGAGATATTGCACAATGATCATTTTCTTATAAATTGTTATATTTTATATTTTAAAGGAGACAGACGGAGAAGACAAAACTGAAATTGGAGGAGAAGCAGACCGCGATTCTAAACAGGACACAGATACTCCTGAGGTACAACCATCTGTTGACAATACTCCAGAATGTCTCAACAAGGCTCTGTCTGGACTTTCATCAAGGCAAGTATTTTATATAGAAACTATTTTTACATACTGAATAGCCAAGGGAAGCCCAACCTAATTTATAATTCACACTTTTGTTTCTTAGATTTACTGTAAGTATACAGTCGAACAATAACACACTAATATGTGGCCCACTGTGTTAATTTTGGATCCCTTGGTAATGCATTCTTTGAGAATTGCTACAATACTAAAACTGACATATTTTTCCAAGATTCCCACAGCAGAAATATTAGGGCCAGGAATACATTTCACCACTGAGAAAAGAATGCGCTCAGCTTGCTTTTAATGTCTCTTTTACAAATAACTCACTGAAACGCCTAACACGGCGTGATTGTTTTATGTTATAAAAAATAACTTTGGAAAGTAAATTTTGAAGAGGTACTCTCCGTTGTTGACTTATGCTCAGGTAGATACCTATGATTAAATTATGAAAAGCCTATCTACATATTTCATATAAAAAAGAATGAACATTTCACATCTACACTCTACTGCTGTCATCAGACTTTCTTCTTAAAGTGACTGACAGTTCTTTCCACCAACCAGCCTTCTTCTTTTGTACCCTCAATTCTGATTTATGTGCACCACCTGTTAATGCTGCCACTCCTCTATTTTTTGCTTACGCCACATTTTATTGTTGACACCATTTGTATTTTACACACATCACCTCTCATTTTTTAAGTGCCACTTGTTTTAATTTTATAAGGATCAGCTCTTAATTTTCTCGCGCCACTTGTTTCTATTTTCTGTAGCTTGTACTTCAGTGCCACCGTACAAACAGTGCTAATGTCCTGGGGCCACATGTATAACGGCGTGCGTAGAATTCGCACTATAACATGACGTAAGCACAAAAGCTGAAATGTGCTTAAGCACAGAAAAATCCAGATGCAGGAATCTGTGTATACTCCAACTTCTATGTTCATCTGCTACATAAATCCCGGTCAGCGTGAAAAGTAACGCTTGTGCACGCGCTTTATGTAACGCCCCAACTCCTCCCAGAATTACGCCTCTTTGAATATGCACATCAATATTAAATCTCCCTTAAGCTCAGCCTTCTGTGAAAACACAATGAGAAAAGGAAGAGGGAAAATGGAAGAATTTCAGCGAATACCAAGTGGAGGCAAAGTCGCCGTGAAAAGGCAAGACGTAGCCCACCATCTGAGTGTCATATGAAAGCTTATTAGGGTACAGAGAAAAAAAAGGCACACAGTGGGGAAAAAGCACGAAATGTCAACTTCAATCTTGAAATTTTTACTTTAATCACGTAGTTTATTTTGTCATTAAAATAGAACATCATAAACTTCATCTTAAAATCGTTTAATTAACCAGTCTCTCAAATCACATCGTAATTAAAGTAGCACGTTAAATTCTTCTTAAACCGGCTCTCTTCCTCCGACAGGACACAGAATCCATTACATTCATGATATTACAGCTCTCTGAATAACTAAAATACTGAGATGTGTATATGATATCATTTTCATGATGATAGTTAAAGCACGTCATTAAACATGGGTTTCTCGGTGCAGTGATTGTGTGCGACCTTCGATGAAATTATTTATTGCAGCAGTACTCATGGACGGCTTTATGTCCAATAGAGAAAGTCCAATGTCAATATGTTATCTTATGCACGGTTGATCGCCACACAATCAGCTCAGTAATAGACGTTAAGCCATCTGTAAGCTTAGAGCGCCGATTCTTCAAAATGTTTAAGGAACATTGAAATATCTTCGCAGTACATGTTTAATTATTTTATCCTTCACGCCAGTCCCAATAAAGAATATAGATTATTTAAATGAAGTTAAAGTTTTATCTGTATAATATAATAAACATATTTTGCTGCATTTCATCTTAAAAATGATATCGTCATCATATGTAAATACCCGCTTTATAAAGTGGCACAGGTTGTGTAATATTATAACAGTAGTGCAAGTTTACAGTGAAGTAATTGTACTTATATGTACAAACAGTTCTACAAGGAACACTTGATTGAGTGCGTTTAAAGTTCTTGGGATGAAACCGTTTCTGAACCGCAAGGTCCGTACAGGAAAGGCTTTGAAACGTTTTGCCGTGGCTGAGACAGCGTGTTCTTGAAGCTGTATACCGATAATTCTCTTTCCGATTAGCTGCTGCTGTGATTTCAGATACAGTAAAAATAAGGAGTAACCACACAGGAACAGTAGCATTGCTTTGACGCTGGGTGCCGTCAGTCTGCAAAACCGAGCGGAGAACTTGCGTACGACAAGGTATGAGGTACCGTGGAAAAGTGCGTGGCTTTACGCCAAGTGTAGGTTTTATACATCGCGATTTGAATGTGGAAAAGTTCTTACGCAACATTTCTGTGCGTACGCACCGTTTGTACATGAGGCCCCTGGTGTGGTTGAGTCCAGATCTCAATCCAATTTAGAATTTATGGCAATACTTGAAAAGGCTGTTCACTCAGGGCAAAAGGTGCAGTGTCCAAAAGTGCAAAGCTAATAGAGCAGCCATAACATTAAAAGATCAGCCAAACTAATCAGGCATAACATTAAAACCACCTGCCTAATATTACATAGGTCCCCCTCATGCTGCCAAAGCAACTCTAACCCATCAAGGTATGTACTCCACAAGATCTCTGAAGATGTCCTGTGGTATATGGCACCAAAATGTTAGCAGCAGATCCTTTAAGTACTGCAAGTTGCTAGGTGGAGCCTCCATAGATCATTTTTTTACAGCACATCCCACAGATGTTCCCTTGGATTGAGATCCAAGGAATTTAGACACCAAGTCAACTTATAAATCTTTGTTGTGTTCCTCAAACCATTCCTGAACACTTTTTGCATTGTGCCAGTGTGCATTATCCTGCTGAAAGAGTCCACTGCCATCAGGGAATATTGTTGCCATGAAAGGGTGTACGTGTTCTGCAACAATCTTTAGGAGGGTGGTATGTGTCAAAGTAATATCTACATGAATGCAAGGACTAAAATGCCCAGCAGAACATTGCCTATAACATCCACCGTCTTGCCTACTTCCTATGGTACGTTCTGCTGCCATCTCTTCCCAAGGTAAAATGACACAAACACGCACACAGCTGTCGGAATGAACTAAAAAAAACAATTAGATCCATTATACTAAGCCACCTTCTTCCATTGCTTTATGGTTCAGTTCTGAAACTCATGCCCATTGTTGGTGCTTATGGTGGTGGATAGGGGTGATAATGGGCACTCGGTCAGTCTGTGGCTACACAGGTCCATACACAGCAAGCTGATGACTGTATGTTCTGACACTTTTCTCTCATGGCCAGCATTGTTTTTTTGCCGCCAAGAGTGGCAGACATTCGAGCAGCTTCGTGTATGACTTTATCTTTTTACCTTTCTTCTCTATCATTCTCTATTTCACTGATCACTTCTACCAGTCCTCTTGCACCCGACTCAAGTCATTGTATGAAGGAAGGCGGCCCCTTTTATCGTCCCCCGGATGTCCTCCAGGTGTGTCCCGGCAATCTTCCACCGACACGCCCCAGTGTGGTGGAAGTGCCGGCTGCACCCCTGGAAGCACTTTTTGTTATGCTGTTTTATTAATTAACAGCATAAGAAGAACTGATGTTGCACAAAATGAGCAGAGACCATTCTGTTCATCAGACTCCTTTTGTTTGTCTCCTTGTGAGCTCCAAATGAGGGAGTTGTGTTCACCTGTGGCAGATTTCTACTTTGCACCCATTCCTACTGACATCAATACTGAGTCTTCTGTGATCCTAAATTAAAGGAAGCAAGTTTAAAAAAAATAATAAAAAAACACACACACTTTATTTAAAGTGCAGCTGCCCCACATGTTTATTAAAATGAAAAAAGGACATTGAATCAATGTGGCGTTTAGGTAGTTCACTGTTAAATATTTGGTATTCGGTTTATGTGTGGGGCTTTGCGATTGCAGCTTAATCGGATTGATTTATTGCGTCATTTGTTGCCATTGACTTGATTAAACACACTCCAGCAATGCTGCAATCATTTCCAACAGATTTTTCCTGATGAAAAAAGGGAAAATCATTTTCTAAATGCAAGATATTGTGTTTTGGTGTAAAATATGCTATCAAGTTAAGTTAAGTTTACAGTAATTAAAACACAAGTAATAGCGGTGACAAGGTCAAATAAAAGTAAGAACTGGAATAGTAAGGATTAACAAAGGTAAGAATAACAGTGAAAATGGGTGAAAACATAATCAACTTGCATAATACACAAGACTGAGAGCAGACAGAAGTGGTTTTCTGATGCCATGTTGCATAATATAAAGATGCATGCAAAGTCATGAGTCATTTTGTACATGGTAAAACACACACAGAAAGGGATGCATTTGTGAAATATTTGTATAAGCAGAGAAAGTTTTACTTGTAAATCATCTGCCTACAAATAGCTTATCCTGGATTTACTAAAATTGAATTTAAGAGAAATTTGATCATATGATCTTGCATGTAGCAATGATTAAAAACGGTGACTAAAGCAGATGCCCCATCATACACTTTTCAATTAGCACACAGTAAAAATCCTCGAATAAACAGAACAAACCCTTGGCAGGAATGATGTTATTATTACTAGCATTTCCCATGACCTGCTGTAGCTGGTAGGTTGCCTTATTCTAAACTTATTTTATCACCCTATGTGCTTTGGGGATATTTCTTAATGTGAACATATGCTATATACACTTGATATACAGGTGTTCATCAGAATTTGCATTTGGTAATTTTTAAAGTAGGCTACAATTAATTATTATTTTAATTTAAAAAAAGTTTTACATATTAAATAAAATAAGTACTTCATTTAAATGAATACTTACCTTTCAAATTATTTGCAGCATTAAATAAAATAAGTACTTAAATGAATACTTTCCTTGCAGATTATTTTGCAGCAGCAAAATATAGCAATGCCTAAGAAACTTATTTGAACTCCGTAATCCAGGACTGGGGTAGCAGCACTAACCACTGACCACCAACAGGCCACCTAAAAGAGAATGCCATTTTTTTGGATTTATTTTACTAGACCTGTCTGTGATCAGTTATACGGTTGTTGTCAATTTTATGTGTGATTGGAATAATTTCTCCTATGGAAAAAATATTTTTTTTTAAACCTGTAAATCCTGTTTATATAAAAATCCATTGCATTAAATTGGTTGACACCCACATGGATTCTTTAGTCTTGAATTACTGGTAAAACTAAAAATTACTTAAAAGATAACAAGTTCAACGAGGTAAAGACACCTGCATGTATAAAACATAAGCATGTATAAACAAAAGAAATCCTTAAATCAGCAGGGCTATGAAGTATGAAATGATTTAAGATTGTCCAATATTACTGTTCACTTACTTGATCAAGCAGTAGAGCAGTAGGGTTAGCATTTCTGCCTTATAACGCCAGCATGCAGGGTTCATTCCCTGGACTGGTCAGTGTTTGTGCGCAGGCTACACGTTCTTCCTGTGTTCATGTGTGCTTTTTTTGTGTGGGTGCTCTGGCTTTCCACCTGCATCCCAAACACTAGTGCATTAGGTTTATTAGCAACTGCAGATCAATCTGGTGTGACGGATTTGCACTGCAATTGAACCACAGGTCCTCTCTCGCGCAGTTTGTTACTGTTCTGGCTATCTTCGACTCTGAATTCTGTGGGTAAAAAAATTGACATTAGCAATAGAAAGCTAGTCATTCCAATCGGCTGTAACCATAAGTAAGTTTAAAACATGTTTAACCTGTGGTTAGCAATCACAGCTCCAGGAGCTCAGGTTTTAGTTTACATTTCTTCACCATGCCAGTCTGTGTTTTCACCAGCTATTTTGAATTTCTCCCACAATCCAAAGATGGGTCTAGATTAGCTGACAAACTCCATATTCTCCACAATGCAGTGAATGTGGGTGTGTGGCTCAGTGTGCAACAGTACATGTCAAAATGGACGGGTGGATGATCTTTCCTCACATGTACACTTTGAAGTTTTTGAAACTTATAAGATTTATTGCACAATGTGTGCACATAGCATAGAAACTGTTTGTGATTACAGTACAACACAACACAATTGGACAGAATAATAACAAAACACTATTTTTGACATAAAGCTCAGAATATTTAACAACTTCAGATTTGGAAAGTTCTTGCAAAAGTCCTGACTACCAGAGAGACTCCTAAGACTAACTAGATCTGTCTGTAAAGATTTATCCCTAAATTTGGATTCTGTAGAAAAAACATCACCATCTTTTACACCAGAGGAGCGATGATGTCACACATCAGCACTTCTGGTTATTATACGGTTGTAAATGGACACAAAGTGCTGGCACCCATGCTGTAAAACAGTATAGAAAATGCTAGCTTGAAAGCAGAAAAAAAAATGACCGTAAGAAAGTCAATGGAGGCTCTGATTGGGGCTCTTGAGAGGCTGAGTGAGGAGTCTTTAGTGCCCGAGCTTTCCAGTGTCCTGGATAAAAACCAAGATACAGGCCTTTAATTACCTCTTGGGCACAGCCATCAGCAGTGTTTGTCTGTGGAGAGAATGTTGACTGTGTCGAGAGGTTTACATACCTCAGCAGCAACATTCATGTTTCTGGTGACTCTTCTTGAGAAGTTAGTAGTCAGATTGGGAAAACATGGGGGGTCATATAGTCGCTGGAAAGTGCTGTGTGACATACCCATTATCTTTGCAAAAGGATGAAAGTCCAAGTCTTTGGAGTCCTGGCGCTTCCTGTTTTGTTATATGGTTGCTATCCAGTGACCTTAGTCAAAGACTGGACTCCTTTGGTACTGTGTCTCTTCGGAGAATCCTTGGCTGCTGCTGGTTTGACTTTGTATTGAATGACCAGTTCCTCACGGAGTCTGAATTGTGAGGGAGTGTCAGTTACGGCACTATGGCCATGTGGCACGATTCCCCATCTCATAGAATCCTCATTGCTGAGGACCCAAGTGGCTGCACCAGGCCAAGGAAACACCCATGTAACACAGCAAATAGATGGTCATTTTTGAGAGGTGCGACTGGACCACATATCTGCTATGGGGATTGCCAACCAGGATCCATAGCTGTTTTGTTGTGTGGTGGGTGCGGCAACGCGCTGCACCAGTGTATGCTCCCCAATCTGACCTGACCTGATTTGTAAAATATTAAAAATTATTCCTATAAATCAAAATTAGGCCTAGAAGTGAAATTAGCATGTGACAAATCCCCCCAGGTTCATAACATCATTATTGTTTGGCTACTGGTAATTATTACGCTTTGTGTATATTAAGAGGAAGGTCATGTAAAATAAATATCAAAAGAAGTTTGCTCCATTCTGAAGGTATTTGGACACTTATTGAGAAAGTGCCTGGCAGGGAAACCCACAGCCACCGCAGGCCTCCAGGACCTGAGCTTGATGCCTGTGGTATAGACTATACTCTGGCTTAGGCAAAGTCAGTGATGTAGAGCTATAGTGGCTACAGGTTTTGGTTCTAGCCCAATTGCGTAATGAGAAACCAATCCTTGCCAATAACAGGGCTTATGTAATTTCATGGCTTGTTTGCATTTTCATTCTTATATGACAGGTTATTCTAATATCGTAGATTATTTTCCTTTCTAAAGACTATATCCAAATGATTTGTTGTCCTAAGCGGAGTAATTCTCAGTCCTTCACTTTTTTCTCTTTAGTTTCCTTCTAAGTTTTTATTAAACCAGATAGTTCATGTTGAATAAACTCAGGTGTCAATGGAAACAAGTTAGATGGAGAACCATTTTGCTATTTGCATTGTGTTGCTAATAAGGAGCAATTCAAACAGTGAATACAGCTGTGTAATGCTAAAATAAGCAATTTGGGTTGGTGAAACTTAGAAGTGACACAGCAGATATGAAGAATAAAACGGATGCTTCAACAATAAGTGCATCAACAGTGATAACTTGCAGCCACTATAGCCCTCCAGGATCAACTTTGCAGGCCCCAGCTGTGCACCAATTTAAAAGTGTACATGTGCTCATACCTTGCATTTGAATGCTATATGATAATTTGTAGTTTACTTACACTAACATAACAAATCAAATCTGCTTAATCCAGTTCATGGTCATTGAAAGACAAAGCCTGTCACTAGTAGCATCAGGCGCAAGGCAGTGCTTGTGTATTTACACGGCCCTCTCATGCACACACATAACACGATGTGCATTTTCAACATACTGGATCCATGAGGCAGCAGTGCTTACCACCGCGCCACAGTGCTGCTCTTTACTTGTTTCAGTAGTTCTTTCTTCAAATCATTCTGATGCCCCATTTGCACAAGTATGGATTTACATTGCAGGAAAATACTTTTTTGTTGTGACAATGTAAGTTCATTAATTATACTTGATTTTGTAGGCATCGACAGTTATCGCGTAACTGAAATGCTTAACATTATTCAGCATTTGGTATTTTGTTATATTTTCAGATGGAAGAACTGGTGGATTCGTGGAATTTTAACATTAACAATGATCTCTGGCTTCTTCTTAACCATCTATATGGGACCACTGGTACTCATGTTTCTGGTAAGATTAACGTATGCATTTCTGCTAACATACTTTTATAACAGTGGGTTTTGTTTTTCTAGAGACCTGTTTAGCTAAAAATGTTTGTTGTGCCTTACTTTGAACATTGAGCAGAAATTGTGCCTTGAGAAACATCAGTAAGGTGGATAAAAGTAGAACCAGAACTATTTTAAGACGCATTTTGGTGTTGTCTTCAATTGTATCTGTTCAGAAACTTTTATAGATGGACAGATTTGCATTTTAATTTATAGCTGATGTTCAAATAGGGATTTTCTGTTTTTAAATTTAACATGAACATTTGGATATACGATAAAAAATAATGTTTATCAACCTAACCCTTTGCACCTGCAGTAAATCTATGACCATCCCATTCATTATTAATTCTTCATCCCTTTTATTTTCGGTGGGGAAAATCCATTTTCAGGTTGGTCCTAGTCCATCACAGAGAAACTAACATTTACATCTACAGGGCCAATTCTGAGTCACTAGTCTTGCAACATAAATAAAAAATAATGTGGCACATGTCCAAGCTGTGACATTGCTTATAGTACATCCAAGAGGCAGGAATAAAGGATCACAATTATACGTCATCTTAAATGTAAGAAAATCTATTTATAAGGCAGCAGAGTTACAGGAATACTCCATCCAAAAATTTCATTTTTATATGTTGCTTATCGTATATGGTTTGTATTAATGCCCAAGTAAATGTTCTCCTAAACAACGGATATCAATGATTATAATAGAATAGGCTTGTGGGCCAATACTGCAAACAATATTAAAATGTATATTAAAATAAATCTGATGTTATTCATGTTGCATAATGCATGTCAGTTTTCCAGTTATAAGCTCACAATGGCTAAAGTGCATGTATTTTTGCTGAAGTAGTATTGAATTCATATTACTGGAAAATCAAAGCAGTGCATTAACAGGAAGCGTGTTCTTATTATTCTTAACTCTTCTCCACGAAAATATGAGATTAAAAAGATTTCTTGGCCATTACCACAAACCACATTGGTTGAGTAACATATAAAAAAAAAATATAATTTTTTGGGTTGAGTGTTCATTTAAGTCTGATCATCAATGTCAATATGAATGTTAGATTTTGAGGAACTTTATGAAGAAAATTAGGCAGTAAGTGGGAGCAAAGCATCCAAACATCTATGCCGGTGCTCGAGTTTAATATGGAGTTAACGGTATACTAATATAGATATATAGATTTTCGGGGGAGAGAAGGCATTATAGGATGGCATCTGAGTCTTACAATTTATTCTGTCATGAAGAGAATGATCGGAAGTTTAATCAGGTGAGGTATGGTTGTTCTGTTTAGTGTACAGCAGAGTCCCTGGCAGTGGAAACACGGTGTGATCTACAGGCTCACGTCTCTTACCTCAGGTGGCCCTCATACTTTGACACTAACAAGGTGAACCAGTAGAGATACTGCTGGCTGGATGAGAGAGTCACTTTTAATGTCAATTTAAAACTCTTGGAGATTCCTGCACAGATACATTAAGGAGCAGGTCAGTCTGTATCTGGAATAATAGACACATGCAACCTCAACATATCCATATCAAGAGACGTTAATCAGTCTGTTGCACAAGAGACTTTCTGGGGTCACATTACAAGTATTCAGAAGTAATGACCAAAAATCATGCAGGTTTTCTCCACATCAACACTAATAGCATATGAAAGTTCAATTGAAAGTGAAAAAATCATGGCAACTTTCTTGTCTTTCAAGAAATGTCTTAGATGGTTGATTAGCTACTGCCTAAACCACGAGATGCAGCTAGATGGAATACTAGGCAGTTGTATTTTCTTACCACCAATTTTCTATGTAAAGAAACTAGAAGCTTGCAAGCAAGGGTAAGAAAGAGCCATGCCATTTAGGATAACACTAACTATTAATCCATTCATCCATCATTCAACAATTTTTTGAATTACTCAGAATAATGAGGTAAAAATCTGCAAGGGTAAGTAAAATTAGATCTCCAGAGCATAATATTCTTATTTAGTTCATTTAATATACTGAATTCATATTATTCAGTATTTTGTGTAGCTGTAACGTTCTGTCTTGTCTTTGTTCTAGTCAGTTTTTCTTCTTACTCAGGTAGTGTCCTGAATTTATGTCATTGATTAGCATGTTCTTTTCAGCTGAGGCTAGAGGAGAATACAAGGCATGTGTGTTTTTTTACATTCTTATAAATATTTGAATATTTTATTTCTCATATACTGTATGTTGCCCTTTTGCTACATATATCTGCTTCTTTTTGTGGGTAATTTTGTTCAGGGGAGTGCGCTGACATTGTCACCATTGCAAGCCCAAAGAATTAGCACTACTTTGACAGCCATCTTTCATTGTGTAGTTTACATGACAATCTTCTGATCAATTTTCTTTTGACATTTTTATAAACAACTGCTAACAACATTACCTTTGGCCCAAAAAGGCTGTATCTCATGTACATGTGAACTCATCCATTCATTTCATTCTTGTTTCATTCAGTTCAGTGCACCAGAGCCTTTCCAAGCAGGGACCCATCCTGAATGTGGCTCCTGCCCATCAAGGGGCACATTCATGTACTGTACACACGTTAATCCAGGTGATTTAACATACACATCCTCAAGAAGAAAAACTGGAATACCTGGAGAGAAACCCATGCACATACAGAGAGAATGTGCAAACTCCACACACACCATGACTAAAATTTAAATTCTTTTAGGGTGGTGAGAAAGTGGTGCTCACCACTGTGCCAAAGTGCCATCCACTACTAACCCAGTCTGTCGCCATCTTATTAACACCAAGTGAATGTTTTAATCCTGGAAAAAAATCAAGTTAAAAAGTAGTTGACAATATAATGCCAATGTCATTATGATAGGTTAACCCAGGAATGCCTGCCACCAAGAACGTTAATGTATGTACACACATGGCAGTCAGAGAGTTAAAAAAGTAAAGACAAGATACTCCTTAAACAGGCTGTGAGAATGAGCCTGCTGGTCACGTAAACACAGAAATGTGAAACCGACTTCAGACAGACTTCATTTATTGTGGTTGCAAACACTAGGAGAGGGGTTGGGACATTTTGAATGGCACATTTTGCTTTTTCTTCAACATTGTTAATGTTCTTTTATAAAATGTATGTTAATTATATGTCCTGCTTCATTAGAGAATAGTGGGTGCTGACCTTCACAAGTAGTATTTGCTGACATGACTTTTTTGCCTGTTATGTCGCAGAGATTTCCTTTCAGTTTTCTAGAGAATATGGCCAGTGAAACAGTTGAATCTAATTTCCCTCACTGTGTGCATTCAGCAATTCCACTTGTAATGTAACACCTCGGCACAGTGCAGTCGGTCACAAAGCAAGGCAAATATAGTGAGCTGCAGAAACGTGTTGTCATTATATCTTGAAATATGTAATAACTCATAAAAGAGCTTGAATATATTGGTGTGGATCTACTTAACAGAAAAAAATGCAAAACTTCTTAAAAGTATGAAAAAAAAGATTTTAAAATGTGTGTTTTCACAGACTGTGTGTGTCTTTTGGATTCTAGGTTCTTGGTATTCAAATCAAGTGCTTCCATGAAATTATAACAATTGGATATCGGGTTTATCATTCATATGACCTTCCCTGGTTCAGAACATTAAGCTGGTAAGTGGTTTGCTTTAGGTGAACAGCAAAGTAATTCATTTCACCTTCACCACCAATTATTCCATGTAAAGAAGCTATAAGCTTGCAAGCAACGGGGAGAATATCACTTAATAACACTAATCATTAATCCATTCTTCCATCATTCAACAATTTTTTGAATTACTCAAAATAAAAAAGCAAAAATCTCCAAGGGTAAGTATAATTAGATCTCCATAACATAATATTCTTATTTAGTTAATATAATATAATTTATTTATATTATTCAATATTTTGTGTAGCTATATTGTGTGTCTAGTTTTTCTTCTTACTCAGGTAGTGTTTAACATGTTCTTTTCAAAATATTCTGTGCAGTATGTTTACATTTTTCATCTAAAAGCTGGCATGGGAGCAAATCCCAGAGATACTAATAGTAAATAGATGTATCATTCATGTTAGTTGTTTCTAAGAAAGTACTTTGTGCCATCACAAAAATTACTTTTCTGAAGTTGCCCATTTCAGGTCTTGATCTAGATACTGTATATCTGGATCTGCATTTTTTACTTCATCCAAAAATGCTTGATGTGCAGTTTTTTTTCCCTCATATATACAAAACATGTACATAGGAAAGGTAGAGTGACAAATTTTAAAATAATTAACATATTTTGACCACTTTCAGAAAGCTGTCTGTCTGTGTGTGTGTACACTCTCTCTTGAGCAGTGGTTCTCATTTTGTATTACTTCAAGGCCTCCCAGTGCACCACGAGAATATGTCCGCTCCCCCCTCCTACACAGGCCATGATATTTGCCCTCTTGTACTTTTGCTGCAATCTAGACAAGAGTGCTTGGTTTTGAACATTAAATTTGTTAACAAAAGGTAATTTGCTACTAGTGCTGTTGCACTGCCTATGTTTTTAAAACATAATACAAAATGAACAGGCTAATTCATAAATAACACATATTTTATTAAATAATAATATTTTACTAGTGCCTCAATTTCTTAATATTTCTTCTCAATTTCTTAGTTTTTCCACAAATTTAATCAGTTGACATGCAATAAATGACCTAAAATGGTGAAAAGGTAAGCAGTAAACTGCCAGAGGATTAAATTTAAAGTTTAGGTTAGCAAAAACTGATAACAGGAAATTTCTAAATGTTACAAGTGGGCCTTCTTCAAGGAACAATAGGTTACAAGCTACAGATGTTCTACAGCAAATAAAGTAATTTGAGCCTTGCAAGTTGAGCAAACAATTTGCATAGGTGTCATAACTTTTGTTGATTACTGAAAAACCCTCTGTTTGTCTTAAAGCAAATGTCCAAATGTATTTCAACCAAAAATGGCATTACAGGCCGACCAGGTTATATGTTGTATTTTAAACAACAAACTAAGGTGAAGGGTCGCAATTCAGGTAGCTTTTTTTTTCGTTTGAATCGTCCAACTTGTAATTCTGATGTTTGTTGAGTGGTCTTGTGATGTTTTCGACTTGACAACTTGTATTCACTGTTTGTCTGAGAGCATGTGAAAACAGCAAAAAGCAGCAGTTAGGTAAGCTACAAAAGGGTAGGGAGCCATGACACTTGAAAACCAGCAGAAGCATATATGTGAAATCATCCTCTCAACTCCTTTATGAGAATCTTTGCCATAAAGCACTAATGTTCTTTATGGCAGCGTGGCATGTAGCCTTTTTTTCACTCTTTCCTGTTATGACATTACGAACAGCCTGTTGCCATTCTAACTACAGGTTCATAGCTGCAATGCATGTGTTTTGCAAATATATGTGAGTGACCACTGCACCCCAAATTGTTATGTGTATATTGGGAGTTGATTGGGTTCCTATCCAGACATGGTGTGGGCACTGGAGAGACATGTTAATGCCAAGCATAAATGTAATCCAGCTAAACTGTATACAGATACAGTCTACGGTATATATGAAACACACCTTAAATGGGGTCTTGAAGAAAACTAACAGTCATTGCAGGCCCCGTGTAACATATTTAGAACATTTTATATGAATCAGGATCTGATAACCCACTGTAACTCAATTTTTAGGGTTTTTACGTATTTTGCTGCTATTTTATAATTATTTTCAGTAATTTTCGGTGGAGGTTTACTGGCCACCCCCACCCCAATCTGTAAAAATACTATTGGGATATAAAATATCAGCATGCATATTTTTAGAGAAAGGACTATGACAGGGTAAGAAATTGCACAATTTCAACAGATTTGCAAATTTTAGGCACCCTTAAACATGACCTGACCACTTTCTAAATGATATATGTGTGTTGTGTCAGTCTGCAAAATCACCTCTGTAAAGTAAAATGTACTTTGAGCAATTTTCAAAATCGGTAAGCCTTTAGCATTTTCCAGTTCTAGTAAGTGGCCGTGTAACAAGTAGGCCTTGAGAATGTATATTTAGCACACCGTGAGATTTTCTGATCATGCCATGTAAACACAGATCAATCACACTTTCATGGGTCATGGCAAAATACCAAAACAAAAAGGCCAGGGACAAAATAACACACTAAATGAAGTAACTATGATGGAGTCCTAATGGTGACTAAAGACTGAATCTGCTTAATGGATGCTTGTGACTTGACTTACTACTACCACATTGCCTAGCTTTATTTAAAATACAATTTCATTATTTAACTTGAAGTGCCTATTTACCTGTACTGTAATTTTTTCCAATGACATAATCTTTGACTAGATTGTTATTTTGCTTATATATGCAGTGTCATCTTTTTTTATATTAGCAATATGTCATGTTTTTTAGTTATGCTGGCAGGCCCTCAATTTTAATCCTTAAATCAACAGTAATATTCCATATCACAAGCTTTACAAAATTCATACTGCTTATATAAATATTTGGGTATTGCACAGTCCTAATCTGCTATTTACAGTATAGGCCAGGCTTCAGTGTTAGCCTCCTCCTAAGTAAATGAGCACAAAAGTGATCTATTCATTTTTTACTGACACCACTTAAACAAATTTATGTCCTGTCCATGCCTCATTGGGGTATCAAGGACAACACATACTCAGTCAAAATTACCTAACATGAACGTATTAGGACTAAGAAGGATCTATGCCAGCTTCACAGAGGCAGAGACTGGGATAGAGTTCACACCCAGCCTTCTGGAGCTGAAGGCATGCACGTCCACCAAATGTTTACAAGCAAAATAAATAGCATGTATGCAGTAGATGACATTGATAAATTTGTACAGCTTTTGTTTTTAAAAAGCTTTTCCTTGTATTAAATTTCATTGCTTTCATGACTGTAAAACCCATTCACACTTTAGAACTTTGGTAAAATCATTTCTGAGTTAGTAATGAAGTGTACCCAAGCAAGTCACCTAATTCATAGGATCCATTTAAGCTCTATTGTGATCAGAAATATGTTAGATTTTTCAGTATATGTGTATTTTTGTAAGCAGTAATAAAAGTTTTCATTTTCTGAACCTCCTGCAAGCATTGTTTGATCAATAATTCAGAATGGAAGCTGTGTCACACAGTTCAGACTCAACCCACAGCAGATTTGTGAACAAAAATTTCTCGAGGGGAAAGAAGTTGCCTAAAAGAGCACAAAATTCACTGGATGAGAATCATAAGGCTGCATTGCTCGGATATACTAACAGTTCATAATGACATTGTGACATTATGAGAGATTGGCAAGAAACAAATCATTAGTGAAGAATAATCGTCATAAAGCTTGTCTGCAATTCGTTTGATAGCAGCCTTGGCCAAAATTTAATGCTGTTTGTGCGGCAGAAGCTTAAACAGCGACCATGTCAAAAGGAATGCTATCCTTACAGTGAAACATGGTGAAGACCACTAGAAATAACTACTGGCACATGCCTGCACCCACATCCAGCATCCACAAATCAAGGTATTTATATGTGCTAGAGGAGAAACATAATGCCGAGTTAAAAACAGACGCAGATGCCAGGGTGAGACTAGTATAGTACATTCAAGTGGCATGACCATGGTTAATACTTCAGAGAATGTGTCACTGGCATTTCAGGACACTCTAGGCAAAGATTTAGCAGAATTAAATTGAAAAGTGAAGGACTATACTTTGGGCACAACTATATCAATATGTACTATAGACTGTAGTTGTATCAAGTGACTCAAATTAAAGCAGAAATAGCCTTCAGAGTTACTCATCAGGGTGAGTAGTCACAGCTGCCCATGCAGATGTTTAGAAAGTCGCTGATCCAAACATGAATATAGAATGATTTCAATGGCCTTTAAAGAATATTCTTCCCAAAATTATTTTTTATGCCACTTACTCTGTGTGGTTTGCAATGATGGCTAAGAAAAAATGTAATGTCATGTTTTCATGGAGAATAAAGATAATGAAGTTTCTGATAGATTGGATGTCTGTGGTGACCAATGCTGGACCATGGCAAACAATATCAAAATCATCAATAAAAATATTGAAATTACATATCTACTATATAATTTTGGCTTGGCTTGGTTGACGCGACAAAAGAGGAGGTGTGTGAGATGCACAAGGAAGAGTAAAGGCACATGCTGAGAAAGTTGCAATCAATGACGGAAAGTATAAAAGCCAGACAGGAGGTGAGAAGGTAATGACAGATTCTGAGATGTAGGCTTTACGAGAAAATGCTTGAGGGAGGGAGCGCCGGTGAGATGTTCACACACACAAATACAGAGGACATGTACTGAAAGTACAAATAGGTAAAGAGATAGCAAATATGTTTAAATTATTCTGTTACCTGCCTTTGATGGGTACTGTGGCAAGTGTTACATAATCCACTCGTGAAATTGTCCATTGAGAATTTTCACAATAGGCAAAACGCATGCATTTTTGCTGAAATATTGTTAAATAAATACTTCCAGAAAATGAGAGAAGTGCAAACGGAGGAATTGCTTTCACACAGAATCGTTAGAAGACCTGTCCCTCCCCTTCATATAGTGGTCAAGAGTTCTGTCTTTAATGGAAATGCTTGATCGCTTGTGAATGCATTTCTTCTGTGTGCACTGCTCTGATTTTGTCTTTATTTTAATAAAAAGTGCAAGCATTTTGCTAGCTGTGAACATACAACTGGGCAACTTGATGTGTCAGTATGCTCATCTCATCTTAGTACCTCTCACTCTGCTCAACTGTCCATTTTATAGGAGGAAACACACTCATAAAAAAAGCTATCAGTATTCATGTGGTCCAACTTGAAAACATTTCCTCTGCATGCACTTCTCTGATTTTTTTTTTTTTAAGTATTTATGTATTTATTTAATATTTTAGCAAAAGCATTGACACCATTACTTATGAGGCACAAAATCAGCAAGTGGATTTGAGTCTGCTGTTCTCAATTAAAAACAAAAAAGTAGCAATCTAAATTAGTCATAAAACTTTTGATGAGAAGCATTTTATCTTTTGTAAGCTATCATTTTAAGAAGCTGTTAATGGTTTGTTAGCTATAATCCCATCTTTGCCTTCACAGGTACTTCCTGCTGTGTGTAAATTACTTTTTCTATGGAGAGACAGTGGCTGATTACTTTGTCACCTTTGTCCAAAGAGAAGAGCCCCTTCAGTTTCTTGTCCGTTACCATCGATTTATTTCTTTTGCTCTCTATTTGACAGGTAATTTACCTCTTTCAAATGTCTTATTAGGCAGGTGGTCTGTTGGGCAATTACACAGAAAACTCCAATAGCACCACTGACCCTAACTGTGTGATCCTGAGTACATCCGGTGCCTACCTGTGCTTTAGGCGGCTTGGTCTTGTATGTAATGAGTGTTGTTTGGTGTGTGTAAAGTGACTGGAGGTGGTGTTAACTAAGAAAGGCACTTCCTGAAATACAGTAAATACAGGCCTGTCAAATCTTCAAACAAAAAAGAGACTTGTCTAAAAAGCAAATCATAAGTGACCAGCCTAACATTTGTTAAATTATTTAAGTTTAGTTCTGTATTAGAACTAAATATAGAGTACATTCTGAAAAACCTTTCTCAGCAATAGATAGATAGATAGATAGATACTTTATTAATCCCAAGGGGAAATTCACATAATCTAGCAGCAGTATACTGATACAAAAAAAAACCAAACATATATACAATATATACAGCATGGGTGCATAATGTTTTATTAATCACTATATTTTTATACCCTTAACAAAATAAAGTAGATAAAAGATTTGTAAGTTATTTACAAGTACACTACAGTCAGCATATTGTCTTCTGAACTTTTTTCCTGCTTATCTCATTCCCAGATTGTCAGTCATTGGATGTCTAGAGATCAAACATTGCTAATACATAAATGCAGATCTTATTAATAAATAAAGATCTTAATTCAGCTCTTTGTAAGTGCAAATCTCAGCGTGTGCAGATTAGCAGCCTCACTTCCTCCACATTGGTCCTCACCACCCCAGGGCAGTGTGCTAGAGCACCTGCTGTCCTCGTGTTAACCTACCAGTTCCATCATTAGGTTTCATGATGACACTGCCATTGCGATGGTGGATTACAGAGAAGAGACTTTTCTTCTGATCCAACAATGCCAGGATAACAAACACTCCCTTAATGTCAGCAAAACCAAAGGAAGGAGAAGGCAGAGTACACTCACATCTGCAAAGGAGGGGATGCTGTGGAGAGTCAGTAGCTTTACATTTTTTGAAGTCTCCATCATTAACGACTTGCTTGCATTGGGGACTCTTTGGCTATCGTTGAGAACACCAAAGGCAAAGGAAAACCCAGAAAATGAATAACCAGTGAGAAACAAGGCAAGGCAGAAGGTTAAGAAACTGGGAATATTCACAAAATAATGATCGTCAAAACCCAGTGTGCAAAACGTGACGTCATAAACAACAAAGCAAACATCCTGACAATACCTGAATTGATTACTGTTTTGATTTAAAGAAAGCCACAAAACTAGGACTTTTGTCTTTTTTTGTCTTTTTATAAAGGCAGGGAGATGACATCTTGTTTAATGTATCACGTGGCTAGCGATGGGGTCATTTCTGCATGCTATATGGTGGCAGAGCTCAAACAAGAAAAGTGCTTAACAAAATGGTGATGTGGTGACATGACTGTAATAATGGTAAAATAAATAAACAACAAAAGAAAAGTACGCAATTAGTGTGAAAACAGGAAAAACATATTTCCACATGTGCCAAAGTGACATCCATGACAGCCATCAAGAAGACTCACTAATGCCATAAATTCTTTGACATCTAAGAAAGCAAGAATGTTTCCATTTGTACTCCCCAATTAGAGTTCATGATCAGTTCCGCTCATTTGAGGACCACAAAGCTCTACAAAGAGCAGTGAAGTTGGCTCAGAATATTACCAGAACATGGCTGACCTTTATTCACAACACACACAACACATGCTGCCTTAGAAAGGACACAAGAATTATTAAAGACTATAACAAAAGTGTGCATCGTCTCTCTGTTCTTCATTCTGGCAAACAGTCGAGGATCATTAACTCACGCCAGTAGATTTGTGGAGAGTTTTGATCGAAGGCTCCTTTCACTGATTCTGAGCACTGCATGAGTACTTCTTGTGTGTGTTGTGTGATGTGCTATTCAGTGTCTGTGTTAAAGGACTACTCCACCCAAAAGTGGTATTCTTTTAGATGTTACTTGTCCAATTTGTAGTGGTGGCTGAGAAAAAAAATCAATTCCATGTTTACATGCAAAACGGTTTCTGATAGAACAGGCGTCTGTGATGACCAGCGTTGGACAACAGCAAACATCAGGTCATCCAGTTATATGTGGTGTGCTCATGGAGCTTTTGAATTGAAGATCTGCCTCTTCCCCTAATTCATGGGTGACATTCTGTCTTCAATTCAAAAGTTCATTCCGTTGTGAACATGCTTCCTCTACTTGCATGGCTCTGATTTTTTCCAGAAGCATTTATTTAGCAATATTTTTGCAAAAATGCAGGTGTTTTGCATGTTGTGAACATATTATTAAGTGACTTAACATATAAATTATTCAACACAAGAAACATGAGATTTTTGTCGATGAAAGTTGTTGATATTTTTTTGTTGTGGTCCAGCGCTGGTCACCATAACCACCCATCACATTACAAAGTTTGTTATCCCTGTTGTCATTGAGACAAACAAATCTCAGCCATCACTACAAACTGTATGGTGTAAGTAGCATATAAAAAAAATACAATTTTTGGGTGGAGTATTCCTTTGAAATGAATTGTGTTGTTGTTATTTTTCTGCTGTCACTTGTCTGTGGGAGATGAGCAAGTAAGAATTTTGTTGTACAATGTGTACTTGACAGTCAACTTGAACTTGAACATGAACGACTAATTTAAATGTCATACGGATTCAATGCTGAGCCAGCTGGAAGCAAAAAATGTACAGCCAGTTAAATTCAGCGATACAGTTTGGGAGTACTTTAACTTGAATGAAATGTACCAAGTTACTTTAGATCTGAATTTGGCATTTTACATGTTTTCATCCTGTTGATTAATAACAACTAAAGAGAAATAAAAGTGAAATGCTATTTTATAGGACCACTTTCCTTTATAGAATAAAAGTTTGAATCAACAATTATTGGAAGATCTTCCCTTTCCAACAGCCTTTATTTGACTTGAATTTGTCCTAAAGAGCTTTACAAGTGCAGAGCTGTAGTTACACGTGTTTACAGATATTTGATATACTTTGCCTCAGGGTCACACTGTTGGTCAGTGGATGCTGATCTTGTGCACAACAGTGCATCCCTTAATTACTGCCTACTAAGCCTTATGTCTGCCGCATTGGTATTAAGGAATTTAGACTTGAGTAAAATAAATAATGTTGCATTATCGACATTACAAATCTGAGCTAGCGTTGCTTTTTATGAGACCAGTACCTCTAATGTGTTGTGGAGCTTCTTCGTGATTTCCAGGTCCCATTCCAAAACTCCCCATCCTTATTGAAAATAAAATAATTCAAACTAAAATTTCAATCTAAAAATTAATGTTGAATTGTAAAATGTATGCATTGGCATTGCTGAGGTAACTGACTGCATGTTATTACTTTTTCAGGTTTCTGCATGTTTGTATTGAGCTTAGTGAAGAAACATTATCGCCTGCAGTTTTATATGGTGTGTATCAACAGAGTAACTGCAAGTACTAACCTTGCCGGGCAAGTAAAATCAGGTTTAAAGGGAATATAAGGTATCTGTTATTAATTAAATTATTATTTCTGTTTCTGTGATTTCACATATTCTAATAATTGACGTAAAAATGACACTTTCCAACTTTGTGTATCTGCATGACGTTCTACTCTTCTACAGCTGATTAGATCATCAAAACATTTATTGTTTTATGATTTGCATGGTCTGCAACTGAAATAAAATGTATTTAAAAGTCACTGAAAAAAGCATACCATCTTCTGCATGTTCAAGTCATTTCCATTTATTAAATACACTTTTTTATGATTGCCTCTCCTTTACCTGCTATTTTACAGCATAATGAAGAATCAGTATAAATGTTGGCAATTAATGTTTTCAAGTAAGAGAAGAGCAAAGTATATATAACTCTATATTGGGGTCTTCAAAATCAGTCCTGGAAGGCCATAGAGACTGCAGGTTTTTGTTCCAACCTGATTGCTTAATTAGAAACAAATGCATGCTAGTAAACAGATCTTATTTAATTTTATGGCTTATTCACGTTTTCATTATGCCATATCACGTCATTCCTATATCGCAGATTTTTTCTTTCCAGGGATGTCACTTAAATGATTTGTCGCCTGAAGCAGATGAGTAACTCTCAGTCCTTCACATTTTCTCTTCATTTTATGTAACCACATAGTTCAAAATGAATAAATGGTGTAAACAGAAACGAGGTAGAGGGAGGACTGCTGGTTCCTTTGTCATTTGCATCTTATTACTATTAAGGAGCAGTTAAAAACAGTGAATTCAGCTGTTTAACACTAAAATAAGCAGTTATGGGTGGGGATTCTGAACATGGAAGTCAACTGAAATGCTGCTTGAGCAGCAAGTGCTTAAGAAAGAAAGGAATGAATTGCCTTCTCATTAAGAAATTGGGCACCATAAAAATTCTGCAGCCATTGTGGCCCTCCAGGACCAGCTTTGCAGACCCCTGCTCTGTGTGTCTGTTGTGACAAGATGGAGGCACTCTGGAGCAGACCCTGTATCAAGAAAACACCAGTATATCTTAGTAGTGTTTAGAGAGGATATTGCTTAATACAAAAAGGGGAGAAACAGAACAATTAAAGTTCTGTCCTTTGGAGCTTTCTAAACCCTTCAGGGCTAATTGCCCAACACTCGAGCTGCTTCCTACCTCCCAACCTTCTCTTACCTTGGTACCACCATTGCTACTCCTCCAGCCTTCTTCTCCCCCACTTCTCTGCTCCTCTCCACTCCCAACTTCAAAGCTGTGGAGGTTCAGGGCCTCGTAAGGCTATTCCTGGGAGTATTTCTGGTGTTTGTTCGACCTACTGGTAAGCACTTTCGAGTCACCTCTGTTTCTACAGAGACTCCTGCAGACCCTAGAATTCCTAAGAGCCTTTGTAGAAGACTGAATCACTGCAGCAGAACAGTGCTGCTGCCCTCTACTGGCCTGTGGAAGCACAGCTCCTTAAGAGTTGATCCCCAGCGGAGGACCTTTCAGTTTTGTTGTTCGCTGTGATCTTCTGCTGTCCTATTAATTTCTTGTCAAATGCAGATCTCTTATTAATAAACTATAAATTAGCCTGTTCTACTCCCTGTCTACATGCCATATAACTGAGCACAACTGTAACTGTAAGTGAGAAGTCATGCTGCTTTAGGCACCTTGGATATGTGGGCAGCTACAGCGGAGTCTTGTGTTCCATGCTTGACTTTGACAAATGTCTCCATGATTAACATGTCCGGGTGCCTCAGGCAAAGCCTAAAAGGAAAAAGAAGAGTCAGCTGTTGCCATAATTGATAAACTTTTTTTTCTCATGGGTTTTGTTTGTATCTGTATATCACATTACTGAATAATGTAGGTTGCTTTCAAAGTTAGCAAAACAAAGAAAAAGATTCACTTTAGCATTCCAAGAAGGATTTTTGTTTTTTTTGGACATGATATTTTTACATCATTACTTTTATTCTGCTCACAGTGCAAAAACTATAGCTAGATCCTCCTAAAATATGCATATATATATATATATTGGTAACAATATGGACTTTCTTTGATACTGTTGACTGAAAGGCACACGCTGCTTTATTAAGTCAAAACCCGCTGTTCTTCATTGATTTTCCTGCTAGGCCTGTTGTTTGTATTTTTTCAACATCCATACTAACACAGTGCCTTCAAATTAACAACTTGGCAGCTTAACAATTATAATATTTTGGTTAAATACAACAATAATATTATTTTTATGAGTGTTATTGTCATATTAATGTTTGGTCTTGCAAGGGCTTTTCACCTCTTTAAGGTTTCTGTAACTGTGTGGGTTGTAAAATGACCTGCACTGAGTTCTTTACAAGTCTTCCCCACCACAAAACTCCACGAATCATTTCATGTTCAGAAATCTGATTTTTTTGAAAAAAAAATGGATATCAGAGAGGAGGGATGAATGAAAAAATAGTTATTATAGAGAGAAAGTATACGGATGAATGAGCAAATGAAAGCCAAAGATCAACCTCTCTAATCAAGATATGGTGCCGAGTGCAGATGATAAATGAGAAGTCAGTCGGACAGAACGCTAAGTGTGTGTGCAGCTCGAGTCTGTTGACGGATTCATTTAGCATTAGGAGTGTTGCTGTTAGGGCCACACTGACACCACATAGGCTGACTTTTTGGTTTGTGGTTGAATGAATCGGGCGCATTGTGTTGATGTGCTCGGACTGCACATGGTGACCTGAGTCATTTTGTACACATATTCAATTTCAATTTATTCACTAACAGAGTAAATGCAAGTCATTCCCTTTATTTTGTTATTCAAGGCTTAAATTTAGAATGTGACATGTGTGAGTATGAATAGTAAATCAAATTACATTAAAGTGTTTAGTTTTTATTGGTAATTTTTAAAATGTATTTAAAACATTTTACAATGATATTTTCATATAAATGATGATAAATATTAGATTTGCAAGTTATGCTTCATTGCTTTTTGATGTATTTAATAACCAGAATGGGCTATTAAAATTGCTAGGATGTCATAGAAGAACTGTTTTGGTTTTTTAATTTCAACTTATGAAAATTGGAATTTTATTTAAGACTAATTATCCTGTTTTGAAACTTTGCAGTTTGCTTGGACCCATGTGACCTTATTGATTGTGGTTACTCAGTCCCATCTTGTCATTCAGAATCTGTTTGAAGGAATGATCTGGTAAGAAACATGTTGTGTATAAGACACGTGTCTTGAACACATACGTCGGGTCATTTAGCTCTGACAACTTGATTCCTTGTAGTTGTGGGTGAGTGTGTGTTGTGGGTGAGTAGGCAGTGTGATGGACCAGTGCCCATTCCAGGGCTGGTTTCTGCCTTGCCACCAATGCTTCAGCCTACTTTGACTCCAAAATTCAATTGGACAGGTTTGGGAATTTTATGTTATTTAGAACATTAGAAGCTAGATGAGAGGAATCCATTCAGTCCATTAACCTCATTTATAAGCTCTCCCAACACCTCATCCAGGTAGTCCTTAAATGTTGTCAAGGTCTCTGCTTCAATTTAATAGTTTGGTAGTTTGTTCTTGATTCACAAAACGGTTTGTGTAAAGAAGTGCTTTCTGGCTTGTGTCGTAAATGCACTTCCATTTAGTTTCTCCTGATGTCCTTAAGTACATGATTCACCCTGAAGTTGATGGAATTCTGATGGACCTACTTTTTTGATGCCATTGAGAATTTTGAAGAGCTGGATTAGATCCTCATGCATTCTCCTCTAATTCTTTGAGTCTGACAGAGTATGACATGTCCTTAAGACCTGGGATCAATTTGGTTGCCCATATCTGCTCAACTTCAAGAGCTGCTATGTCTTTTTTGTAGCATGATGACTAAGGGTGTACTCCCCATGCCTAAGCACTCACATTGTGCTTAATGTTCTGGGCACGGGCACACTTTTGTCATGACCATGCAACTTCGTGTAAATCCAAAACAAGCTCCGAACATGGTGTGACAGCATGCATGTCAAAATGATTTTACTTATTTTGTGGTTGTTTTGGTGCCATGTAGGGCAGGATAACGTTCTCCCCTCTTAAAGGTTTATTGAGTGTGCAGGGCAGTGTTTTGCAGTTAATCATGCTGCACGTACAAGAAGATTTGTAAGGTGGAAAATGATGTTAAGGGTGGAATTTGCAGCTTTTCTTGCCAACTGCAATACATGTTCATGTGTAAGGTAAACCTGTTTTTAACTCAAAACATATTGAATGAAATGACTCTTTACATCATTGACGTCAAGTCTGTTTTCTGTGCTCAGGCGCGATCACACTGTTAGTGAATGCGACTAAACCGTGCTTGGGCCCATTGCTTACATGCTGGCCATGGTACGGTACAGTAGGTCTGGCACGGAGCGATCACACTAGTCATCGACTTTGCAAGGTTCCATGTGGACAAACGTGCTTTGGCAAGGAACGAATTGCCAGTATTAATCCATCCTAAAACTGGATTCTGTACTCCAGATGTGGCTTCACTAGTGCATTATAGAACGTCCTTGTTTTTATATTCAAAAGTTTTAATGATATAACCTAACATTTTGTTTTCATTTTAATCGTTTCTGCACATTGTTTAGATGATGAAAGTGTAGTGTCAACATAAACCCCCAAGTCCTTTTCAAAGTTTGCTTCTTTCAGGAGAATGTCTCCCATCTTGTGTTTTTAATTGGTTTTCTTTTTGCTCACATGTAGCATTTTGCAGTTTTCTAAATTAAACTGCATTTTTTCAAGTCTTTGCCCAGTTCTGAGGCTTGTACAGGACTTTCTGAATTATTTTTGGTGCCTCCTCAATGTCATTGTTCAATTTTTATTATCTGCGAATATCACACAGTCACCTACTATACTATACTACAGTATATACTATACACCACCAAAGTAAAACAGAAAAAGTGACGGTCCCAGGGCAGACTCTTAAGGGACATGCCATATTATGTAAATTTTTGTAAACTTTGTTATCTGAAGGTGGTGTAGACATATAATGTTCTGTCTTTTACCATATACAAATAACAAAGTCACTGAGTTTTCAGATTGCAATGAATATTTACCTATCATATCAAATTGTAAGAGGCTGGGCATTGTGACTATCTGCATGGGGTCTTCAACTCTCCCACAGCCCACAGGTTCAATTTGTTGGTCTTCTTTTACTGAGTGTGGTGGAGAGATTGGTCCAGTGTTGAGCCTGCCTTGTGACCAGTGACAACAAGGTAAACATGGACTTCCAGTGACCCTAAAATTGGTTCAGTCAATGAAGGAAGAATGTTGTCTGATCTTTATTACAGTGATCATGTTCAATGATGCTGAACAATTGGGGGTTAATGCTCTTATTTTTGCCATATGTATTTTTATTACATTTTATTTTTATTACATTTGATAGCATAACCCACATCCTATATAAATAGTGGTGAAACATAATTAAAAAAAAAAATGTTTTCTCCAAATTAAGGAGCATGATTCAAGGAATGTTCAGCTTTATGTCTTTTTTAATTTCCACAGGTTCATCGTTCCAATATCCATTGTCATCTGCAATGATATCATGGCTTACTTATTTGGATTCTTCTTTGGAAGGACACCGTTGATTAAAGTAACTTCAGTCTACAACTATTTCATTTTATAATTATTTATGGATTAGAATTTCAAAAAGAATTCTACAGTATATCAGACTATACTGCACATAAACCTCTCATTCATTGTCATTATATCTTTTTAAACAGTTGTCTCCCAAGAAGACCTGGGAAGGTTTCATAGGAGGATTTTTCTCAACTGTCGTTTTTGGGTTCTTAGTAAGTATGTGCTGCTGTTAAGTAATCAATAAATAAATCGCGATAATTTGTCAAATAAGGTAGCCGGGTGAGAAAATATCTGGTCAGAGACCAGTAGATGACCTAATAACACTTAATAACAAAGGGAGCACACAAAACAAGTAGTGAAAAAAATAATCAAAGCAGTGGCCAGAAAATCAAATTGGGGAGCATCAAATCTGTTAATGTTGTTTGAAAAAATAGTGAAGAATAAGAGTTCCTGTCACTAAAGATTCAAGAGTCCCTAATCAAAACTAAATCAATAAATACATACGCATTTTTTAAATTTGTTTTCATCCCAAAACTTGTATACCAAATGATGTGTGCCACCATCATAAATAGTTTGTTTAATCTTACATTGGGTCTTGAGAACAGATATGATATAGCCATGGCCATGAACTAATGCATCACCAAATGGTGGCACCCACAACAAAACAGAGTTTGTTAATAACACATAATAGTTAAAATAATAAAGAAAAAATGTGAAAATGGATGTTTCCAAAAGCATAACATGACATTAGAATTTCCACGTGTAACTTAATAGAAGTATACATTGGTGCATTGTTAAGCGGAGTACAAAGTAATGATTATCTGGTGATCTTTTATTTATAGTCTTCACTGTAGTATTAGTATTATTAATTCTAACAATCCCAGCTGTCTTGAGTGGCCAAGTCAAAAGAAACTTTCTCAGCAGACAGCTGCATACTTGAATAACATTGTGAAAAAACAGAGGGCAATAGACCCAGTCGTCTTAACTGAGGTTCTTGACATGGGCTGAACAAAAGTGTCTTATGTTAACAAAATGATTTATTAATATGAGGGACACACATGTAAAGAGTGCAGCAAACCTCTTACTTACATGTCCAAACAACATGCAACACCTCTGTACTCTCTGGCACATCACATTTAAAGTACATCACATTGTTTTATTTAATTGAAAACACAAATCAGCTTGCCTGAAGTAGTCCTTAGTCCCACATCCATAGCATTTGTTCAGTTGGTGTAGGTACTTTAGGCCCGTATCTATAGAAGCAAGTTTATCCAGATATGACGTAGGAGTCTTCTCCTTGTGTGTGCTTTTGTTACTCCTCCTCAGACGATCTTGCTAACGCCAAAGAAGAGGCTGTTAACCCAGTACCACCTGGACATTTTTTTCACTATCTTTTTCTTTATGAGTTCATCATTTTCTTACATCGTATTGAAGGAGTTTTGCCCAACTTCTCCTTAGTCTGTTGCCTCAACTCCTATTTGTTTAAGCACAGTTCTTCTAATGTGCTACCACAACATCACAATAGGATGTTGTCTGGACTTTGATTTAACCATTCCAAATATTCTGATTCTTTCCCTTTCACTCATTTTTATTTTTTCATATATTTTAGCAATAGCTATCATGGATCATTTTATTAGTTGATCCAAAAGTTCAGTTGGCTTTAAGTGTGCATTGTCATCTTTTACAGTGGTGGTGTAATTTACCATGCAGCCGACTCCCATGGCCAGAACCGTGTATGTTGCTTTCAAAAGCATGATGGCACCCATGAAAATGGATAAAAATTTGTAATAATGTAAAATAGCAGTATTAAAATGCATCTAATTACACATAAAGCCCATACCCTCCCCAAACAATTCATTTAAATCCCTTCTTTAGTCGATATAAATTGGAAGGCTAACTAGATCACAGCAGGAGTTTTGCAGTAGCTCGCGTGTTTGATCGTGCGTGCAGGATGACCAGTGTGTTAGAAGAGAAGAGATCTCAGACTGGCCGCCCTGTATGTCAATCAAGTGGCAAATGCCATAGGGAGGATATATGACAGACTAATGTTTAAAAATTATTTTTTGGAAATGAAATGCAATCTACCTGCACTACCTTTGCGATCTACCGGTCGATCACGATCGACGCATTGGGCACCCCTGAACTAGATGCATGTACTTATATGACAGCATGAACTGCTTGTAGATAAGGTTAGTCTTTTATTGGTGTCAACATACTGCAGTAGTTTTATTAAAAATAAGTGTCGGTCGTTCTAAAACCGTTCACATGTGAGATGCCCGTGCACTGTGTCATCCCGGGAAGCCCGGGAATGACATGCAGGATTCCCGAATTCCCGGGAATGGATAAACACGTCTGGAAATGGATTCCCTATTGCTGAAGTCTTTTTTATTGTCATTGATTTTTCCACAAACCTGAAAGACCCGAGCAACTTGCTGATGTTTCAGTCTTTAAATGGCGGTAGAAACACTTTCTGATTTTCAGCCAATAAGGTGTATTTGATTAGCAGCAGTTGGCTTTAATTACTTTCTTAACTGACGTGGAAACACAAAAGACATGTTGGCATATTGATTATTGAATAAAGAACCCAACAAAGACCACTTAATGGTCCCTAAAGTCCCACTCTTTACCACACCACTTGATAATTTTCTCCATGTGTCTATGGCTCTGTGAGTGAAGGAAAGATTTATAACATTTGTGTGAAATGTACCCTTAGCGAATCTCTAGTTGTGCCCCAGTTTTTCTATTGAACTCATTTTAAAGTAACAGCCTGAATCCGCTGTACTAATTCCTTTCATAATTTGTAAAACTTTTTGTAAATCTTGTCACTTATTCTCTATCTTCTTAAACTGAAAAGGTTCAACTACTTCAAACTGTCCTCATAGCTAATACCATGCAGTCCTGGAATCGGCCTCTTCTATGGACTTTCTCTAGTGCTGCTATGTCTTTTTGTAATATGGGGACCAAAACTGAACACAATATCTTGGGTGAGGCCTCCCAAGTTTGTTTTATAACTTAAACATAACCTCCGTTGACTTGTACTCCACACCTTGTGCTATATGACCTAACTTCCTGTTAGCTTTCTTGATCACTTCTGTACTTTGTCTGAATTTAGACAGTGATTTGTCCACTTTGACCCACAGGTCCTTCTCATAAGGTGTATTTTTATATTTAAGACCTCCCATTGCATATTATGATCCAACATTTTTATTTCCTACATGTAATATTTTACATTTGCTTGCATTATATTTCATTTGCCACAATTCTGACCAAGCCTGTATGTTGTCCATGTTGCTCTGTAGCTGATTCTACATTAACACTAGAATCCCTGAAGCATACGAAAAAAGTCGTAGTGTTTGGCCTCCTTAAATTCCTTTGCACATCTTCATCAGTGTCTTTGTTTTGCAAATGTGTCAATCAGCACAAGCAGCCTGCTATTCCATCCTCCACCAACGCAGCTGAAGTCGGACTCAAAATCCTCGGCGCTCAAGTCTGTTTATCTTGGTGTGAGGTGTCTGGAATTGTATAAGGTAGATAATGTATTTTTATTTGGAATACATACATTCCAGGTCTACAATGGTCTGTGTAAATGTAGCATGACAGGAAGTTTGAGGCAAGAAATGTTCACGTGACTAAAACATAAACTTTTTTCATGTTATAGTAATAATTGACAAAATGTTGACATGAAGTATATAATGTGTGAAGACTGAAGTCCAGATATCAAATAAGCACTTTCAAAAAAGATATAACAAAACAAGTGCACATTTATTCAAGAATATAATCGAAGAAAAAGAAATTACTCAATTTACATGTTGCTCTCAATGTGTAAAAACTGAAGCCCAAATATCAATCGACACAACTTAGGTATGTCTGCTTGGCTGGTGTAGAGGTAAGAAGGTTGCTTCTAAATCAAGAGATTGCAGGTTCAATCCCGGGTCTTCCCCCATTTATCATTCTGATTGACACATTTGCAACATACAGACGATTGGCATTACGACTTTTTTCATAGGCTTCAGGGATTCTGGTGTTAACTGATTCTACATTTCCTGCCCTTCCATGTAATTGTTATGTGTAGAATGACTAAATGAAAAGAGGGTGTGCTTTGAGTCACGTCATATGTGAATAATGTGTTTCTGTCCTCCCTAAAAGTCACATGCTTTGGGTGGTGACCCAAATAGTCATGGTTTGGGCACAATGTCCATAATTCTGCACAGTAATACAGGGCTGAAATGACTTTCCAGATTTTCCGTTTTTTGAAGATTTTTTTAGGTCACATGCAGTGTTCCCAGACTGCAAAGTTCTAGTTGAAAGATAACCAGGTGAAGTTAACTGAAGTTCTGTATTTGCACGTTTAGTTGAAGTGTGTTGTACTGTATTAGCCATTATGGATACATTGAGAAGTCAAGCAAAATTACACCTTTTATTGGCTAACTGAACAGATTACAATATGCAAGCTTTCAAGGCATCTAAGGCCCCGTCTTCAGGCAAGATATGGGACTTGAGCTGCCTCGAAAGCTTGCATATTGTAATCTGTTCAGTTAGCCAATAAAAGGTGTCATTTTGCTTGACTTCTCATTGCTTGTTTAGTTGAAAATGTTGAGGGACAGTATTAGGGCCATCAGTGTGTCTGTGTCAACTGAGTGCTAAACCTGTCTGAGTGCGTGTCCTTACAGATTTGTGTTGTAAACAGCATTCCAGTTTGAACTCTGAAGGCCATTGTGAATTTTTCCTTCTCTTTTAGTTTGCATATCTCCTGGCTCAGTACACATATTTTGTTTGCCCAGTGGAATACAGTGAGTCAAATAGCTTTGCAGTTTCCTGTGAACCTTCTGAACTGTTTGTGTTGCAAGAGTATACACTCCCATCGCCACTAAGGACTCTCTTGAGATGGGTAAGAAATATTTTATTCATTTCAGATTTTGAAATTAAGATGTGAAATGTGACATTGTTTTTGAGCTTTTTGGCAGATGATTTTCGGAAGAAGAGAGCATTTTCTGCAATGTCCCAATCCTTCATTAAAATTCATTTTAATTCTGAGCCATATTAATGCATATCCCCAAAGTTACCAGCATTTTAATTAGTATGGTAACATCTCAATATGCCACAAAAGTTCATAATCGCCATTATCACTGGCAAGGTGTCACGGGGCAGGGGACTAAAGAAAACTGGGTCACTGATGGGAATTTGAGACAGTGCTAGGCATGGTGGCTTCTTATTAAGAGTTCTTCCCACTTCCTCCACAACCAGGGCTTCTCTGACAAAAGATGAAAGACTCTGCTCTACCTTGTTTTTTGCAGTGGGCATTTTAATGAGATGGTTTTGATATGTGCTTATAATTAGGCTCAGCATGGCTGCAAAAGTAGTCCATAATTACTTTAAAGGAGACGTAATCTCATTAATGTTTCATGAACAAACATGTCTAACTTGTTACAAGTATAGACCTGCAAGGAAAAATGCCACCACTTAATGAATGGTGTGTGTTAGCTGAATGTGTAAAGCAAAAGAACTTTTGTGATAGGCAAGGCAGATGAGTGGGGTCTTGAGCGAGGGGGTATTAGCTTGCAGGGGAATTACCAGGGTGCTTAATGGACTTGGTATTAAATTTATCTTTTTATTTATTTACAGAAAACAGTGAAGCTGTACCCATTTCAGATCCACAGCATTGCTCTTTCAACATTTGCCTCACTTATAGGTCCTTTTGGTGGCTTTTTTGCCAGTGGATTCAAAAGAGCTTTCAAAATTAAAGTAAGTCGGATTTGAATGAAGTGTAATTTGTCTGAAATGTAACCTAACTCTTTATGTTTGGAAAGATGTACATGAATTATGACTCACACGATATCAAGGGCATTATGGGTAATCTGATGGGGAAGGTGACACAAGAGGAAGAAACAAGGAACGGCTGGCAGTTGTGGTGCGTTTTGTGATGTCAGTGTGAGAAGGTGAGGGCCGCTTTGGGAGTGGCATGCTGTGTGTGTGTGCTTGGTGACAAGGAAGGGAACAAGTTGGGGGAAATGACAACAAAGGAGAGAAAATGGCAGCCTGGGTAGATGCATATAGTGATTCTCCACCATGCTAGGAGCCAGAATGGACGGGGACGCCGCTGCTCAAAGACTGAGTCTGGCGGCAGCAGGTAACAGTTTGCTACGATCGGAATACTCCTTGAGCTTGCAATATACAAGTAATAATATTGGTACATGTAATGCTTTTATATACCAGTACACCAGAACTATTAGGTTGTGTTTAATCCTAATCTTAAATAAATTACTATCACTTACGTTTTTATCATCATGTGCTTTAATTGTTGCATACATATGCAACATTTGTTTTCTTAATACAACAGAACCGCAATTTGGCATTCCCATATTTTACATTTTTGAATGGTTAGTGGTGATGATGGCTATATATATATATATATATATATATATATATATATATATATATATATATATATATATATATATATATATATATATATAGTATTTACTTTTTAAAAACAGTGACCCAAATATAAAAAAGAAACATTAGTAATATTTTCATATTAAATTTTAAGTGGTTCCCTGCACAATGATGGCTGCACTGCACTATACGGTACAGGATATGCAGTTGACAAGACAAGGTACATTTTTCACTGTACTGTTAATTGCAAATATAATCTCAATAATTGTCATTTTGTCATAATGCACTCCTGTTAAAATGTTGAATTTGTTGCATGGGCCTCATAAAGGTGCAGCCTGTCAATGTCAATGCTGTCCATAAAGAGGTAAAGTAAACCACAGTTCAGGGTATATTGCTTTTGATTTAAATCCTCAAAACTGTATAACAGATAAAAGCATCACATTCACATTTGATTGAAGCTGCCGTTTTTGAAAGATGTGCTACAGGATGAAATTATATTTATACCCAGAATTCGCCTTATTTCGACTAATTACCTCTTTCAATTGAACCCTGTTTTCCTGTAAAATTGTGCCCTGCAATGACCATCAACAGAAGCCAAATTACTAGGAAAAGCAGGAATTGATGTGCAGCAGGAATGTTTTACTCTTGGCAAGTCATGCCTGGTATATTGCAGAGTGAGATGCTTGAGTGAACTAATAATATTAAACCCTTGTTTAAAAACATATAAAAGATACAAAAAGGTGCTCCGTTAGTTACATAGTTCTGATGTATCCACTTCACAGCACCATAACTAAGGCCCATCATCCAAGAAAATCTACTTGGTGAAGGCAGAAAACACCGTTAATTAACAAACAAATATAGACAAATTAAGAAAGGTCAGATTAAAAAAGGAAACAGAAGAATTAAAAATATGCACCGGGGTGAGACCCTTGTGAAATCTTAACATGGACTGGCTAGAAAAAAAGCAGTACATCAGATGAGCATTTTGGGAATTGTGGCGAGTTTAAACATAACCTCATTCAATATGACCATAGCAGTTAAAAATATGGAGGCGTGCATATTCATAGTATATGTTGAATACTTTTTAAAAATTTGTTGCACATGAACGAGTCACCTACAGCCTCCCTGTGTACCACCCCTAAGTCCTGAGTATCTCACAGTACCAGCTAGAATCTCAGCATGTCTCACTGATATCTCACCCAGGATGAAGGGCTCCATGTTCAGCTCAACTTGGTAAAGATGGACTTTCCTATTATCCTAGCCAGCCTGTTTATTCAGCACTCCCATATGTGTTCAGATGGTCTCGCCATTGCTGACACCCACCAAGTCTGTATACAGCCTTTGGGGTGGTGATCGTTGACCAGCTGTCCTTCACTAACCATCACTGCAGCTTTCTCTTCTTGCAGATTTACTCTGCATAACATCTACAAGATCAGTCTGTATCTGACAGAGTATGTAGCACAGCTCCTAATCCAGGCAGTGGTCTCGTAATGTCTGGGCTTTTGCATCTATCAGAAGTGCTAACAAGCTGCTGCAGATGTTTCCAACTGCAGTGGCATGTCTTGTCTTTCACCAGCTGAGATGGACACATGTCTCTCCTCTTTTCATGTCAGTCCACTGGTTTCCAACAGAGGTGTCAGTAGATTAGCACCCATGTACTGTATGTTGAGACACTTGTGAGGTCTGGTGCTCCTTCTCAACCTCTAAGGTCTGCTCATGGACAAGTCTGATGATACCACCTCAGCGTGGCATCAAATCTCAATCCAGACTCTTCTCATGTGTAGCACCTCGCTGCTGACCTCCATCCAAACTGTTGACTCCCTCTGTGTGTTTTGAGAGAAACATTTGAAGACTCTCCTCTTCTTTCTCATTGATTTTGGTTTGGACAGGTTCTTGTAACAAAGATGAGATGAACTAGTCTTGTGTTGTTCTCTTTGGTTCTGAGCTCTTCACTTATGATGATCCATTTTGTACGCTTGTCCTCTAACACCTGTTCCTAAACAGTGCACCAGACTGATGGTTACTTGATTATGTTGACCTCTTTTGTAAGTCACTTTGAATAAAAGCACCCGTCAAGTGAATAAATGTAAATGAGTTGCTCCGGAAAATCAAAATATGAAGCAGGTTTGCATACCATTGGCCATTTTGAACAGATCTGAACAACGAACAGCGATGGTAGAACAGGAGCAGCTTGTGCAGCTCCAGAAAACGATCTGATTTCTAATTCATAGTTTCTTCTTGTAGCAGAATTCATCAATACAAATGTTTTTCATGCATCACAGTTTTAATAAAAATTGTTTTTTTTTATTTTAAGGATTTTGCAGATACGATTCCGGGTCATGGTGGCATCATGGATCGATTTGACTGCCAGTACTTGATGGCAACATTTGTTCACGTATACATCACTAGCTTTATCAGGTGAAAACATTAATTGTAAATTATGAATCGTTTGTTTTTACTGATGAAAGAGTGAATTTTGTTATTTAACTACAGTAGGGAGGCAGAGCCGTCACTGGGCGCCCACACTCTGGAGTGTTCAGCCCACCAGTATAAAAGTGGAGCTGCCTCGGCCTGGAGGCCATTTGACCACTTCTAGAGCTCTTTGTGTTTCATGTTCATGTTATATTTGTACATATTTACAGCCCACTGGCTGGGAAGTGGAGGTGCTCTTAACAAGATAAGTTAAGTTGAATCATTTCTTATCTAAAACTTATTTTAATTGACTTTATAAACTCGGATTACCTTCCGGGGTATACAGTGACGGACTGGTGGGCACTACTACCCTATCGCTCCAGGGTCCTGAGTTCAAACCCCTGCCTGGCCAGTGGCACCTCATGCTCCTCTGCCAGGACCCCTTCTTGAAAATGAATGGCTGATGCGTTCCCTCCTACGTGTGCCCGGTTACTTTCATTGCATTGCTTTATCAAACCGTAATTCAGTTTTATTTCATGTTTTTTTTTTTTTCTTTATCGTTTCCTTGGTTTTAGGGGCCCCAACCCAAGTAAAGTGTTGCAGCAGCTGATGGTTCTGCAGCCCGAGCAGCAGTTAAGCATTTTCAACACCCTGAAATCCCATCTCACGGAGAGAGGGATGATCCCCCCTGTTGAAGCTGTACAGTAAGGCGCGCTGTATGACCACGGAGTCTTGATCAGGGCACGGGACCAGCGGCACCCCAAGACTGCCGTCCTCCGTCTTCACCCCATTGCACAACAGGTGTAAATACACTCCTGGCGAGCAGAGCCGTAGGAGCCGATGGTAGCCTTACTTTGTACCTAGCGGTCCGCTCTAAACTTTGTAGTGGGAGACACCATCTCGAAGTTTGTTGCCAAATATTAATGAAGGGCGAGTCCGGGGTTTGGTTTAATGTGCTTGGACTCGTTGACGAGCAGTGCAATATTTCCTTAAAGTAGGGAAAATTGATGTTTAGTTTTGGAATTCATACTATACATTTCACGATAACTAATCAATGTTAAAATGTGAATATAAAACGTCTGTGTATTTAACATAGGCATCTTTTTTCTTTTTGTAATTAGCAGGGGACGTTTGGGGCGCTGCGTTTTCTGGTGCTTTTATGCATTCCTGTGATTTTCTCTGCCTGCTTCTGCATAAAAATAATGTGTTATGAACTCCAAATGCTAGCGGCAATCACATGAAGTCTTTTCTAGCCGGTATGTCAACAAATGCATATATATATATATATATACACACACACATATATATATGAGGTATGAAATTATATAAATAATTTAACTATTCTAAATGTAGTCAGAACTTTAAATAAGGGAACACTACTGCGCTAAGGCACGCTGAACAGAAACGGCAGAGTGGAGGAGACTGCACATTCACCTACGACACTCTAACGTTAATCAATCTGCCATTTTTAAATGCACAGTTATATGACCAATTTTAAGTTGAGTGGGCAAGGAGTGAAGAAAACATCAATGGCTGTACCCACGTGAAACTGTCAAGAAGGCAAACTGTTTTAAGTCATTTTTAACATTGTAAAGGCGGTCTAGAGAATGACCAATGAAAGGGAATCGAAAATGTCGAGTTTGCTATGCGTTTTGGAAGTTGGTGACACACGACGACTTGCGTGTGAAAAACTTCACTCCATTAAAACCAATGTCACAGGAATGCCAGAGGAGCAGAGGTTAGTAATCCTTTAGTCCACCCACTTCAATGTCCTGTAGACAGAGTGCTCTGGAAAAACTCCCATCAAGCCTTGCGTCACGTCCACCAAGCCTCATCTGTCTGAGGAATGCCCAAGAAGTAGAGATCTTACCTGACCTCACAAGAGGGTTGTGTTCAGATGGTCTTCACAGAGTTCATCACATCCCTGACCAGTTTGCCCGGCTACCACATCAAAAAAAGCAGAGCAGTGCCATTAATTGCCTGCCCACCATCTGTCAACATTACGTTACCCAATCCTGCCCAGCCATTGAGAGGGCCCACATGTTCGCACCCCGCTATAACAAATTAACGTCATGTTTCTTGTCTCGCAGGAAACTCCTGTGGTGTGATTCAGGGTGCAAAGTCCACATCGAGAGTGAGCAGGCCGTGCGCCATTTCCAAGTGTTTGGTGGGTTAGACCGTTCTGTGCTGCGGGTCAAACACGTGAATCTGAACCGGTCTTACAGTTGAAATGAACTGCTGATGATTCCGTTTGACCGAGTAGCTGGACATTCCCATGACCAAAGTTAAAAGACACAAACTAATGTTAAATGTTGATTTTAAAATGAGTTTAATTCCATTGTGCCTAAACTGAACAACAAAGAACATCTATTATTAAAAAAAGCAAGCCTCACTTAGCTCTCAAGCGCTTCTGATCAACAATACGATGTACTTGAAATTAAAAGGTTTCCTGTTTATGATGCAACTCAGTAAATAGGAAACATTTTTGTTATGAAAGCTGAAGAACACGACAGCAACTTCATTTCATTAACACACTTAGCATGTTGTCCTTGGGCTGAATTTTAGATAAAGCTATTTGGTTAAATTACAGTTAGATTAAATTAAAGTACAAATGTATGAAAAAAGTTCATATATTCATGTTGTACATCAGTGTTGTACTGTATAAAATGGTTCGTGTATACACTGTACGCACAATAAAATCCACCTATGAAATGACGCAGACCTCTCCACAAACGTAAATTTAATCGTGTCGTTACACAAAATGCAAAATGAGTGAGCGCGGAATTTACGCAAAGCAAAGATTGCATCACAAATGTAATGTAGACAATGAAATGCAATGTGCTGCTTTTACTTAAGTGGAAATAACGTGTGAGGTTACAGGTGCCCAAAGCTAAATTCTCCATTACGCAAACCAGAAATTGACCTTTTTTTGTCCGTCACAGTTTCCTCATTTGAGGATTGGAGTTTCACCTGCTCCTGTAAATTTTATCCAAAGAGTGCAGCAAACATTCCGACGGCTTTTCAAGGAAATCAGACGTAGGCAGGAGGCATCTCTTATCTGACCAGTTCAGTATCAGCCAAGTGATTGTGCTGTGTGTCCAGTTGTTCGTATTAGTCAGTATTAGTTTTTTTTTTTTTAGTTTCCATGTTTGTCGCCCTGCGTGTCAATGATGTGTTTGTGTGATAAAGCCGGACTGTTTGGGCCTCCTCTGCCTGTCGTGCGACTTATCGGCAGCGAACTTCTTCAAGGGGCTGCTTTTACAATTTCACCCATTTGTGTTTCGATTGTTTTAGTGTATTTTCTCACACTACAAAGTGATGCTGTTGTGTTAACCTTCTAAGCTTATTTGTACCAAATAAGTTAAATTGAACAAAGCCTGCATAGGATTCTGCATACGTGGTAAATTTAAACGTCGTATCGTTACATTTGGGCGGAATGGATGGGAGCTAAAGCAATACACCGTAGATGCAAACTAAAGTAATAAAACATCTTTGATTGTAGCAGCTTGAAAGTCTGGATTTGCATTCTGTGGGCCAGTTATCCAGACGAGCAACAGACGTTAAGCCATCGACCACCGGTAGTGGTCTTCCCGGCCCACCTTCTGCTTTAATTTGAAGGATTGCGGAGTTTAAACAAAGGTTGTCGTACACATTTGGGTTTTATGTTTACTTGAAACAATGATGCGTGTCTTTTAGGAACAATTGAATTAACTTTATTAGTGAAATGATCCACTAATACAGAGGAGGATGGCCTTTGTTCCAGCATTTCACTCTTGTCTACGTTTACGACGAGGCGCTTCCTTTGAACATCACAATAAAGACCTGTGACGGTGGATCGGGTGTGAACATTACGCAACGATTTGACGCGTTCCTTGTTGAGATTCTTTGCGTCTTGTTCAGAAATTAGGTCTTTTGTTTGTAGCTTGCAGTTAACTTAAAATCCAGACATTTTTAAACGTATCTTAGAACGTATATATATATATATATATATAATAATAATAATAATAATAATCTGTTATTTGTTAGCTAAATATAATGTGAAAAGTCCAGTCTTTAAGCTTAAGTAGCTGTTTGTGGTTACAAGATCATCACCAGGCTTCACACTAAAAATAAAAAACCAACAAGCGAAAACGGCAAAAGCAGGGGAGCCGGGGGTCACAAACACGCCGCGTCTTTCCGAGCCGTCATTGCGTTCTTCTCATTTCTTTGTCTGATCCCATTTACGATTGTCCCTAACGTAATATATATTTAATTTAGAGAAATAATTAGAGAAAATGTAATATTGTACTCTTACTAGGAATTTTTTGGCAATATGAAGGAAATTAGGCTATTTTTGGTATTATAAGAAACATATCCTGTTTATTGCATTTAAATTATTTTTATGAAATGTGGGACTTACTTGACATGTAACACTGAAACCTGGTAAAAAAGAAATTAAAGAAGGAGTTTTATTTTTACATGTTGTGTCATTGCTCTCCTGGCCTCCTCTGACTGTCTGCTTTTTTATTTCAAATTTAAACCTCGGCCCCCCAATAAAGCCTCCTCACATCAAAGCCTCTTCAGGGTCCGCCATAACGAATTTAAGAAAAGTAAGAGCCGGTGAACCACAGACACCGCTGAGTGGCACATGCCAGCCGACATGCCAACAGGAGGCCCTCTGGGATGGCGGACATCTGGGCCGTGGAGACCTGCGTCTTTGTGACTTGTGACAGGTTTGTTCTTCTTATTGTTATTTAACTATCAAGTGAACCCCCCATCTATATCTATCTAACCAAGCATATAGTGGGGGCCAAAACATTCTGACCACCTGCGTATGAAGCAAATGACGTCGACTATGTCACATCAGTGGCACGTGCTGTTAGACATTGAGCTGGCGCTGGCTACTTGTAGTTGACGTTCTGAATGCAGAAGATACGGACAGGCGTGAAGACCTGCGCGGCTGTGACAAGGGCCCAGACCACTGGGTCACAGCATCTTGGAGAGCGACTTCCAGCAGTGGTCTGAGCAGGTGAAAGCCAAGAACCAATGACAAGATGTTTGGCTGCCATGACTATTGATGCAGGAGGTGAACAGAGGCTACCCTGTCTGGTTAAAAAAACAAAAACAGGCACAAAGCTCAGAAAGTGAGTTTGAGTGGTGGCTACAGGGGTAGCAGGCCAGTCGGAGTCCACATGCTAACCGCTCTTCATCGCTGAAAGTGCCTACAATGGCTACGCAAACATTGGAACTGGACGTTGGATCAATGAAGGTCGCATGATGAATCCTATCATTTGTTGCATCACGGCCACGGCTGGGAACATCTGCTTCATTTACCTGACAAACCAGTGGTGGTAGTGTGATGCTTTGGGCTGGAAAACCCTGGTCCAGGCTTTAATTTGGCCGTTAATTTGACGTGTACCACCTACCGAAACAGCATTGCAGAACAGGCACAGCCCATCATGGCAACGGTATTTCCCAATCGAAGTGGCATCTTTTAGCAGGATAATTGTTCAGGAATAGTTTGAGGAACATGAGGAAGAGTTCAGGGTGTTTCCCAGGCCTCCAAATTGCCAGGATCTTGATCCATTTGAGCATCTGGAGGATGTGTTGGTAGAACAAGTCCAATCTGCAGCACGTCCACCTTCTAACTTACAGGAGTTAGAGGATCCACTGCTAATGCGCAGGTGCCAGAGAACACAGGACATCTTAAAGAGGTGTGGAGGAGTCCATCCCTCAGCGGTCACAGCTGCTTTAGCCACACATGGAAGAGCAGCAGGAGGTCATAATGATTTGGCTCATCAGTGGGCAAATGTGCACATCTCTAAAATGCGAAATGGACTCCCTCATCAACAAACACACACGTTATATCCGGTTAGAAAAAAAAAAAGGTGAAATTGGGCAGGATGGTGGATCTGGAATTGAGTGAAGTTTGTTACGTTTGGTGACGCAGTCATCGTGTGCTGTGGATACGCAACAGAGAATTAAATGTTTGGGACACAGCAAGGGCAGATACATTATGGTGCCCTGAAATTGGGGTGGTGGCACATGCTGTGACTGTAATGAATGCAAGTCCCTTTAAAAGAAAGTGAGCAATGTGTGCTTTAGTCACGTCTGATTTGTAATTTTAAACTGTGGAGCAGAAGGGTACATCAAAAAAAAATAAGAAACCCAAACGTGACGGAGGGCACTGGGAGTGTCTATAGAAATAGCCCAGTAAAGGGTGACCAGCTATAAACCGATCCATTCATCCATCGTCTTCACCCGCTTATTCAGTTCGGCGTCACTGAGCAGCTGGAGTCTCACCTGGCAAGCATCGGGTACAAAACAAGAAGACCATCATGACAGGATGCCAGCCCACCATTAGCAAAAAGCAGATGACAAGGCGGCCATAGACCACTAGTGTGGTGGCTGGCTAGTAATCCAACAAATAAGCTGCGTACTTTTGAAATTTCTGCTGTGATGCTCTACGTTTATTCACAATGTGCGTGTTGCGGGCAAGTGTGAGTAACGGAGAGAATAAAATCTGCCATATAGGTTGATATTTTTTTATTATTAATGTCCAACGTAGAAATACTTAAGGCAATCCATTTCTCAGATCAGACCTCCACCCCAAGATGAAAAGCCAAAGCAGGAATTAAGCGGCTTAGGTCAGGCTAGCCTGGGGGGGCACAGGTGGGCTGAAACAAGCTGGGAAGAAGTGGCTGTCAGACGTGGAGGCCGAACAGAAGGGTCCCTCTGCTGTGTGACGGCCCATCGGTCTCTGATGTGTGACAGGATAAGTTTAGCCTCTCTCTGCCATTTTGATTCCACAGAGGAGGAGAAGATTGCCACGCAGGAGCGAATGCCAAGGCTGAGCACAATGAGCTGATTTTTGCCCCCACTGCATTCATGTTATGCCAGCTCTCCTGTATTTTCTGCTTATTATCAAAGACACGTAACGTCATTTGCCCTTCCTGTCCTGGTGCTCTGGCTTGTTGCCTGAGGTCTTAAATATAAAAGGTAACATAATAAGGATCTGAGGGCAACAGCAGGGAGCCACGGCGTTCTCTTAAGGTTGGCATAACAACAACCCTGGGACCCTAACGTGACAAACACCAAGCAACTTCAAGGACAATACGCGGTTTGATCACAGGAACATCAATGGCCTCTTTGAGCGTTTTACTGTCGGCACTGTCTGACAGAGAGGTGGCACATTTTGGGCACAGCTGAATGGCTGGTACACTGAGGGGCACAAGAACAGCTTTTGTGTTTCTTCTGCCAGTGCATTGACAACCCCTAACAGGACTGACAGACCAAACCAGCGGGGCGTTCTTATCCACGCACTCAGATGTGGCATCACCCATGTGTGCCCGCTGACTTGCTCAGATTATTTTATACGGAACAAAAGCCTTAATATTTTGGTGCTAAATTATTTTTCTTAAATTTTATCTACATACATTTATTTGCTTACCAAAGCAACTTACAAAGAAGGCCAGCAAAATCAAGTAAACGTGAGTCTGGGGGGCTTCCCTGAACAAGTGTCACAGGATGAGGGGGCAAAATTGAACTGCACAAGTGAAGAACTCGGGTACAAAATACAAGCGACTTCTGAGTAATAAAACCTGACAGCTGACATCAGTGACACGGAGGGAGTCGGGAGTCCGAATGGCGGCGGGCAGCTCACTTCACCAGGCAGGAGCTCCGCACTGGCGTGTAATGTCAGTCAGCGTCTGGACCTTAAGAGAAAGCACAGACAGACAAAGTCGCTGATCGGGGCGCCGGCGAGAGCTGCCGTTACGTTTCTCTCGGCTTAGATTTACTTTCATTTTGGTCTTTGTAAGAATTAACAACGCTTTGAAATCACTTCACTTTTTTCCGTTTTTTTCTGACTCACCGTTGTGAGAAAATCCCACCTATGATACGCGTTTTGACTCGTCTTCATGCCGAGTTGTGCAAGATGATCAACTTTCTGGGGTTCCCCGTCCCCTCCTTTTAAAGCCATTTTTGGAGCAGAGTTTGTGCAGGAAATGACCCGCCGACGATGAAGAGCAACGCAATGGGAGGAAGGACGTGAAGTTCTGCAGGCCTCACCAACCGACCCCAGGGGTTCACCCCTAATTGGAAACGGGGGCGCATTTCAAAACCTCGTAAAAATGGGGATCAGTAATCCAGACTTGTGCTATTTTGAGGCTGCTGATCACACAGCTGAGAGTACTGGTGCGTTACTGGTGGTCTCGGCCCTCTACGGACCACCCTCAGAGGCATTTAAACCGAAGCACACATTTTGAGATTTCAAATATCTGACACAAGCGCTCGTTTCTTCTGTACTTCTACCTCATGAATTAAATTAAATGTCTGCTTTTCTTATGAGCATTCTCGACATTTTGAAGGATTATTTATGTGTATACAAAGTACAGTATTTAGTATTTCTGCTGTTCTGTGTGCAGGCCCACCACGACATCACTGCCAAGGGTCCTTGCTCCAACTTTATATTTCACGTGTTGGATCCTTTAGAAGTTCCTCATCTTCGGTGTGGAGTGCGTTTCATCTTGTGTTGCTTTCATTGGATTTTGTTGGTTTATTGAGTTCTGGCTTTTGCTTTGGATTTAATTGGGAAATGTTGGCCTCGGATTACATTTTTTTAATAAAACCATTTTGCTTTCGGTATTTTCCCTTGCTTTGCCATTGTTATTCTTCATTTTTCATATAAATAAATCCTTAATTATTAAAGAGTCTTCATTGGCCTTTTGTTATTTCAAGCCAGAGGTTTACAGTTATCCTCTACCTTGAAGGGCACTTCGGTGTCTTTTTGAAATCCGCCTTTGGTATTTGGGGCCGGCCTGCCTGGGATGAGGTTTGTTTCAGAGGATGAATATTCAGGTCCCGATCTGACGTTGTATGTTTATTTACAGGTCAGTCCTCTCCATTTTGTGCTTCAACTTCATAACAGCCTCATAGCAGCTGACCTGAACTTCATATTGCATATTAACCGGATTACTGGGCCTGCAGTGTTTATCTATCTAAAGTCAGACTTTACAAGACGCTGAAAAATGAGTTTACACTTTTGTTTTTAGTCAATTAAATGACTGTAATGAGCTCCTAGCAGGACTACCTGAGGAAGACGTCAGTCAGTTGCTATCAGTTGACAATGCAGCAGCCACATAGCGGCTTACACAGGAAGAGACAATCTGAGCGCATCACACCAGGCTAGCCGTGTCATGTCGAACTGCCTTCAAAATACTACTCATGGCGTAGAAGGCCCTTCCCATATTTTAGAATGCCTGTCCCCTTACACTTCAAATGGTGGTCTTCTTATAAGCGACACTTAAAAGAAGTAGTGAGGTGGTCTTTTGCTGTTATGCACCTAAAATCTGGAATACGTTGCTGATTGAAATTCGCCAGGCTGATACAGTGGAGCACTTTACAGAACTGCTAGAAACACATTACTTTAACATGGCCTTCTCATAACTTCATCTTCGTTTAATCCTGATACTCTGAATGTTCACTTAATTATTATTATTAGTCATGGTGGCTCTGCAATCCACACTAAACCCCTAGTTCTGTGCCAACCCCACCTACCCGATCAAAGCACCGTGATGTCCCTACATTGATGGATTGAAGGCCAGAAGTCCACGTGACCGTCATCATCAAGTCCTTCCTTGTGAACCCTGAATACCATGAGGACTGATGGGGGCCACTTATGTCAGGTAGAAAGCCTAGAGGGGGCCGGGTGGTCTCATGGCCTCAGAACCCCAGCCGTCTGCAGTTTTTTTGTTTTTCTGTCCTCCTGCCCATCGGCCCTTACTCTTATTCTATGTTAATTCGTGTTGCCTTTTGTCTTTTTTGATCTTCATCATTTGTATGAAAATGTGCTAAATAAATAAACGTTGTCGTCGTTGTATTCCTAATAAACTGCATTGCCACAGACAGACTTATCGTATACCTCAGGGTCTTAAATCTTTACTCCTCTCTACTTTCTCTGCTGTCTTTTCCGCTTCTTCTCTCACGTCGATCTGCGCCACCACCACCACCTGCTGAAGGCACCAGGCAGCCCCCTGAGATGACGGTATGAAGGTGGGTGCCCCAGCTGTCCATGAACCCACCTTCATCAAATCCTATCATATGAAGCCTGAAAAGAAAGAAGAATAAATGAAGAAACCGTAACGTCAGGTAGAACGGCCAGTGGGGGCCGAGTGGTCTTTTTGGCTCTGCACATTTTGTGTCCCCCCTGGCCGTATCCTGGACTCGCCTTTAGAGCCTTACATCATGACGTTGTATATGAAGACGCTCCTCGTCCACTTGATATTTATTCTGTTGTTTTTGCTTTGTTGCTTATTCTTTAATATTCTCGTCTCATCGGATTTGTTTTTCTTTCCTCGTACGCACTTTGAGTTACTCTGGTGTATGAAAACGGGTGTTGACACGTCCTGACAGACGCACAGGCACTGCGGGGGGGCTGCCTTAGAGCTGGCGTTTTACGTGTCGCGTGCTCCTCACAGGTGGTCTAGTGGCACACGTCGACACACAGAGACATTACAATACAATTTATTCTTGTATAGCCCAAAATCACACAAGAAGTGCTGCAATGGGCTTTAACAGCCCCCCGGCCTCTAACTCCCAAAAAAATGGAAGAAACCTCGGGAAAGGCCGTTCAAAGAGAGACCCTCTCCAGGTAGGCTGGGCGTGCAGTGGGTGTCAATACAATAAAATAAAACACACGGGACGGGACAGGACGGGACACAAGTAATCGGCAGTAGAAATCTTACAAGTACGTCACGTCGTAGGATTTATCAGTGAGAAGATCAAACCGAGCAGCCCCTGGGGACGTCACGAAGGGGACAGAAAGAGAGGGGAGCCAGTCGGTGGTAAATAGCAGGTATTTAATTGAAATGAAAAACGTTTAGTACCAGAACTATTGCATTATAGTTACATAGTTGGCTTTTTTGGGTTAATCTACTTTTCAGTTGTTGCACTGAAGACAAGTATACATTGAACATTCAGCTATCACATATTGCACGCTAGGCACTGTCAGAATGCATCAGTCTAGCACAAGACCACCAAATATTGACCCAAGAATTTACAGGTTTTTTTTCTTTTTTCATATATTGTACAAAATTCCACTTGAGTTCTGTCAGGTTTCCAGTTTTCATTTCATTGCTGTACACGTAATGGATTATTAGTTAATGCCTCATGAAAGAAACGGAGAAGAACAAATGAAGATAAACAAACAAAACCAAAAAAACAAAAACATATACATAGCACTGACACAAAAAGTCAGCTGTGTTAATTAAGATTCATGCAACAAGTAACAAAACTTGCTGAAATAAAAAAGTAGTAGTTCAAAATTATTATAGTTGCATAAATACTTTATACAGTTTGTTCACTGTAGAGACATATTTCCTTCAAATCATTACAGCACATAAAGGATCTTAGCAGTTTATACACAACAAGGTGCAACAAAAGAGAAACACAAAGTTTAAAATGAATCTGAAGTTTGTGGGCGCTGCCACGGGCCGGCGGGCGGGCGGACAGCCTCTGTGATTGCACACTACATATACATACAGTACATGAGGAGGGGGATACGGCGTCGTCTGTCTGTCTGTCTGTCTGCCCACCCAGTTACTGACGGAGAACCTGGCATCGCTAATCCAAACAGCGCTAAACTCAAACCAAACACTCCGAAGGTTGAAGCAGCGTTGAAGAGAATGAGAGCGGCCCACAGCAGGAGGAGATTGTCAGTGTCGATGGCGCCACGACCCGAGCTCTGAACAAGAACTGCTAAGGCAACGTCAACGTCTTCAAACAGGCAGGTTCATGACATTACGGCGGCGGCTTTTTGTTCCCCAATAGACGTATGAAACTGCGCTCACTTTTTAATACTGCAGCTAGAAACAGTCCGAGAAACATCAGGACACCAAACGGGACTCATTTCAACAAAGTTTAAACGGAAAAAAGTGCATGTTTTCGATTTTGAAATCGGCCGCTACACTCCAAAGTGCATGGGCTCGGTGAAAGAGCGCCCTCGTGTGGTTTGTACTGAAAGCGAGGGGGGCTTTTGTGCCGTCCTAATTGGGGTCCGTGGTGAAACAAACAAAAGGAGGAGCCTCTTAGGAGCGGACGTGTCATGAAGTGCGGTACCACCACCGCCCAACGGAATAATCAACGTGGCGGCGGCGCGCTCGGCGAACGTACACACTGACATTTGTGCAAATCTCGCAGGAGTTGTACAAACAAGAGAGTCCTTGGGAAGATGGAAGGTGAGCCTCCGTGGTTTGCAACGTTTCGTTTCGTCTGCAGATCGAGCTTCAGCAAATAATGCGTTGTGGAGGCCGGACAGTGCTGCAGGTGTGGGACACACGACGGGAAAGTAATAGTCTGGATCTTGTTACAAAAGCAGCAAATAATACTTAAAAGAACACTGTCCTCCAATGACACAAACAGGAATTATAAACTGCAATAAAAACTCTTAAATAGTGCACCAACAAGTTGCAGTTTGGACTCGATACCGTCTAGTTTGCAAACGCAGTTAAAATATATTCTACAAAAAGAGGAGTTGGAAAAAAATTAAAAATGGAATGCCGTGGGCAACGGAGAATTCAAGCAAAGACTCAAATTGTTCCAGGTAAAAAATAATCTTCAACCGCAGTGACGAGAGTGCTCTAAGTAACAGGTCGACATTCATAAGCACCCACCCAGAGAGAAATCAGCGCGACTTGGATTATTATACAGATATTGTTCAAAGAAAATGTGTTCAGTTACAATGTACTAAATCATTAAGTTTGTCTAGTTAAAAAGGCCATTGTACGTATTTACAATATAAACATTGTTTAAGGAGGTACTGCATATCTAAAATCTAAAAAGCCAGTGTTGCTTTGAAGACATTTAGTTAAGGTTTGACAGCAAAAGAAAAGCAGAAATAGTGAGGGAGGAAACAAAGAAAAGTACAAACTGATCATCGCTCTACGCCACCGACCCCTCAGTCGCTCTGCACATCTACAGAACAGAAGCAAAGGAACGGCGAATGCATTTAGTGATCCCTTTTACTAAATCAGTGCTTTATACACAGTACAAAAAAGACGCAGGTGAAGACTTAATGCCTTGGCTTTGCCGGCCCTTCTCACTGCCGCAGGGTCTGATAATTCCGCGAGTTGAGGGGATGCCGCTAGTTCCTGGAGCTCTCGTCTGAGCCGCGTTCATGCTGTAAGTTGTAATAGCAGTTCTGACACACACGAACGGGGGACGAGATCTTCAAGCGCTTGATTTCGGACTGAAACCTGCTGCATCTGATGAGGACAAATAGGAAACAGAAAGTGGAAAAGCATTAACAAGCAGTTTTTATCCAGGAAAGTATCATGGCTCCTACTTTAAGGAAACTAAGACCCAACAGAAAGGCAACTCACTTCATTTGGGAATAATGGAAGATTTTTCAAAACACTTTCAGCCCTACAAGTTTACATTTAAATAGTGGCAGCCGTTCAATTATTGAAATGTGAAGAGCACTACAGTATTTTATTAGCACGGGACTCAAATAGCTTCTTTTAGTAATGGGGGGGTCCTCCATATCTGATTCTGTGCAATACCTGAGTGTTGAGCATCCCTGCAGCTTTTAATGTCCACTAACAACACTCTTTAGAACCAAGAGGGAATCTGCTGGATGAAACTCCAGGTCTGTGGGACTTGGTGCAGGGTGACATGGCCCACAAATTACCCCAATCTATTTGGTCTGCGCAAATGTAACATTTATTTATTTATTTAGCACCCACACACAAACACATATTTATAGACGAACAGACATTACTAGTGTGCCAACCGACTGTACTGTACGGAGCCTGGGTTAGCTCCCTAAACCACTATTGGTCTGCGCCTAATTCACCTTTATGGTGGCACCGGCCCTGCGCCTGAAGCTACACAATGGTTCTGATTGGCCTAAAGAGTATTTGAAGCCTGGTTCATGTTTGATTCTACTGTATATCTGTCTATTATAATAAAAAAAATCCTGGGATAGGACGTGACTTTTTCAGAGAACTACTTTCATGTCCTGCGAGACGAGACTTTGTGCCAAGATTTTTAACCAGGCCCAGGGCCGGAAATACAACACAAAGAGCAGATGACAAAGTAAAATGTCGTAAAGAATTCAAAAATGTTGGCACGATACACAGGTTAGAGATAATGAAAGTCCTAAAATTCGAAGGTATCACGCTGTTTTACCAGTATACTAAAATTAGTTGAAATCTTGACAATACAAACAGACAATGCAAAATGTCCCAAAATGCACATGTAAATGGAAATGGGAATTGTGATCTTCTGTCTGTGCAAAAGTGTTTTAAAGATAAAACCTTGATGACCGGCCTTGTATGTGAACTGTGCACAGTAATGGAGCCCACCGCTTTACCTATACTGCCCAAAGTGCTGTGCGGTTCTTCCTGATTGGCGAGTTGATGCCAACAGTGATGCAGGAAAGGAAGAGGCCGTGTGGTCTTTGTAGCGGCTGCCATAGCAGGAGTGTGGTAGTTAAAGCCTGGACTTTTTATTGGTTTGAAAGAAGTGAATACCTGCTGTTGGATCTATTTGAGTAACAGGGTGTTAACAAGCATTTTGTTTGCACAATTAATCAATAGGATTTGTTAGTTATTTAAAAAATGTTTCACTCTGAAAAGAATACACAAATGGGTGATACTGATGTCTAATGAAATCATCACAATGTCTGACTGTACCTTGATATTGATTTTTGGCCATCCCACCACTCCAAATGAAACATTAACTGAATAAAACTAATAAAGGCCACATATTGTGACATTGAGGACAAACAAAACAAATTCAGATAAAAACACATTTTGACCAGGATGTGGGCATTACAAAAGCACTGCAATGTGAAAAGGTGGCACACAAAATGACTCACTTCTGACAAAAGAGTTGCCCGCAGTTCCTGCAGTGATGGCGCCGCTCAGTCAGGGAGAATCGCACGGAGCATCCAGAGCAGTTGTCACCTCCCTCATCCTTGACCCAGTGGTCAGCAGCTGAACGGCCAGGTTGGTCACTTACTGACCAGCTAAACACTCGGCCCCGGTTGTCACCCACCAAAATTTTATTATGATCCCTAAAAAAAACAAACAAAAAAAAAAAACCCAACAAAAATAATAAACATCAAGTAAAATAGGTCAACGCTAATTTTATAAAAATACACAGACAAAAGATGGCATATTCTGCATTTTTGCATTAAATGCTGTAGTAAAGAAAATGCAGTAAATTTCGTCATTCACAAATACGATAAATGAAGGTTCAAGACAGTCGTTCCTGTATAACTAGAAACCAAATCTTGTAAGTGACTGAATATCAACTACTGGAAACAATTACCACTAAACACAGAGAAGACCCCAAGACTAATGAACGCAGCTCAGTACGTTTGCACATGCATGCTCATCCCCATCGTTATTTCATTCCTCCTCCACTTTACACTACCATTTACAGTACAGCCGCTTTGTTCATCATTTCTTTGAAGGATTTGTCTATCATGTTATTCCTAACCCGTCTAATTCATTTTCATTTTGCCTTGAATTCTGCACTTTCCTCCCAGTCTTCGGCATACTGGGCTATGTGAAACAAAGCTACTGTATACACTTGTTACCTCTGATCCAGTGGCTGTCCAAAATCAGCTGCACCTTCTCCAGTATCTCTGAAATCCCAACCTACTTGTTCCAGCATTGAGTCAAAGAAGCACAAGACAGCCCAGGGTGAAGTACCACTTCCTCACTGGACACACTCGTGTTAAAGTCAGCAATCAATCTACCAAGCATGTCTTTGGGGTATGGAATAAGATCAGAATACCTGAGAAAAGTCATGAAGACAAGAGGAGACCATGCAGGCTCCACACAGATAGTACCAGGGTTAGGATTTGAACTCAGGCCACAGGAGCTGTGTGGTAGGAGTATTAACCACTGATTACTAACTACTCGCAGGAAAAGCGAGACGTCACAGGAAGGTAGAAGCTCTGTAATAAACATCATGTCCCTGGTGGAAGCCGAGGACAGAATGGCACTCATTTCAGACAGCGTGCGTCGCTCTACATTTGGACTAATGCCAAGGAATCCAACAGTGTTGCCCTTATCGTAATATTAAGCCCTCATATGAAAAACAAATGAGAGAATACAAAGTACATACAGGCAGAGGAAAAACACCCTCTGCTATTCTGTGGTCCGCCCTAAACAAGTCCTGCACCCCACCTTCCTAAAGGCTACATACCACAAAGGCACATCATATCTCTATCTCTCTTCTCCTCTCTGTATCAGTCCGTCTCAAACACAACCTAGAAGATTCCATCAACATGAGGACACTTGACTGCATTTCACCTCCAAACTTTGAGGTCAGTTTCCCCTGTGCCGTAATGCACATTAAGTGTCCCAACTGGTGGTCACCTCTAGGTTGAGGACGACACTTTCTTTGGTCTGGAAAACAGCCTCCAATGCCCTTTTACCACCTTTTGTTCAGTGTTCCCAGCCATGAAGACTACAATTATTTTAGACTGTGTGTTAACTTGGGAATGTGTATCCTCCATGTCCTCGGAGAGCATCACTTGTTTCCACCACGCCTGAAGCTCGCTCTACTTTGCACTGGTGCCCCTGACTCTTGTCATTCCAAGGCACTATGCCTAACTGGTCTACCATCCTCTCAGCTCCCCCTACGTTAACACACTGGCATGCAGAAGCTTACCAGAGCAGTAGTTTCCCTCCCTACTGGAGTATAGAACTCATTCCCCCAGTAACTGGTTCCCAGCTGGCACACCTCAAAATGTTGAAAGTATTTTCAGCACTAAAATATTTCACATTCTTGCCATGGCAGTTTTACAATAAGACTGCAGTGGGGACCATGGGTTCAAATGAAATGCAACTACAAACTGTAAAAGGCGTATACTGTTGTAATTATTATCACTTTGGAATGGTGTCCCACAAACCCTGGCTGCAGCCCTCTCAGACTGAGCGTACATAAGACCTACTGACTGCACCTCAATTGTTCCCAAGAAGAACACGTTACATGAGCCTGAGTGCCCAATCTTGAAGGGATCTTCAACCCAAAAATGATAATTACCTTTTATGTGGCTTACCCCATATACAGTAGTTTGAAGTGATGATAGAGAAAAGTTTTGAATCTCATGTTTTCATGCAGAATGGAATAACAAACTTTTCTGATAGAAAGGGTGCCAACTTAACAAATGCTGGACAACAGCGAACAATATCAGAAATGTTCATAAAAAAATCAAGTTACTTGTGCCATATAATCCACATGTCAAGTCATTCAGTTGTATGCTCACAAAGTCTTAAAGGCATGCATTATGAATGAAAATGGAAAGTGTTCCTGGCTTTTTATTTCTCAGTTTCTATGTTTTGGATTCAATTTAACAATTACAAAACTGTAATTTTATCAGAATTTGTAAGATTTTCATCATCATTATGTTTTTCCTTCTGCTTTTTCTGCTTATTTAAACCATCATTTACTAACTAGTGGCCATGGTCATGACAAGTAGCTGTGGTCTCTCGGCAGTCCGTGTTGTGTACTCTGGTATCTACTAATTAAGGAAGCAAACTATTTTTAAGCAAAAACACAAATCATTCAAAGTCAAATTTCACAGTTCAGAAATGTCCAGCTAATTAAACAATCTGATCAATTACAGGTAGTGATTTCCTAAAATTAAATGGATTGCAATAAAAATCAGCTGTCACCGTGCAGAGTATTTTCATATATATTGTTATAAGACACCCAGCCAGGCCACACAAATGAGCAGCAAAATACTTCACCATTCTATTTTGGTTTAGGGAGAATCTGGCCACGCTAAATAGCGCCCCCTAGGACCAAGACCATCTGAACTCATACATGCCCCCTGGAGGTTATTAACAGAAGTGCACAGTCTGTAATAACTCCAGGATATTCCGAGTGTATTGATCCATATACCAGTATATACACACAGTAGGTTTCATATTAAAATGTATGAATTTAGGCAGATATTCAGAATAGAAGGTCTAATGCTATGTGGACACTTGAACAGATTGAGCCAAATATTAAACTAATACAAGAACGCCATATGACATCAAAAACAATTCCTTCCTGTTAATAGCAACTTTCATGTACATATAGCATTAAGAAAAGTCTTACTTGGATATGGCGATAGCTGTGATCTCAGCAGGGTGGGAATTATCCTTGCGTTCAAAAGCAGTGTGCATAGTCAGTTTACTTCTGAAGACAAGCTGACGTTCCCATCGATAGCCTGCAGATAAATATAAAGCTCTATAATAAAGCTTCATAATAGTAAAAAAAACAAAAAAACAAGTACAGTTTGAAGGCACAAAACCATTAACACGGGAGACAAAGGGAATAAAACAAACTTAACACAAAAAGAAATACTGTTAACTGTTGCTAGTTAAAATGCCATTTTGCATATGTGAGGCCTGTTCTTACCTGGTTTGAGTCGGTTGTAGGGTCTGGTCTCTGCTGGGCAAGGCTGAAGAGGCTGACTCTGTGATGGAGGATGCACAGTACTTGGAGGTACTGACTGCATGTGGGACTGCACTGGAACCCTGATCTGACCATCTGAGTAGTATATGAAGACAAATCCATCTTTTTCATCCGAGCTGAGGTTGTCTGACCATCGCCGAGAGTCATCTGATCCACTGTCTCCTGACCAGGAGGTCCCGTGCCTTCCCACTGAGCCTTTAGGTCTGTGTACAGCACTGCCAGATTCACTTTGGGTTGACTGTGCTTTGGGCTCTTGGTTGAGGCTCTGCTCATCTCCATCAGAGTCACTGCTTTCATCGTCTGCAGCATCTCTTCCCTCTGCCAAAGAGACAGCATAATAGAATAAAGATCTCATTGAAATCTCCAGAAAGGAAGAAATCATGGGATAAACTATCATCTTTAAGGACAAATGTATTCTAATTGCCTGCTGAGTACAGGTGAGTTGGATTTTAACTGGCATTTTGTGCTTTTTAGTGTGCTTTGTTTTAGCACCAGCAACACACATTCATTAATAAGATCTCTTTACTCAGGCACAAAGCCAGCATTAGCTGAATTAAACGATGTGAGTCTGATTCACCTTGCCTAGTCTCTAGACCAGGGGTGCCCACACTTTTTCGGCTTGCAAGCTACTTTTAAAATAACCTGGTTGAAATTATGTACCTACATTAAAAAGGTTTCCTCTGGGTGCTCCGGTTTCCTCCCAAAGTCCAAAGACATGCAGGTTAGGTGGATTGGCGTATCTAAATTGTCCCTAGTGTGTGCTTTGTGTGTGTCCTGCGGTGGGTTGGCACCCTGCTTGGGATTGGTTCCTGCCTTGTGCCCTGTGTTGGCTGGGATTGGCTCCAACAGACCTCCATGACCCTGTGTTCGGATTCAGCGGGTTGGAAAATGGATGGATTATATATATATATATATATATATATATGTATATATAGAGTATACTTTATACATAAAATATATGTTGTTGTACCTTGCATAACTGAATAACCTTTATGGCACAATAACAATTCAATACATTTATGGTCACTACAGTATTTGGATTTAATAATCTTCATGTGGGAAAAGGCTGACTGGCATAAATAAGTAGAGCCGAATAATGCAGTCAAGGAGCTTTTGAATTCAGCTGAGTGAAAAATGACGGCTGTCCGATTAACTGCGATTTTAGTTCCTTCTCCTTTCTCTTTCTAAGATCGCTTTTTGGAAGGACGTCAGTTTCATAGTTTTTATGAACAGCTCGAAAGTGCCTTTCCACATTTTTGTTCTTTGGAATAGCAATGATAGATTGACAGATCAGACAAACGATTTTGACATTGTGAGAAATAAAATCCTCTTCCAATTCCACATCCAGCCCATACCCTCCCTAAACAAATTTTTTAAAAAATCCCTTCTTTAGTCGATATAAACTGGAAGGCTAACTAGATCACAGCCAGAGTTGTGCAGTAGCTTGCGTGTTTGATCGTGCGTGTGGGATGCCCAGTGTGTTAGAAGAGAAGAGATCTCAGACTGGCCGCCCTGTATGTCAATCAAGTGGCAAAGGTCATAGGGAGGATATACAGACTGCGATGCATTCAAAAAAACATTTTTGTAAACATTAATCTACCTGCACTACCTTTACGATTTACCGGTTGATCGCGATCAATACACTGGGCACCCCTGCTCTAGACCATGGTGATACACACCATCACCAGTATTATCATTACCAGCAGCTACACTATAAGGTTTAAAAAATAATATATGATGAGCAAATGGTTTCTAAGATTTAGTGGAATTGTTGAAACTATGCAAAATACTCCAGTGAATGTTAATTTCAGTTCCTTTCTACTTTTACTTGGTATCCAAAAAACTGAGGCCATTTAACTTTGAAGTCACACATCTGCTCACATTCAGCTAAACTCCAGCTTCTGGTTGCTTTTAAGTAAACCAACAATGACAATAAATACACCTGCCCAATAAAAGGGCACAGGAAACTTTAAGATCTTTGCCAGCGGAATGTTCTTTCAATTTATTAATACAAAAGAAGTCCTTATCTCATAGAAAAGACATGTCAACAGCTTCTCATCTTCTGTGACAAAACACTGTGATGAATAACTTCTATAATATTTAGCATTTGATTTTATGCAACGTGCAAAGACAAGCTTCAGGAAGGTTCTCCAAGTACAAAGTTTTATTGTAGTTTATACCAAGCAGGGTCAAAGTGAACACTAAAAGATTAAACTTACAGAAGTATATTTTACAGATTCTAGACATTCAGACACATTTGGTTATCTTCATTACCTAACTTGTCCTCTGAGCAGCAGTCAGGCATATCTGGAATCTCAGCTGGCTCAGGGGCCGGTGTCTCCGGCACTTGCAAAAACTCCATCCTCCAAAACTAAAGGAAAAAAAAACCAAAAACAACACATAATTTCAATTGCATGCTTTAGAGATGTAATAGGCTGCCTGGTGGCTTTGCTTATTATAGACAGTGAGAAGTTGGTGTTGACAGAGGCAATGCAGGATGCCACACTAGTTGAAAAACAAGAAAAACCCAGGAAGTAGATATTTTATCAGTTCTGTAGTTAGTAGTTTGTGTAGTTTGGGGTTCCTGGAGGGAGCCCACTCTCCAGTACAATGGGTTATGGAAAACTGATAGACTGGGAATTATGAATCGTGCTTGGCAGTTCAACTATAATGTAACTGAAATACAATTATTTTTTTTTATTTATTGATTGATTGTATAATTTGTGCTTTGAATCTCTCTCGTTGTTTTTTATTTTTCAGCAGTTGTATGCATCTAAATTTCCCCTTGGGTTTAATAAAGTTTATCTAATCTAATCTAATCCAATATGCATGTACACCTAGGCCACCAGAGAGAGTGCTAGGAAAAAGACGTCAGAGAGCATTCCTGACCCGGCCTGTAATTCTTTTAACAGCCCAGAAAGTCACCCAGGACTTGGCTTAAAGGCTTCTCCCTGTTAGTAGGCCACTGAGCTTTGAGTCAGGAGGTTAGTTGAGACATAACTGAATGGGAGGAGGACAGGCTGACAAAACTGAGTGTGCAAAGAAGAGTGAACGTGAAAAGAGTGCTCTTTGCAGCTCTTTGGGGTCCTCTAGTTGAGGAGGCACCCACCACGTCACAGTAAGGCTGGTAGGCTGCAAGTGGCAGGCAGCACATATTTTCCTTTGCTTTGTATTTTACTGGTCTTCTTTTGTTCAACTCTCAAGTGGGGCTTATTATTTTTTTTTAAATTACACATTTTAGTGTATCTGAGCCTGCTTGCTATCGTACTTGGTCAGAAGTCTCACTACAGACAGTGCATACTTTTGTTAACAGGGTATTTCTTCAACATGCAACAAATGAATGCTACATGTTTATCTTGCTAATAAATAACATAATATTCTCACATCAGTTCAAGGCTGGTGGTGGTCCTGAAAGTTACACTGGAAGCACTCATAGAAGACAGGATCAAACCCTGGACAGGGATCCAGTCTGTCACAAGGCCCAATTAAGTACTGTGAATCTTAAAATTAATGCCAAAAAACGTGTGCTCTGTTAGCAGCAGTAACTGGTTAGTACATAAGAAAGTGGCTGTAACAAAGACTTGTTGCCATTGTCAGCCTCCAGGATTTGAGTTTGACATCCCTGTTGTAATGCAAACAAACAAAATAAGGTTTACATTCCATCTATAAGTGACTTTTATAAATACTATACCCATTAGTTCATATTGGTAAATTTCTGCCTATCTTGTTTTATGTTATCAAAATAATTACTGAAATTGTTACCAAATTATATACCATATATGCAAACCAAAAATCGTGTTGCACTTACCCGCACAACTCCATCTGAGTGTCCTGTTAATATAACATTCTGGGTGTCCCATTCATTCATCTCAGACACACAGCAACACAAGATTTGCTGGTTCTTTCCTGTAAATGTGTTCACGCTCACAACAGGACTTCCATTGATGCTCCACACATGGATGTATGTCCCAGCACATGACACAATATCTCCCTGAGAAAAATAAAAAGATTCAGGTTGTAATCTATAAATCCAGCATGGCAGAATCATTCAAAGTGTATCTCGATGCATGCTCAATAATCCATGTAAGGAAATTCTAGAAAGTTGATTCTGTTAATCTGGACATAGTTTTTTTCCCAATACGTTTCATCACTCATCCAAGTGACTTCCTCAGTCTCAGTTGACTGCAGGTTTCTCCAACCTTATAAACAGTACCTTGGCCTAATGACCAAACTAGCACCGTTGACTAACAATGACCCGTGTGATCAATGATATGCAAATTGTCCATTGATTAATGGCGATGAGTATCATTCACAGAGAGTTGGGGAATGGCTGCAATCACCAGTGAGAGATGTACCCTTAGGTCCCCTCCTCGGTTCAGAGATGGTCGTTCCTTTTTCACGTAAATGGCCTCTTTGACTCCTCATTCAAACCAGCGTTCCTCCCTGTCCAGGATGTGCACATCTTCATCACTGAAAGAGTGACCACTCTCCTGTAGATATAAATAGACTGCGGAGTCCTGACCTGACGAGGTAGCTCTTCTGTGTTGTGCCATCCGCTTCGCCAGTGGTTGTTTGGTTTCCCGATGTATGCCAAGAGGATTGCCGTGAATCATACATCGGGGAAACCAAACAACCACTGGCGAAGCGGATGGCACAACACAGAAGAGCTACCTCGTCAGGCCTAAGGATACATCTCTACCATCTTACAATGCGGTGACTGCAGCCATTCCCCAACTGTCTGTGAATGGTACTCATGGCCATTTATCAATGGAAAATTTGTATATCATTGATCACTTGGCCCACTGTTAGTCAACGGTGCTTGTTTGGTCATTGGGCCAAGGTACTGTTTATAAGATTGGAGAAACCTGCAGTCAACTGAGACTGAGGAAATCACTAGGATGAGTGATGAAACGTATCGGAAAAAAAACTATGTCCAGATGAACAGAATCAACTTTCTAGAAATTCAAAATGTAGTAAACAACTGTACTTTCAGGAGGATGAAAAATATCTGATTTAGCTCTGTCCACATGAAAATACTTAAACACATAATGCTGACTGAATGGAACCCTATAAACATAATAAGGATCAGAATTAGGGATATATACATAAATCACTTTCATTAAAAAGTATGTTGGCATGGACTTTAGATTTTTTTTTTTGCAAACATACATAACCCATACATAAAGTTTTGAACATTTAATTATTTTCAATTTATTTTGTATAGCATTTAGAATGAGCACAAGCTCAGATTCTTCTACTATAACACAATAAAAGTCAAATATTAAACCTTACAATATTAAGATACATTACATGACTAAAGCGTGCCAACATAATTCCTTGTTAACGTAAGAATTGGAGGTTCCATGCATAACAGACATGGTCATTTTGCTGACTGGGGCCAACTGGCTGGCCTCCCCCTTCTGCACATTCTACACAATCAAAAGATGAGTAGTCAACATTTTACCATTATCAACCCAATTTGACAAATCATGATCTACCTGAAATGAAAATATAATGGTAGACTTACTGTTAATTCATTTATACAAAGTGCTGAGACTGGTGCCCTGTGGCCTCTCAGCTGGGTCACAAAGGACAATTTATTTAGATCCCAGATGATACAGGTCCGGTCGCGAGATCCACTGACAATTATGTGATATGCAGATGAGGCTGTCAAACATGTGATCGCATCTGTGTGTCCCAGCAGGGCCTGAAAAACAAGCATAGGCAGGTTAGTAATCCTGGGAATTGCTTACTGCAACAATTTAGATGTTAAAATCAGTTTCAGAATTAATGAAAATTTGGTAAACTGTTCCACATTTCATAATCAGTTCCATTTTTCTTAAAGGCCTGATTAGCAGTTCACAACAGAGAAAATAAACTCTGGGCATGGTTTTGTTTGTAAGCAATAAATCAGTACATTAATTTCAATTTGTACTTCATTATGATGTGTGTTTTGATTTTCTCAGAAGTCAGTGTATTGTTGATAAACGTCTAAGTTCAACACAGTTTTCTCTAGTAATCTTTTCAATAATTGTAGATGAAATACTGCATTACAAGTAAACAACTTGAGAACAACAGTTCAGAAAATTCAATAACCCACAATTACTTTGCTAACAACTACGCTACAGACACCATCAGAAGGAAAATGCAATAAAATAAAAATAACAAAGGTCCACGTCACATTATATGAATTTCCCAGTGATTTGCAGTTGTAGACTTAATTTATAAAATTTTAGCGAGTCACAGGCAGTTGTGGTAGAATACCTTTACTGATAGTCTTGTAGTCTAACATACCCAGTGACTCTCTGTATTCTAGGGAGTCTGTGTTTTGCCCCCACATAATCAAACAGGTCTGAATTTATTTTTAAGTCGTAGGGTTTGGATCTATGTGCTTGAAAGCTTACAATCAATGAATGTATTATATGCATTGTACTTCTAGATGAGCAGCGATAAAGAAGAAAGAACTTGGGTGTTTTAGTTCTCACAAACAGAATACAGTCTTGTCTGTCTGATGTCTCCCGTTTTAAGTACCATAACAGAATGGAAAAAAGAAAAAAAAACAAAAAAAAACTTTAAACCTCAGCATGTTGGCTGTTACAAAAAGTGGCGAGCATGTGATGGTTTGGGAGGATGAAAATGTGCTGAAAAGTCATCAAGCTGTCGCATAATTTGACATTCCCTGCAATTCTAGTCATGTAAACTGACATGCTTAAGCAACAAGATCAGGAACTGCAGCTTGTCAAAGTTGACATCTCCTCCGACTGGAGGTTATGTAATGTGACATCGGCTTAACCTGCAAGTTTTGGGGATATGGAAGGAAAACCATTGCATCCAGAGAGGTAAACAGAAGGGTAACATGCAATGTATCACAAGAAAAATATGGACTGTGATGTTTAATCTAAATATGACCCACTCTTCAATAACCTTCCAATACTCCACAGGAATATTTCATAACCAAGACAGGCAGATGATTAGCTTCTGATGCTATATCATTGGAAGTAACACAGAAGATATGGCAGCATGCTTGTAGTGTTATAGCGCAAATAGCACCAGCAGTAACGGTTCAATACCAGTCCTTACAAGGAGTTTGCATCACTCACCCTTAATGCTCCTCCTTGTGCCTCATTTTCAGAGATGGAACTAGCATCAGTACAACAACTAGTTAATTATCAGTCTATACAAAGCATAAAACCAAATGGAAATGGTATTTTTATGTATGTTTCTTTTCTGCAATTTCTCCTTGAATTGATATTACTTAATTCCACTGACATCTGATAAGTAAGCGTAATCAGTGCTTGTTATCTTTCTGTTGCAACCTACATTTGCAATTAATGTAATAATGCTATCAGTTTATATAATGGATGAATGTTAGGTTTGAGAAAATAATTATGTAAGAAGAAAGGTGGTCACAGCAAATCAAGGAGTACAACTGCTTTATTAAAAAGATGGTCCCTAAAAAAGGGAACAGATTGGTCCATTGTCATGGGAAGACATAACAGACTGAAAAGTAACATGTCCAAAGACTTATAATTCATTTTCAGACAAATGATTTATAGAGCTAGTATGATGAAAGATTCCGGATAAGGTAAGAATTTACAAGGACCCGATTTAATCTATGTACAGTATACTGTATCTTCAGAGTAAAAATACTTAGTATAGCTTTACAAGAGGCTTCTATTCAGAAACCAATTCTACCCTTAAATAAACTGGTAAATACTTTCAGATTGCTTTACTCTTTGTAATTCTGTAGCATTAGCTGCATATTCACCATTGTGAATATGGAGAATTTTATGGCTCAATAGCTTGTAATTACTAATGTAATTACTCGTGTTATCCAAACACTATGGATTATGATACAATAAGATTACAATTTTTTTTGACATTTTAAAATAGTGATCACTGAAGTGAAATTCAGGAAAACACTGCAATTTTTTTTATCGACTGAGATTAGAGTTGAAATCATATTTCCATAGGTAAAAATATATTAATTTATTACTCTAACTAAATAACCAAGAAAAAAAGCAAAAAAACAATACATTTTATTGACATTAAACCTTTTTAAAACTGAGAAAATGTATTTCAAATATTACCATGAGGTTTACAAAGCTCAATAACATTTTTTCACAAATATTTATTCAGTACACAGTAAATATACAAGCCAAATGTGTTGAATGCCACTCAGATCACAAATACTACTAAAGGTTCCAGATTGCTAGGGTGGGAGGAAAACTCGGTGATGCTGCACATCCTCTTAATTTTTTTAGGAATATTTGTCTGAGTTTCCCTTGCTTTGTTGAGTCACAACAGGAGTAAACAAAGTAGCTTGAAAGGACATTAGCCAATTGGACTGAGCTATTTCAGCAGAGGTTTCTTGCTTTTCTGCATTCTCTTTGATTATATGCATATATCAGCTTCATGTACTACTATCAGCTGGTGCACTTCATTTGCAAATTTCACGGCTTAAAATAAGCTCTTTCTTTATTGTAACACTGTAAAAACACTCAACATAATTGTGGACGCAGCATTTGGCATGAACAATTTCTGCAGCAGTGCTAACATTTACAGTATACTGGAGTGTAGAAGGGAAGGGGTGCATTTTATTATGCAAGTTCCAATAAATGTTCTGCTTCGACATTAGCACATGTGACATACCACCAAAGTCAACACTGCTGTACACATTCCACTAACTATACAAACAGCAAAAAAAAAGTGAACAAAACTAAGATAGCCAAAAGCTATCCTGAATGTATCAATGATACATCAAAATAAAAAAATACTGGAACACTTTGCTTTATCAGTGTTTTCCATCATATGATTACCATTTTAAGTGTGTTCAGCCTAGGTACATTTATCACAAATGTTTACAGTAAGCAAGGTGCTTTTTGGTAGCTGCGAATAATACACTCAAGTTTATCTCCATTTTATTTCATTTTGTTGGATCCACTAAAACTGTTACAAGGATGCAGAAAGACAAAGCCAATCTCATCAGCACTGCAAGCAAGGAAGGAATCGACACTGAATAGAAAAATCAGTCCATCACAGTCCTCGAATCATTTTTTAACTGAAATCATTCACTGTAATCTGAAAACTAAAAGGTGCTTACCAATGATAACTGATATTTAACTTTATGCAAAGGTATCAGATGTCTCAGCAGCCTTATGCTAGTTATATTATAATATCCTACCTCTCACTCCATATGAATGTTATAAGATACCAACACTGCAAGTCATTTAAAATTACCTTTGATGATTTTTTACAATATAAATAAAAAAAAACTTAAAAGAACATATAAATCAAACACTACAATTAAGGCAGTAAATGAAGCTTAATATGGAATCCATTCACCTGTTTTAATGTTAACATTTTTGCTCTCTCTTTTGAAGTTCCCATTTCCCAGACACAGATGGCAGTGCTCGTCCCTCCTGTGATGACCAGTTTTGGATTTGGGCAAATAGCACATAGGATCTGACCCCATTCCGACAAGCACTCATAAACAGTGACTGCCTGCAAAAGAAAGCGGCTAATTTTTATTAATAATAATAATAATAATAATAATAATAATAATATGCAGACAATATGTAAACTGTGATATCAGATTCTGCTCTAATTACTGGCACAGCAGGTCATGGTTTCAATTACCATTTTAAATAATAAGTCATAACCAAGAAGATTGGAATTTAATGCAGAGGATACTGCAGTCACCCAGTATCAGAGCTGGTAACTGCTGTATGATAAAGTTTAAAGTTTACTCTACACTGAACGTAACACACCTTATCTGATTCATAATTTGCCTGCCTGCAGCTGAGGTCTGCATATCCCCAGGCAAAGGTTTTGTTCCATGCAGGAGGTATGAGCACCTTATTTTGTTCAACAGCTAGAATTCCTTTATCCGTGCAGACAATCTGTCCCACCGGGTCTTTTAGTTCTAGGAAAGGAAAATATAAATATAAAAAGAACAGCATATGTTTTCTGGACTGATTAAGTATTTTTATACAGGAATTTAAAAAGAGCTCAACAGACATCTGATGTAGGCTTAAAGAAGCATCACCCAAACTAATAGGATAAATATATTATATTTATGGATATCAACAATTCATTCCATACATATTAAATCATAGTAAAGCATAAAAGCAGAGAGCTCAGAAAGAACAGCAATCAGAAATACATGAAAACAAAATAAAATACAATAATTAAGAGCTTTATGCACTTAGATTTGCAGCTCTTAATTTTACAAAGATTATGGTTTCTGTGTAGCTAAGGCCTAGAAATAAAATAGGAAGATAAATTCTAGATAGAAACGGGTGTTGACTAAACAAATTGTGAGGGGGTGACTGCATGGCAAGAAAGCACTAGGACCAAATGTACTATCATGTTGGCACAAGGCAGGAATAAGTCTTGCAAATACTTGTAGCTGCTACAGGAGACAGATGTAGATACTGGCTACAGAAAAGGACCTACTAAATGCCAATAAAAGGTCATGGGGTACACATAACAGAGACAGAGAGGAGCAGCCTGAAGGGATTTATGTAATCCCCCAGACTCTAGGGGGGCAGGTGAATCAGCTACTGTTAGGATGCCTCACCCTATCAACTTAAAGAGTGATTCCAAGAAGGAAAGACCACAGGTGGCAACACATCTTTGCCCCTTGTGGACACACAGTCACAGAGGGGAACATATGGGACTAGATGACCCTCAGATACTGTAGGTGGCTTAAGTACTGCTTTGGAGACCTGGCTTTTTAAAACTAAGAGAAAGTTCAAGGGAGCAGGAACACCACTGATCAATAAAGGGAGTATGTGCAGTAATAATGCCAAAAGAAAAAGCTGTTTTAACAAGAGTTTTCAGTGACATAGCTACTTTATGTACAAAAGGTATTCAAGGCAATTCAGCTTTAAGTATGCAGGGCTGTAGGGTAACATGTTTCCCATATTCTATGTCTTGCTTGTTGGTAAATTTGCCTGTGGTGCCATCATCAGCTATGTGCTAATCAGAAAGATCCTGTCCATTTTCATACAGCTAAAGATAAGTGTGCCTAATATTCCTCTGCTGGCTTGAGAAGAACTGGAGTGGCACTGGGTTTTGATATGCAGTGCAGTTATATTTAGCAATTTATGGAAAAAGCTTTTAACATGTATACTGATGTGTTTGTTGTCCTTGAGCAGGAATGATGTGCTGCAGCACTTTCCAGCGTAAATAACAGGTCTATTTACTCTGTTGTATTGCATGTACATTTGTGTAACAATAAGATTATTTTTAATCCTTGGTATGTGCACTGCTGTTGAGTACATATTTAGATTTATATACTATATATACATGCATAACACAAACAGGAATAGAAACCTGAGATTAAAGACTCCTTGGAAAGTTTCATACCAAAACTACAATATTTGCAGCTTGAATGCTCACTAAAATTACACATTACATCACATTTAGCAAACAGAAGTGTAAAAAATAAATACAATACACAAGTTGCAAATATTTAATGTGTATGTACTGTGGCGAGTGGCTGGGGGCAGTACCCAGCCGGGAGGCCTGGAAGAACCGGAAAAGAGGGATTACGCCTCCTCCGGACCACGAGAGGGCAGCCGCCCTGGTTGGTATGGGGACCACGGGAACAGAGCATGGAGCAACCCTATAGAGGCCCGTGGTCACCACCAGGGGGCACCCGGATGCCTGAGAAGCCCTGGATGTCAGCACTTCCGCCACACCTGGAGGTGCTGGGGAAAGGAATACCAGGGACACCGGAGTGCTTCCGGGTGCTCAGCCGGCACTTCCATCACACTAGGAAGCGCCGGCGGAAGTTCATCGGGAGGCACCTGGAGCACGTCTGGGTGAACATAAAAGGGGCCGCCTCCCACCATTAATGAGCTGGAGTCAGGTGGAAGAGGACGAAGCCTGGAGGGGACGAGTGGAGGCGGTGAAAGAATGGCATTGTGACAGAGGCCTGGACTGAGGGTGATTGGTGCGGGAGCACTGGGTTGTGGTACTTTATTGCTGTGTAAATAAAGCATGTGTGGTGACTTTAACAATGTCTGTCTGTCTGTCTGTCTGTCTGTGTCCGGGCTGTTCCCCACAGTACAATCTGATTCTGTTTGTAGTATGTTTTGCCATTTTATGTTGTTTAAATGGGGTGGATGGTGAATCTCAAGACATGTAATACTTTTTAACAGTTTGGTATGGAGTGCCATGTTTACGGCATGTAACCAAAAAACAAAATAGGATTCATGAAAAAAAAAACTCTACAGATAAGAGCAGTACTGGGCCAGGAAGAGATGAGGATTTCTATACAATCTGCACCCCAGATTTTTTAGTAAACAAAGTACTTTTCAGTTTGGGAGAAAATGTAATCTATAAAGTAGTTCAATCAACTACAGCAGGTATACCACAATGAAAGTCTATGCATTTGTGTGCAAAGAGAATGGTATGCAGTTCATGAACACATTTAGGCTGCCCTCTTGTTTTAAAAGGATACAAGATCTCAGAAGTATAGTGGAACTATGGGCTGTCAGAAAGCATTATGATATAGTGGCCCAGGACCCCTCCGAGTGCTCTCTGTCACAGATGAGTGAACCCAGAAGTGAAAGTAAAGGCTAGAATCCCAAGGAAGGAAGAAGGAGGGCAAGAGAGACAAGTCTTGCAGAGATGAGAAAAGAAAACCATGTGGATGCGCAGAGGGCATATAAGCTGCCTCCACTGCTGAAGAATCTTTTTTTCTTTTGTATTTGGATTAGAAATATTGAAAGAGTAATGTTTTTATATGAACACTAATAACTTCTTACCTTTTACAGGGGTGAGTGATGGTCTTAAGTTATCTAAATGATGGAAGAAAATCTTATATCCAACAGAGCCTATCTGAGCAGGCAAACCAGGAACCTCTCCATTGGATCTGCTCCGAACCCGCTTTGGTGGATGAGGCTTTTTAAAAAGCTGTAATGAATAACAACAAAATCAATACAGGAAACCATTTTCAAATGCAAAACTAACAGACAAGCACAGCCACTTAAAAAAGCAAAGGCTATGTCAATTGATCGACTCATACTTGTGACAGTGAATACCATGAGAAAAACTAATATATGCTCTGACAAAAACTTTAGTTATTACTTTAAAAGCTTTTTTGAAAGTACATCCTGGAAGGAGAAGAATTTAGCATTACATTATCTAAAATTACAATTTCATTCTGTTTCAAAAGACAGTCTGCTACATTCTAGGAGACAGCTTGGTTGGTATTCTCAGGATAGCACTACAGTACATTTTAATCATAGTGAGAAATGCTAACCTTCAGAGAAAGTCATTTTATTTAGAGATAGCACCAATAATTTATTATGTTTTGCTTTTATACTTTGTCACTTATTTTTCATCACCAGAAAACACACCATAAAATCCTTCATTTGTTAGACTTTACATGCAGGAATGGATGATAAGGTAATAAAAATGCTCAACGTCAAACAGCTTTTAAAATTATTTTTGTCATTTCCCTATTAATCATTTGTCTGTATTTGGTGTAAGGTGCTTGAAATAAAATGGGAACATAAAGTTCTATAAACATCATGCGCTTTTAAAAAAACACTATCTTGTTAAGAGAATCCCATGTTTGTAATAAAACAAAACCTAATAACAGAATCACATTCTAAATGCTGTAAATCTTACCTGCTTTGGTATTTGGCCAAAATTGTTAATGAATCCTATTGTGGCTGTCTCCTTTAGAGGGTCATTGATGTTGTAGATATCGACTTGGCCCTCATAAAAGAGATGATGGAAGACATTCACTGCCTCCACTGCTGGAGGACCCTGCTGTTTGTACCCAAAGATCAAATCAATCCATTCATGTAGATGTGTGCTGACATAGTCACATTCTAGTGCCTGAAAGCAGAGAACATAGAAGGCTGTGAAATCGAATGTGAATTAGAGAAAAGAATAAAGAACCCACACTATACCCTCCAGAACCACAGTAAGACTAAACCAAATTAACATTGCCTTTTAGTACTGCCATCCGTAAGCAGACAAGAATTATTCAGTTTAAAAATTCCATGCACATTAACTAGATATACATGCTGGTAGGGAGTAAGAAGAAAAACACTTCATGGCATATAAACAAACACATCCTAAACATTTTAAAGGGAAAAAAACCCTATACCTCACGATGAACACGAATAAATTCCCTGGGATCTCCTTTAGCCCATGGAGGTAGGATCACATCTCCCAACTTTGTACCATTCTGTTTGAACCCTAGTGTTTTAAGCACAGAATCAGAAAAAGAACTCTTCAGATAATAAGTACAAAAATCATACATATACAATGTACACATTTGCTCATTCTCAGGAATGAATATGCATGTATACGTGTATGTATGGCGCACATGGTCATTAGTTGTAATGTGGCAAAGCTAACTTTAAATATATTTATAGGTTCCTTCCTATTAGGTTTTATCTGAAAGTGAATATGGAAAATAAAATATGTAAATATAACTGCAATAAAATCTTGTCATATATGCAGGATATGCTCCTGACCCTACTGGAAACTCGTGTATGGTGAAATACTTATACACAAACACTTGCATTGCCCATGAAGTACAGGGAAAGTACATTTCATACACCAATAACATGTGTAGTATACTGTATACACCAGCAGCTTCAAACAAAAAACGTACCTTAATAGCTTTAAATACAACATACATTATGGTATTTTGTGAAGCAACTCAGACTACTATAGAAGCAGACATAGCACCTTGTCTAATCAAGAAATAGCCAGATTCTACACAGAAAAAAGGTGCATAAAGTAATAAGAAAGAGCAACATTTCAAGAAGGACAGGTCTCACCCTATGATGGATAAGATGGAGTATGATCACAGAATGAGAGGTTTTTGGTTTTTCTCACACTAGGGTGAGTATGAGAGAGTAAGAGAATAACAGGTACACATCCACTGCTTTCTTGCATCAGTACACATTAGGGTAAGTGAGGCAGAGCAAGTGCATGAGAAGAACTGTGTCTTTCTTATTTTTACTGTGCTGTCGATGAGATGAGGCAAGTGTACAGGCAGTGGGGTCTGGTACTGTCTCACACCACTGCATATGGTAGTTAGCATGATAAAGCGAGAGTTCAGGATGCAGTACTCCTTTTTTCTCACTTCAGGTGAATGAGGAAGAGAAGGTATGGGTAGGAGCAAGACTTAATTTTTAATGCTCCACAGTGGCTCAAAAACAGATGGGACAGAGCTAGAGCACTAAATTGGAGAAAAATGTGTCACTGTCACCATGCTAATTTTAATTCTTTGCTCATTTCTTTTCTTTTATGTTAGCCCTTATGACAAGTCTGATTCTGATGAATGATGCAAAAATAATTATTTTTATAAATAACTTTTTGAATATAGGTCATGCTAATAAATACTGTAGTATTTGTATATTTTTGATATAGTTGTGAAAAAATAAGATGTATTGTTTCAAACTCAGCATCCTAAATGGTTTTGGTATTCAGCCTATCCCAGAGAATCTAGGATTTTGCACACTTTTCCCAAGAAAAGAAGAAAGAAGTAGGTTAAAGCAAGTTCAGATGATAACTGTCTATCAGTTGATCAGAAAAATGTAAGTGACACAGCAAAATATTTCTGAATTTGACGTTTACAAGTCAAGAGTAATAAAGTCAGCATGCAGAAGAAACATTAAGCCACATATCTTGTTTATTAGAAGTGCAGCATATAAATAAAGGCTCTCACCTAGATCAAAATTGTTAGAATTGAGCAGAAATTCAGGAAGGTAGAAAAACTCGGGAATAAGCTCTTTAACATCTGCCATGTTATGCTTGGAAGCTGAAAGCCACGCTTCCCGAACACTGTGAAACATTCTATCTGCGAGGTCAAAATGGCCACCCTGTGCATTTAAATCACAAAAAATAATAGTTATATCTAGGCAGGTAAAAAAAAACTCTCAAACACTTCATAGTACTGATTCTGTTATCACGGTTTGAAACAAGGTTTAATGCATTGACTTTTGACATATTTTAAAAAAGTTTTGAACAGATCCTCTAAGCAAGAATTTGAGTTTTTCCAATTTCAAATAGTATAGAACATCAGTTACCCACCGACTTATTACAGGTGGGCTGGGATTCTGCCAGATGAGCAAGATAAATCTATGTGCTAGCAGTGTGGTATAGGCAATTACAATCAATTTGTCCTTTTCCATTTTAAGCCCATATGAGAGTACAGTAAACACACATACAATTTTAACGACACTTTAAAAGGCTTTCTTTTACCTGAAGTCGCAGGAAGATCTGCGTAAAGGGTTCCATTCTAACCAAGTAGGAAGCCACAATCATCGCAGATGAGTAGTGTGTTCCATAATGATATGCAGGGGTTTCACCTGTGAAAAACAAACAAGTATAGAAATTATTGTATTTTCTGAAACCATCGCCTGTCAAAACACAACTGTGCACTTTTTCTCAAGATGAACAATACCAGTAACATACCCAACCCATGTTCAGGAATCATTTGATAATCAACAATGGCAGTCAAAGCAAACTGATTCTTGACAGCCTTTGCCAACAAGGAATCAACAATTCAAAGCACACATGAATCTATATACTAAAATAATAGAGCAGTGTTGCACTACTGTCAAGAATTATTTCAAATCATGCAGAATTCTATAAACATTCTATTATATAGTGTTTTACAGTAAGTACAGTAACTGACCAACATCAAATAGTACAGTTTTTGTTACAAGTGATCATACAGATGTGAAACATGCTGACTCTGAGAAAAGCAAAGATTGAGGTTATGAGGTACTTTTCATTCACTCATCTTATTGATAAAATAAGGAATTTAGTGTGAAATTATTAAAAGCACATATGAGATAGAAGACTTTATTTTGACAAGCTGTGGTTTCAATTAAAGCTCTGCAGACAGAAGGCTATGTTTACAGAACACCCTTTTTCATAGCATTGCAGAGAGACCTAATTTGCTAGACAGCTTTTTAAAAACTACCTGAGACATTTTGGTTTCAAGGTTTAGTTACTCAATAGCACAAGCAAATTGGGTTTGTTACGTTTCAGAGCCAAAAAAAATGCCACAAGCAGCAATAAAAAAAGAGCAGCACAAACAAATAATAGATACAAAAAGGAAAAAAATGGTGAAAATTGAATATTTTGGGTAGAATCAATGCATTTTAAGTGAACATTCATCTGTGCCTGTCGTAGTGCAGAACACGTCGGAAAATGCACCAATTGCTTCCTTTCAGCGTGTTGCATGAAAAAGTCTCAATTTAGCTTGAAATGCAGATCCGCACACACGGCAGATAAACTTGTTTTTTTCTTGCAGTTTTATATTGAGTTTGTTCAAATATTGCGTTAAATTGCACAAAATTGGTAAATCCCATAGTCACAAGGGATCGCTAAGCTCAGGATGTTGCTTTGATTTTTCAGTCATGAAGATATCTATCTCGTGCCGCAGGTCAAAAAAACGTTTTAACACTTTGCCTCAACTCAACCAACGAACTTCACTGCGATATACGACATCATTATACTCAGATTCAATTTCATTGAGAAATTTTCTGAAAGTCCTGTGATTAAGCGCGTGCGATCTTATGAAGTTCACAGTTTTAAATATCTGTCTGCTCATAGAAGAGGCTGATGATACTTAGATTTAAGTGGGAGACAGAATGTCAGCGTGGATGAAAACGCTTACCATGGAGGTGCTTTGGTCACCCATGGAGAGATATCTGACCTGAAACAGCACTGTGCAGATGCTACCCATTTTGGAATAGCTAAAGAGCAGATGACAGAGACAGAAACTGCTCAATTCCTTGTACCTCACTCAGATTTTCTCCAAAGTAGACATCAAATGTTATTGTTTAACTAATTGTATGTTACCTACTGTGGCTTACATTATATCCTGCATTATTACACTGTAACCAATAAAACTAGGCCATAACAGTGCAAATTAAAGATGGTAATATTTCCATCCATTTTAGCTAAAGGTTAAGATAGTTAAATTTACTTTAAAATTCTAAATGATACATTCTATGACAATGTGCAACTTAAACCTAAATGAATTAATAGCACACACAGAATATCCCGTGTGATTCATAACCTATTTTACTTTAGGATGGAAACATCTGGGCACAATTTTAGCAAAGAGAGAATAAATTGAATATGCACTCTTCTAAGCAGCAGTGCACATTTCTTGATTTTTTTCCTTCATATTCTGCATTCTCTTTTGGATCAGTGTTAACAAGCTCCTATCCAGGAAGATGAAGGAAAACATTTTGAAAAACACTAGGCAATGCATTAAAAATGATCCTACTGGTATCATCCCTTCATTAATTCAGTATTGTTGTTTAAAAAGTAGCAGGTTTTAAAATTACACACTAATGCTGAACTAGTTTGAAACAGGATGTTATTTAGATTTGCCATTTTCTGAGTGCAAAATGTACAGTGGCTATAAAAGGGATTCACCTTCCACTGACTCCCAGATTGCTTTGTTGCACCTAAACATAGTCTAAATTGTTTTTTTTTTTATTTTAACATACACCCATGGTATATATTTAAGTTAAAACTGCCAAGGGGAACTTTATGACCAAACTTGTGCTCACCCAAATTGCACCATACAAGAAATATGACTACAGAATACAATACAAAATACCGCTCTTAACATTTAAAGCTCTCCACAACCTCACTGATCTCCTCCAGACTGACACTTGTCTCACTCACTCTGATTTTCATCTGCAGCTCTACTTTCTGTACCACACATCAGACTCTGTGCTATTGGAGCTCAAGCGTCTCTCATAGTGCTTCTCAACTCTGGAATTCTGTTCCCTCTCATATACATCAGCTTGATTCAATAATACAGTTTAAAACTCCCCTCAAAACTTATCTTTTCAAACTGGCATACCAATTCTGAATTGTACACTGTTACTACCTGTTACCTTTGTTTGTTTGCTCATTATTGCTTTTTGATTTATCACTCTCTTGTTTTTATTTTACTAATGTTGTTTAATTTTATTGTAAGGGGACCTTGAGTGCTAAGAAAGGCACCTATGAAGTAAAATGTATTATTATTATTATTATAACTATGATAAATATTTAAATGTTTTTTTCAGTCCATGCTTTATGTTATCATCTTGATCTGGAATGGAGTAGTAATGAATGTTGAAATATTCCTTTTACTCTTTTTTCAAGGAAACAGATTTATTTTGATTACAAGTATGGGTTTCATATCTCTACTAGGAGAAAAAAATAATGCAAAGGAAAAGCACAGTTTGTAACCCATTTTATTTTATAATAATAACCACTGCATATGACATTAAGTAATAAAACTATGTTAATTTTAAAAGTAATGTTCCTTGTGAACATTTATTTTCTATATCTGGATATCATCCCTTGAACAACCAGTGCAAATACACTGGTATGCTTAAGCAACTGTCTGCATAAATATAAATTTAATAATGTCTTACTTTTCATTTCCATTTCATTTTAAAGACAGAATTACTGACAGAAGCAATCAAAGTTCTAGACTCATTTTCATTATGAAGTAGCTCAAAAAAAAAAACTTCTTTTGAGCTTGTCTAATTAGTGTTTCACTGTTGATTCAATTGTTTCTGTTATGCAAAACTGTTCAGCAAACTGAAATAGTTTAATATGCATATACAAATGATTATTAAAACTATTCTGCTAAGTAATTTGTGCTTTAAATAAAAAATATTAATATGCTTGAAGGAAATACAATAAATTGTAATTAATACTTAATCAATTTTGATTAAATTTTTTAATTGTAAAATTAATCACATTGACATTATTTAATTGAACAGTAGCCCTAATTTGTATCAAAACATTTTTGGACACTTCTCCAAACTACTGGGTCTCCACATTGTTAAATACTCCAAAAATTTGTTTTAAAAAGCATCCAATATGGTTTTTGATTTGGATATGGAAACATTATGTCTGGTGGTGATAACAGAAGTAATATCGAAATCTGTGACTGATGTAATGAACTGTGCCTCCTGTTTTTATTATTTGTAACTTATGTGCTCAGGCTACACAATCCTTAGATTATTTTTTCTCATAATAGTAGCTAATGCTGGTTCTTTAACATGAAAAAAAAATTAATAAAAAAGAATAAGTGTATTAATATACACTCCAAATTAGTTTTATCTGATCGTACTTTCAAAATTTTTCTTTTTAAAATTAAGTGTTAAAAAATTCACCTTTAATAAGATGTTCACCTTTAGACTTTTCTATTTGTTACTCTAGATATGAAACAAGCCATTTAAATTAAATTGGTTTAAAAGCTTCAAAGGCAAATTATATCATGCAATATATTGTAAATATTTGTATCTGCATTTTATGGATTCAGCTCCACATTTCTATGAACTAGTGAAAAGAATGGATAGTTGGATGATCCAATTGATGCTAGAAGGCTTAAATGCAACAAGACAAAAGTGGCTCAAATTTTCATACTTAACAGCTTCTTGCTGCAAAATTGGACTTGGTTCTAGCATTCTGTTATAGATTGTCAGGACAACCTTTGTTCTCTGAGATTTTCAAACAGAATATAGCATATCAAACCTAATTTTTACCCAGACGTAAATGTGGTATTAAATTGAGTAACTGTTCTGTTTTAACCATTCTGTCAAGCTTTGTGCAGTTGTTATAATAAATGAAGGCAAAAACTAAAAGAAAAAATCATGCCAAAACACTTAGCATGTACAGTTTAAAAGACTTAAATATTAAATAACAAATGCATTATGGAACCAAATAAAGAAACATGCAAATAATACAACTACTTCTATCAGTAAAGAGAAAATACCATTGGGATCCTCCCAGTCTTTGAACCGTTTTTTGTACTGGGCAAGCCTGTCTTCAGTTTGGGCTCCCATCGGTTTTGAAAGATTTCTGAATGTTTTTGGGTTGTTAAGATCGACCTCCTAAAACAAAGATTAAAAAATTATACAGTCAAAAGGATAAATGGGCAAACAATAAAACACATGAAAATAAAATCTTATTTCTATGAAGAAGAAAAAAAAGCAAATAATACTCTATGTTAATACTTAATACTTTATGTTCTTGCCAGAAAGTGTAGCAAGGTTACTTGGTGGATATAATTGCTGTTTCACTGCTCCAGAGTCCTGGGTTTGGACACTATTTGCATGTTTGTTGCATCTTGGAGAATTTCCCATCAACCCACAAGAGGTGAATGTTAGATTAATGGATGAGTCTAAGTTGCTGGACAGGTGCCCACCTACGGTTGTTTCATGAGCTTCAACTGATGCTGCCAAGATAGGCTCTGGCTTCGTGTACACCTGAACTAAATGATTTGGTTTAAGCATGTCATGTTGCTATGCTCGCATGCTTAAAAATCATAAAATTCTTAGTAGTAGTCATAGTAACATAAAACCAGACCACATTTTATTTGGTGAAGCTATTACGTTTACTCTGCACACTGTCCAGATTATAATTCATCTCTGGATGAGTGGTAAATTTGGGATTGAGAGTCAAGGAAATGTCTTCCTTGCGACCATTGCTCAAATGCCCCATGATTTTGGTGAAATCTGTTTAATTACAAGGTCAGAGAGTGGAGTGGACAGACTGATTCAAGAAGCGAAATCCTGCAGCTCATTTTCCAATTCTCAATACATGCATGCCAGAGAGGCAGAACAATACAAAAGGCTTCTGCTTTTCTTTTTCACCATGTTCAAAAATTGGCTTTAAGACCACCTACTTTCTTCTGCTGACAGAGAAGCTGAAGAATGAAGGCTGACCTGCTAAATGTAAAGATCTTATTTCAGCTACTTTTTAGTTATCAAGTAGTTAGAGCAACATGAATGCTTATTCTCAACCACCAGACAGTGCTGGGGGTGAAGTCTGCCTTCCTTTTACACAAGAAAAGCACTTTCAGCCCTCATATATTTGAACTCTCCTTTTCTTTAACACAAAAAGCTTCATGATTAACATCAACTTGCACTGTTATTTTAAATCTTTAATTATTTCATCGGCATACATGTCATGCCCCAGTCATTCCTTGAGTTTTCCTAAATCGCTGCACTGTAATTGTCCATGTTGTTGTAGCTCTGAAGTTCTACTCAGAAAACATTTTTGTTTTAACACGAAAGACCCCTATTTTAGTGCCACAGTCAATGCCATTGAACATTGTTACTTAAGTGTAACAAGTGTAAAAATGTTTATCTTCTCTAGCTTGCACTTGACTGCATTTGCATATCCTTTGTTACCTTGACAAATCCATTCCTGCTGCTATTATTGCCATTATTGAGCACTGCTGTCCGAATGTAAATTGCAGTTTCTCTTCTGGAGACTATAAAAATAATTACCAAAAAAAGTTGCACAAAATATAACTTGCATTTCTGAAAATTGTTGGCACTCCAGTTATTTCAGTTAGGTAAAAACATATACTGTACATAACTCAACTGAAATAATATTACAACATTTTTCATACAACTTGGAATATGAAGTACACAGCTAGCATCAACTTGACATCAATTTTGGAATGGAGACCATACGAGATGGCACATTGTGGTTGGAGTGAGCCATGAGTGATGAGCACACAACTGAAAAGCAGCTTACTCAAAACATTAGCACAAACATGGCAGACCTGACAATTTATGCACATGCTAGAGAGAATAAACAGTGGGACACTGATAAGTACAGAGGAAGTCCTCAGATCATACCAAGTGACAATGACAGAGGAATATTTATTTTATACAGTATGATCTATCATGTGGAGAGCCAATACATAAATTAACAAATTAAATCTAAATGTATGGTATTAGGGTACAAAGTGGGTATACATAACACATTATTATGATTTGCATATCAGTGTAATATAAAAAGAAAATCAGGAAACTGTTATGTTATTAAAACTTAAATAAAGTAAACATTACCTCTGAATCGTAATCTGCAAGAATCCAAGGAAATACAGGGTACTGCATAAGGTCATTGTAAGATCTGCCAGCAAGTGTGTTTAGGTGCATTAAATACTGAAAATTACTGATTTCTCCTCTCTGGGAAAAAGAAAATGTCACTCTTGTTAAAAATAGCAAGTTAATTAGCATCACACTGAATTATCTATACAACAAAAAACACTGAAAAAACAATACTGAGCTTACCTCCCATCTTTGTGTTACAGACTTCTCCCCCACCAATGTACTTAGCAGTCCAGAGCTTAAAAAAACAATGATACATTAATGCATACCACAACAGGGTACAAAAAGCATTGTCTGCATAGTTTTTAAAATCCATATTATTTTCTGTATTTGGCTATATATTTTTTTAACTTAGACATGTGATGGAGTGCAGCTGTACTCACAGATACACAGTATATTATTACATAAGAAATAGCACAAGATGACTTTTGACATATATTCCTGCAGATTTAAAGCTGTAAAACATTATTTACAGTTGATCATACAAGCAAGGAAACTTAAAACAGATTTTTTCTGTCCTTTGAAGTACACCTTTTACAGGTGATGGAATACTTTTCTGCATTTATTTTTAAACCTTTTAAGAAAAAATAATTACACAGATATTATAAATAAAGAATCACACACTGTCATGCAATATGTAAAACAAATTAAGAAAAACAATTTTAGCCTGAGAGTGGTGCCAAATACTATAAAATCATATTTTAATTCTCCCAGTTAACTGCCTGAAAACAATGTTGTTGATGTTAGTTTCTGACAGTCACTGAACATTTAAGATATAATGGAACTGTATTTCACAGTATATATTAATTATAGTAAAGTCACTATCCATCAGAAAACAGCACCCTTTGAAGTTTCACCTGTGGTTTAAATACGTACCTGCTGTTTCCTGGACATCTGCACTACAGCACTGGAAATATTCTCTAATCACTTTGAATTTATTTCAAAGACTAGGGAATAGTACAAAAAATATATAACACAACATTCTTCCAAGAGCTTAATTCATCTCACTAGTGCTTGAAGGTTTGGGACTTGTGGCAGGGCAAGGTGGACAAGGTGCCAGTCTTCTATAGGGCACTCAAATGCAAACACCCACCACACCCACAGACCCATACAAAAGTTTGGACAACCCTTCCCAAGTGACATTTGAAGTAAAAAAAAAAAAAATTAAATACAATAGCAAACAAACTAAAACCATTAATTTCCATAAAAATTCCAATGTAGAGTTATGATTTATTTGATGAAGTAAAAAATAAAATAAAATAAAGTAGTAAATGTGCCATTTGCATATGTTTGGGCAACCTAAGTCACGTATATGCAAAAATTGCAGCTTACCAGGTTTTTGTAGCCAGCCGAGTCCTTGAATTCTTGTTTTGGAAATTTTTCCTCATTCTTATTCTTTGGCTATCTTGTGTATATTGCACATTTAAGATCTACCCACAGATTTTAACTGATTTTCAACTCTGAGGACCATGGGGGCCATTCCTTCATGTTCTGTTTCTTGAGGCTCTTTATAGTAAATTTTGAAGTGTGTCTTGTATTGTTGCTTTGTTGCAGAAGCCAACCTTTTTTAGCTTCTGTTTCCTGACAAACATTTTTCATTCATTATTTCTTATACTTCTCACAATGTTTTATGTGGCACTAGCTGCACACGACCCAAAAAAATAATAGATCAACACCTGTACCTAACAATATGGCAAGCTGTTTTTTTTAATCAAATTCTGCTGCATTTTTTCTCCTCAAACAAACATCTTGTGGTAATGGCCAAAGGTTCAATTTTAACATAATCTATCCATAGCACTAGATTCCTAAAGAGAGTTCTCTTATGGAGATGTTTTTTGGCATACTTTTTTGAGGGTTTCCTTCTTATGGCTATTCTACGAAGGCCATGTCTATGTAAGTAATGTTGCTCAGTTAAGCGGTGCATCACCACTCCAATTTCAGCTAAATCTGCCTGCTTGTCCCATGCAGCCATATGGCAGGTTTGCTTTACCTTCCTGTAAAATATACATGCTGTTCTGTCTGTTAGTCTTCTTGGCCTTTCGGATGTTCTCTTGAGATCCACAGTTCTCCTTTGCTGTCATTTCTAGATGACATTTTGAAATGTGGAAATTGATAACTGCAGCCTTCCACTGCTTTGAAATCATAAATTAGTTTCATTCTCTGACACTTAAGTCAGTTACTTGGAAGAATCCATATTTGTAGAGGGTTGCACAATGTTTGAAGGGTCAAAGTATTAGGATCTGCTGCTAATTCCTAATGACAAATCTTAAACACATTAACAACCTAACAAGTTCTAAGATCTCACAATTGAAAGGGTGTTCAAATGTTTGGAAATGCTACATTCATTCTTTTGCACACTTTTTCAGTTCATCAAAACCATTATCATAATAATGCCATTTTTTAGGTTGTTTGTTGTCAAAGTTGTATTTATTTATTTATTTTACTTCAAATGTCAACAAAATAAGGGCAGTGGTACCCAAACATTTGCATGGAACTGTACATGCCGTCCTTAATCTTAAAGCTTTTGTTTTTTCTTTAAGCAGAGGTGAATTTTTAAAATGTTATAATGACTCCTAAAAGGAAAATACTCTTTTTTTTTAACTCAACAAAGCTACCAAATCTTTAAAAAAAAAATAAAATCAGGTAATGCCCTTTTCTTATTTTGCTGAGATAATGCCCTAGACAGGCAGAATAATACAAAAGAGTCCTCTTAAATTGTGCATACAAAACCATTTTTTTTCTTTTAAAGTCTATGGATGAGAATTAGCAGCCCAAAAGCTATGTTGTTGTAAAGCTCTATGATATTAATAATGTCAGTACCAATTTATGTATATAGCACATTTAAGACAGCATAGGAATGCTGAGGCCAAAGTGCTTCACAATAAAAGAAAAAAAAAACATACAACTAACATAAAAACATAAATAGAAATAAAATAAATTAACATAAATAAAAATAAATAAATGGAATAAGATTACATAATCACACTGAGGAAACCATCAGTATTACTGAAGGTCATGGAAAGCAAGTGAATAGAAATGAGTCTTTAATCTTGTTTTGAACAGTTCAATTGTAGACGACTCCTTTATGTAATGAGGTAAAGAGTTCCACAGGCGAGGCGCAGCAGCTGCAAAGCCCTGTCCCCCTTAGTTTTACACTTGGTACGAGGGACAACAAGAGACAACTAACCAGAGGCTGGTGTAAAGCACACAATTCAGATAAATCGGCAGGAGCAAGCCTATGTAAAGATTTAAAAACTAGCAACAAGATTTTAAAATCAATTCGAAAACTGACAAGCAGCCAGTGTAAAGAAGCTAATATTGGAGAAACAGAATCAGACTTTCTTGCCCCAACCAGAAAGCAGAGGTGGGTAGTAACGAGTTACATTTACTCTGTTACATTTACTTGAGTAACTTTTTAAAAAAAGTGTACTTTTAAGAGTAGTTGTACTGCACCATACTTGTTACTTTTACTTGATTATATTTGTGAAGAAGAACCACTACTCTTAGTCCACTACATTGGGCAACACTCGACTCGTTCCATTTACACATTACACTACATTTTTGCCAGAGAAAAGTCGCCAGTGGATCTACTGCATGACTGTTTCACCAATCAGACGTAGCAACGATTATCACATGACTCCGTTTCACCAATCAGACTTAGCAACAATGAACACATGAATCCGTTTCACCAATCAGACAAAGCCATGCAGTCACATGACCACAGAAACTTCCTGTGTCTGCAGGCTGTGAGAGACTTTTTAGTCATGCGGGGCTCCTGTTCACTGCTAATCAGTCACAGCTTCACTGCAAGAAAATTGAGAGCCAACTCCTGCTGAAGCTTAACCATCACATTACAATTGCTCATTCCCTGGCTGGTTACCCTTCATGGAAGAAAAATATTTTCCAATACACATAAAAAAGTGGCTTTCAATGCGCTTGTTGTGCTGCTTACCTGTATGCATCTAAATTGTGTTTTGTAAAGTTTGAATGCTGCATACATGCATAAAAATCAAACTGTTTACTGGTCACTTCTGTTTTGAAATAAATCCTGCAGCAAGCAGCATTGCCATTGTAGTGAAAGATTCAGAGCCTGGTGAAAATCAGATTGTAAATAACTCAGTTAACAGCCTCTTATCAACATTTATTACTTAAACTTATTCTGTTCCGTAAGGAGGAACACATTCTGTAGCCAAATTATTAACTAGGTGCTTAATGAAAAGGATGGGTGTAGAATGCAGCCAAGCTTGCAAATTTATAGGACAGAGGGAGACACAAACGCACAATACAGTAAAGAGAAAATACAGATGTATGTACTTGCACACTTATATATTTATTTTCTCTACTGAGTTAGTTTTACAAATGATGTTTGGTACAAGATGCACTCAGATTGCTGTGGACTGTTTATAAACAACAAACTCAGGATTGAATATAGAGCTGAACACTTCTGTTTTTAATGTCACTTGCTTTAGTGTTACTTGCTTTTTTAGTAACATTTGCTTTGTTTTTATTTAATGATAAGATGAGCATTGCCGTGCAGTTCTTAAGACTGTTACTTTCAACTGTAACAAGCGACTTAACAGGACACTGGGCTAATTCAGTGCAACAATTTTTTTTCTGTGCTGTGAATGTTCTATCAGAGTCCAGCATCCACTGATTTAAAGCACTAAAATCACACAGGTTTCAGATTTTCAAAAGGCTCTGAGTTTTTCACTACTGAGTTATTTCAAGGAATTTGTTGCTGATGCACTAATGCCTAGTGGAGGGGAAGGATAAAGTGTCCATTTCTATACAGTCTCTCAAGAGTTAACGAACGAGAGCCAATAAGAAATACCAAAAGCACTGAAAACTGTTGGATTAACTTGATTAATGTGCCTCCAGAATATTGTGTAGAAGGTGAGAACAGTATCTCTGTACTAGCGCACAAGGATGGTGGCTCCCATTTCAAAAAAGGGGTTACCTAACGGTGTGTTTCAATTAATATGAAAGCCTACTGAAAATGGGACTTTGGTCAACAGATGAACTTTGGTGAGTAACAAAGATTCAGTTGTGTAAAGGATTATGGAAGATTGACAGGCTAGTTTATGACAGTGTTATGGATCTGTAAAATGTTTACTATCAAATTCCATGTGGAATTGTTTGTAAAATGCTACAAGAATAAGGTGTTTATAGAGCTGCTTTTGCATATCTAGGTAAGAGTTTTGTTTATACATTGAAATACATCTAGTTTAGGTGGATGAAGTATTTGGATAGAACATCAAGGTGCAGATGAGATATTGGGAACAACAGGTGGAAGGATTCAAAGTTGTATTACTGCAGGTTTAAAGATGACACTGCATTTTTAGCTTCAACTGACTGAGCGTAAATGGTACTGTTTACAACAGATTTTGCTGCAGCCACATTCTGAAATGACGGCTGAGTATCTGTCCAAAGTTTAAACACCTTTTATTTTGTTTGTAAGTGAGGGTAGAAATGATTATGAAAATGGCCAGCAGATGAGTGCAGTGATAATGTAGGTATTACATTAAATAGCTTTTGTGAAGGAGGAGTCAAAACGTCAGACAAAGATCTCAGTTTACTGATCATTCTAGGTTTCCAAATTTATCTAAAGTCAACAGCATTGAGCAGAATTTAAAAAAAATGTTCCTGCAAAGAAGTGCTGGCACAGTGGGCAAAAAGTTCTGGATTCTCAAAGGATGTTGGATTAGAGGCACTGTTCCTTAAAAATGAAAAGGAACCATTTTTAGGGATACTAACCACAGTCAATGCAGTACCTTAGATTGCTACTCTGTGAGTAGCTAACCTGATTACAACTTTTCATTCATATACTAAAACCGTCAAGCTTATTATGATATAAATTAATTATACTGTATTTTTTCCATAAGGTTTTTAGCAGCTGAAAGCATAACTGAACAAGTGGAAACAGAAGTAAATGCTATAAAAGTGATTTCTATTAAATAAAGTGAAATTTTATATTTCAGTATATTCTTCTTTCTCATAGTGCTGCATGCTTTTTGGATATCCAAGTAAGAATTTCACTGTATACATGACAATACTGCTATTACTCGCTTGTTGATTTGAATAGTTCCCCGTAATTTTTCAGCATCTTGCAAAGTTATAAGGTATCTAATGTATAGCAAAAATTAGATCTCTCATAACTCTGCAAGATGCTCAAAAATTAGTTCACATTTTTGTTTTTAGTCAAATAATGTAGATTGCTGTAACAAACTCCTCAAAAAACGAACTACCCAAAAAAGACATCAATTAATTGCAACTAGTGCAGAATGCAGCTGCTAGAATCTTAACTAGGAAAAGAAAACCTGATCACATCTCTCCAGTTTTAATGTCACTACATTGGTTACCTGTGCCATTTAGAATTGACTTTAAAATACTGCTTATGGTTTACAAAGCCTTAAATAATCTTGCTCCATCCTATATTTCGGAATACCTCTCACCTTACACTTCAAGTTGTGACCTTAGATATTCAAATGAGTGTCTGCTCTTAATTCCAAGAGCTAAACTTAAAAGAAGTGGTGAGGCAGCCTTCTGCTGTTATGCACTTAAAATTTGGAATAGCTTACCTTTTAAAAAAACCTGTTAAAAACCCATTATTTTAACTAAAAAACATTATTTTAACTTGGCTTTCTAATAGCTTCATTTTAGTGTAGCCCTGATATTCTGCATGTGTATTTAATTATTGTTTTTATCATGGCTCGGCAATCCATACTAACCTCTACTTTCTCTGCTGTTCTTTTCCAGTTTTCTGTGGTGGCGATCTGTGCCACCACCACCACCACCTGATCAAGGCAACATGTAGGCCCTACATTGATGGATTGAAGGCCAAATGTTCACATGGCCATCATCATCTAATTCTTCCACATGAAGCCTGAAAACCATGGGGACTGATTTAGATTATTTATGTTAGGTCGAATGCCCAGAGGGGCTGGGTGGTCTCGTGGCCTTGGAACCCCTGCAGATTTTTTTTCCAGCACTCTGGATTTTTTTTGTTTGTTTTTTCTGTCCTCCTGGCCATTGGACCTTACTTTATTCTTTGTTATTTAGTATTGCCTAATCTTATTTGTATATTTTTCTTTTTTCTTTCTTCATCTTGTAAAGCACTTTAAGCTACATCATTTGCATGAAAATGTACTATATACATAAATGTTGTTGTTGTTGTAATTAAACCTCTTAATCAATTAGCCTGTTTTTACGATACAAATATACAATTTGTTGAAGGTTTTCAGGTGGCACATAACATGGTACTGATTACCACAAGAAAAGGCATTATAATTAGACATGTCAATCTATAAACTATGAATGCTATTATATTCTCCTAAGTGATTCAGTTTATTGACATTAATCCACAATTTAATACATTTCTGGATTAATCACTAACTTTATAACAAATTTAACAAAAATAAATCTCTTGATTATCCCAATTTTCTCAGTAGCCATTCAATATCTCTTTATACCACAAAGCATCAAGTAAGTCAAAGAAGGCTTAAAAATCCTTTATTCTAAAGTAACAGCATCCTCTCACCTATCTCCTGTACCCACTGTTTTCATTAAAGAAAGGGAATAATCAGGCCCAAAGAAGCAACTAGTTCTGTTTTGGAAGAAACCTGGGACATTCATGCCTATACCCTTATGAATACTGAGCCTTTTCAGAATTTCCAGCTGATCTAAAACACATGGGCTTGAGATGGGTAAGGACCCAAAGTATCCAAATATAACCCACAGGAACAGGACAAAATATGCAAATTCCTCATGGAATGTGACATCTTTGACTCAATAGTGAAAACTACTACATGAGCACAGAAAACGTCTTGTTATATACTAGGACTTCAGACTCATACAGGCTTGTCTTTATGAATCACAAATAACATTTTCTTAGACTCTAGGATTTTTAATCTTTTTGAGCTTTAATTTTCAAATAATCAATCCCTGTTGCCTTTTCCTGGAAATGGTTCCCATTTAATGATGCTAACAACTTTAAACTTTTACATCTGAATTGAGAAGTAACAATTTGCATTGTAGCTGATAATGCATACCCTTGCTCCACACTGGTGTTAGGTCTTTGCCCAGAAACAGATTCTGAACTGTCTGCAAGAGAAGGCACAACCGCCAGAAACCTAGAAGGGAAAAACGTAAATTCACGTGTAAGATTGAAAGGATTATTATAAATTTTACCACATTGTGTCTGAGTGCTTAAGAGAATAAATTGATTGAGGAGAACATTATTACTTTAACTTTTGTGATTCATGCTATGATGTTTTGAATCTAAATCATGAAATTGAATAACTTGAATAAACCAAAAAAGGTGCCTTTGCTATAAGTATGAAATATAAATAAACAAACAAATAAAAGAATGGACAATAGTGTCAAGCCACAAGCCACAGATGACAGACCTCTTATTTGGTGCTAATTTAGGAGTGTTCAGAGCCTTGTACTAGGGAAAGTTAATGAAAACAGCTAGTTGAACTATTTAAAGTTGATGTTGAAAACATACTATGGATAGCAAGACAATGCTGCAACACTTTTAACAGACAAAAAAGTTAGTGACTGGATTGAAGGACTGGACAGAAATAAAATGGGCAAGCAAAAATATATTCATGTTACAGGCAAAAGGGCCCTGCAACACTAAACTAGACAGGGAACTCAGAAACTTAATAAATACATGTAAAAATGTTTGAAATCTAAAACAGTCATTAAAGGGTAAAATTTTCAAGTAGGTAAATAATTAACTTCCAAATATGGGCAATGAGCTGACATAAGTATTTTAATGATTAGGGCAGAAAAAGCCTTGTATATCTCGAGGGTTAATATTTTGCAAAGATATCTACTTATAATGGAAACACATTAATAATGCTAGTTTGATGATTTAAAAGTACAAATTCACACCTACCTCTGATATACTTTATTACGAATTCCTTTTTGAAATGCCAAAAGGTAATTTCTACCATCACCAGAAAACACTTCCACAGCAATGGGCTAAAGAGGGAAAAATTCACAATTACTGAAGGATATATTTGTTCATGCTACAAGTTAAAATCTGGTTTATTAGGATTTTAAAATTAATTTAAGTTAGTCCTTGATCCACAAAAATGCTGCACAATTCACCTTACAGTAGAGCGGTTTATATTTATCCAAATAATGTTCATGCCCTGTATTTCAATTATGATTAGTATTTTACTCACTTTGGATTCATATCTTGTCTCCAATAAGGGTAAATGTCTGTTTAAAATGCTCTCATTATAATAGTTCTGTTTGTCTTTTGTGTAAATCCTGTAAGCCACCTTGAAATGGTTTACTCATACTTGCACTTACACATATGCTCAGTAATACTTTGACTGGTGTTTTCAATGTTTTTGTGTTACTTTACTTCAATTTTAAGTAAATAAATGAGACTTTTTTTCCTTAACTGTTGTTTCCATTAATTCATTAGTAAGCAACAATTAATAGCCTATTAACAAGACCAAGCTACATTAATAAAAACCTTTATAAAAATGTTTTTAAAGGATGGGAAATATCAGCTAATTATTGTTATTGTCAAAGTCCTTGAAAATATTGAGATATAATTTTTTTCCAATATCGCAAACCCCAAATAGCAGGAAATACATTTCATTGTACTGTATTCAAGTAGTATGACAGCAAAATGAACTGGACTTAAAGACAGCAGACTTTGTCAGTGGATTTTTTTTCCTGGAGTCAGATATTAACAAGAAGTTGCACCTCTAATATGAATAATGCCATTTCAGTTGAAACTATAATATATAATGTCAATATTGAACATTTTTATTTTAATACATGTTAATATATTTTAACATTTTACATTACTAGGCAGGTGAAAACTTTATGATAAAACTACGTATTTACTAAAGCAGATGATTACAATAAATTGGTAGTAGAAATGATGGCCTTCTTAGTAACATGTTAAGTTGTAGCACTAAACATTTCCAGCACCTTAGAAACATGGTCTTACCTGTAAGAGATACCTTCGCTTGTGTACTTCTTTTATGTCTTCATAAGCAAAAATGCTGTAGGTCCTTTTCAGTTGACTCTGACCTTGCCTAGCTCCTCTTGGTATGATAGGCTCATACAAACTGAAATAAAAAAATGCATGAATAGGTGAATAAATGAATTCAAAACATGGACAGTATGTTATTTTGTTGAAAAACGTAGTGTGCCATTATTCCAGCTAGGAGTATGTTTTGTGTTACAGTTCTTATAGGTGTGGCCTGAAGGGGGTGCTTCCTTTCATTCCCACTTGCAGCTCAGTACAATAAAGTGCTGATAAACACAATACTTTCTTTGCCTTGTTCTTGGCTCTCTCTCTCTCTCTTGTTCAACTCCACTCCTCCTCTGGCAAGCGTCGTCCTCTCCCTTTCATCTCTGGCTCCCTCAGTAGTGGCTCTTTTTAAGTCGCACCTGGGAGCATTTCAGGTGGCAAATTGGCATGTTCCAGACATACACCCAAGTGTGAAGGGAGACTGACATAATAGGGCTATGTGGCTGCCCCAGCCCCCACTTGGTGCACCAACAGAACCAAACAGAGCTGCAGCATAATCCCAGAGTGCCCTGTGGGAATCAGTGGTACCATAGCAACCTTGGGGGCTGTCCTCTAGTGTTCCATTCAGGACAGGGATCCTGGCCATCCATGACATACGTAGGTAACAATACTGTATAAGTAACATTTGCACAGAAATAGAAAAAAATGGTGAATGAAAGAGTGAAGATGACATAACCTTAATCAGATTTTTTTAAATCCTGTCTTTTCTGTATAACATATGGCAAGAGTTAGGAAAACATCGGACTAACAATTTGACATGTCTGTATTGTATTCCTTGACTGAAAAGAACACAGATTGTCCATGGTATTCTGTAACTGACAGAAAGAGAATAATTTGGAGATAATGAATATACAGCACAGAAGTTAAGAGGGCTTTATAAAGTTGGAGAACACATGACAATGCAAATAACACTCATTTCATCTGTCTTTTATGGGTTCTTCCTAAATAAAGTAGTCAATAAACTAAGTTCTTTCCACAAAGCTTTCTCTCTACCGCAGCAAACCTTTTCCTACTGTCTTTAAAAAAGATCTGTAAGGATGTAATAAGATGCTTATAATAATAATACATATTATTTATATAGCAACCTTTCCCATGCTCAATACAACATTCCTAATTAAAAATACACTCCAAATGGAAGAGGATGCTATAATGCCGGTAAAGGGGAACAGTCCTGGTTTTTCATATAAAAATACAGTGCATCTGGAAAGTATTCGCAGCGCATCTTTTTCCACATTTTGTTATGTTACAGCCTTATTCCAAAATGGATTAAATTCATTTTTTTCCTCAGAATTCTACACACAACACCCCATAATGACAACGTGAAAAAAGTTTACTTGAGGTTTTTGCAATTTATTAAAAATAAAAAAAATGAGAAATCACATGTACATAAGTATTCACAGCCTTTGCCATGAAGCTCAAAATTGAGCTCAGGTGCATCCTGTTTCCCCTGGTCATCCTTGAGATGTTTCTGCACCTTAATTGGAGTCCACCTGTGGTAAATTCAGTTGATTGGACATGATTTGGAAAGGCACACACCTGTCTATATAAGGTCCCGCAGTTGACAGTTCATGTCAGAGCACAAACCAAGCATGAAGTCAAATGAATTGTCTGTAGACCTCCGAGACAGGATTGTCTCGAGGAATAAATCTGGGGAAGGTTACAGAAAAATTTCTGCTGCTTTGAAGGTCCCAATGAGCACAGTGGCCTCCATCATCCGTAAGTGGAAGAAGTTCGAAACCACCAGGACTCTTCCTAGAGCTGGCTGGCCATCTAAACTGAGCGATGGGGGGAGAAAGGCCTTAGTCAGGGAGGTGACCAAGAACCCAATGGTCACTCTGTCAGAGCTCCAGAGGTCCTCTGTGGAGAGAGGAGAATCTTCCAGAATGACAACCATCTCTGCAGCAATCCACCAATCAGGCCTGTATGGTAGAGTGGCCAGATGGAAGCCACCCCTTAGCAAAAGGCACATGGCAGCCTGCCTGGAGTTTGCCAAAAGGCACCTGAAGGACTCTCAGACCATGAGAAACAAAATTCTCTGGTCTGATGAGACAAAGATTGAACTCTTTGGTGTGAATGCCAGGTGTCACATTTGGAAGAAATCAGGTACTGCTTATCACCAGGCCAATACCATCCCCACAGTGAAGCATGGTGGTGGCGGCATCATGCTGTGGGAATGTTTTTCAGTGGCAGGATCTGGGAGACTAGTCAGGATAAAGGGAAAGATGACTGCAGCATTGTACAGAGACAGCCTGGATGAAAACCTGCTCCAGAGAGCTCTTGACCTCAGACTGGGGCAACGGTTCATCTTTCAGCAGGACAACGACCCTAAGCACACAGCCAAGATTCAAAGGAGTGGCTTTAGGACAACTCTGTGAATGTCCTTGAGTGGCCTGTTGTCATTATGGGGTGCTGTGTGTAGAATTCTGAGGAAAAAAAATTAATTTAATCCATTTTGGAAAAAGGCTGTAACATAACAAAATGTGGAAAAAGTGATGCGCTGTGAATACTTTCCGGATGCACTGTAGCTGCATTATTTCACACCACGATTATTTCAATGCACCCACATGAAAAAGTATTCTTCAAGATAAACATGACTGTTCCCTTTAAACCACATAATACTAGACCAGGGGTGCCCATACTTTTTCGGCTTGCGAGCTACTTTTAAAATGACCAGGTTGAAATGATCTACCTACATTAAAAATGCTATATATATAGCATTCGAAGTCTGAATCACAATCTGATTGTATGGGTGGTTACACCTACCAGGTAATGCGTGTGGTTGGTCTGCAAGTCGGCAAACATCCGCCATGGGTGCCCTCTCAGTTGCGAGAAGCAGATCATAAAATGTTACATAGTTAACTGTCAAATAATGCAAAGAGTACGTGACACATGTTTCATCCTAAATTTGGGCTCATCAGGTGTACACACTCCAGTGCACCCCTCATTGGGGATCGAACCTCGGACGTCAGACAAACGCAATTCGATTGTGACATTGTAAGAAAAAAAATCCTCTTCCAATTCCACATCCAGCCCATACCCTCCTCAAACAATTTTTTTTTTAAATCCCTTCTTTAATCGATATAAATTGGAAAGCTAGCTAGATAACAGCCGGAGTTTTGCAGTAGCTCGCGCGGTTGATCGTGCATGCGGGATGACCAGTGTGTTAGAAGAAAAGAGACCTCAGACTGGCTGCTCTGTATGTCAATCAAGTGGCAAATGCTATAGGGAGGATATATGATAGACTAACGTTTAAAAAAAATTTTTTTTGAATGCAACGCGATCTACCTGCACTACCTTTTTCTACCGGTCAATCGCGATTGACGCATTGGGCACCCCTGCACTAGACAGTGTAACAACTGATGTTTGGGATAAACTAGAATCACAGGCATACTGCTTTGTTAATGCAGACTGCAGCTACTTCAGACATGCACATTCTAATATAGTGTCAATGTGCCTTCACATATGAACTCTCTTCTGATGCCTACATTGTCACTCACAAAAGAATTCTCAACCCTTATACCTGCAATATACAAATAAACAAAGCCACTAATCTAGATTCATTCAGCCTTTCAAGTCATTAAGGCTGTCTTTCAGTCAAGTGAGTTTGCTTAATCAAAACCACATTTCATTTCAGTATTTGCACACAACTATGAGAATCATGAAATTAACATCATCACCTTAAGATATACGCTATATATTCATATTAATGCTTAATTTCCCATGCTCTCTGTACTGGCCTTAGCAAACTCCAAGATATCCAAGACTTCATTTTTAAAGCTACATCTACATAAAGGTTTATCTCTTTTGTTTGAGCCCTCTTTTTGTCATCTAGCTTGTGAAAAATTCTCAATTTAGCATCTCTGATTGAGACTCAGATTTCCCATCAAGGTAATCACCTTTTTACCATAACCATTACAAAAGGCAATATATTCAACATAAGTCATAAAAATAAATAGTAGTAGCATTTAACCAAAGATCAGCTTTATACAGTCAGGTAAAACTTTTGCTATGTTAGATAAATTACATTATTAGTCTACTTACTTTTGAGGCAGTGTATCAATATCCCTGATCTCTCTGGCAACTGTCATTGTGAAGCCATCAATAACATAGAAGTGCTCTTTACCAAACAGCAGTAGCCCTTCACTAGTGTCAAGCCCTTGAACTCTGGCACATCGGTACATATGCTGAATCTAAATAAATAACACTAAAGTTTAGATTCCTAAATACACAAATTAGGAATAATCTGATCAAAATCCTGAGAAATTAATATTTAATATTTAACAATAAAACAAATATTAAGGTTAAATTATAAAATCAAACAAAAAGGTGTAATACTCTCCATATTTCTGTCAATATTAACAGGACATGTGTACTGTACAACTGGGTGCTGAATTCTTGAAGCAGGAAAGGAATTAGTAATGAGCCCTCACGTGAGCTTAGCAACTGAACGTAAAAACAATACTGTTTATAAAAGCAACTGTTAATCACTGGGTTTCATGAATTCTGCCTACTGAGAAAGGCCAAGGAGAACATATTGACAAGCCTCACTTTGATAGGCAAACAACAGCAGCCACTCCAGTACTGATTCAACATCCTGATATACAGTATTTATCCAACAGACTAAAACAAGAAACCTGGCAACTCAGCTTTCACAATCAAAGGAAAATGTGAACATCATTATCAGTGTTAGGATATTGAAGTGTGTGCACATTGGGTTTCATAAAGCCTGTCAATTACAAAACTGTGCTGAGAGATGTGTGTTCAGATTTCATATCCTGTTATGAGGCTGAGTGAGAAGAGCTTTTTTATCATAACTGGGGATGAACCATCACTTTGAATCAACACAAGGGGTGTAGCACGCTTGTCTGCATGTAACCCTGCAAACTCTAGTTCGTTTGACTAGTGTGATTGGCTTGTGCCAGGCCAACCGTACTGTGCCCTGGCCCGCTTGGAAGAGGTGAGCCCGAGCACGGTTCAGTAGCATTTGGGAACAGTGTGATCGCAAAATGTGCCCGAGCATGAAAAACAGACATGACTTCAATGATGCGACAAGATTCAATTCCCATTTCATTCAATACCATTTGAGTTAAAAACAGGCTTTTATTCTCACCTTACATATGAATGCGAAGTGTAATTGGCAAGAAAAGCAGCTAATTCCTTCTTTAACATCATTTGTGTCTGTAAAAATCTTCTCATATATGCAGCATAATTAACAAAATGCTGTGCTGCACACTCAATCTGTAAGAGGGTAGAGCATTATCTGCTCTACAAGACTCCAAAACAACCACAAAATAAGTAAAATCATTTTGACATGCATGCTGTCATTCCATTTTCGGATTTTGTTTTGGCTTAACACAAAGTCGCATGGTCATGACGAAAGCATGTTTTGGCCCAGAACGTTAAGCATAGTGTGAGTGCAGGCCAGCTGGGGAGTATGGAGCGGGGGACAATCACGCTTGTACAAGGTCGGGAACAAACATGCCTGGTGTGAGTACACCCTAAAACACAATCTGTGGAATGGCATCAACCAGTTTCTCCTTGGAAAAAATGTCAGGTTAACACTTCAACAGGGAAAGCATGGCTACTATCACTTGGTTGAACATTAAATCAGATCTATACAATCGAGCTCTTAAAAAATACAAAATGGTTTGAAAAGAGTCTGACCTCACAAAAATGTTGCTGCAGCAATAGCTGCAAAATTTTCACAAATACTGTGAGGGGGTTGTTTAGGGTGGGATTGATGCTAGGCAGTGGGGTTAACAGGAGGAAAAATTTATAAGCTACTACATAATCTAATCTAATGTGGCAACATCATGATACACATCCTTTTTTATGATCAGACAGATTTCCATGAATTACACAACTCACATCATATTCATATTTCGGTGTTGCATCTCTGAGAAGTTATACTTTTCACTGGGATGTTAACTTTTTAGGTTCTTTTTTCTTATTTGTAAAACTGTCAGATCTGGTACATTTTAAACAGCTGTCCAAATATAAAGCAGATACGATTTTTCATGCACTCAGACCCAATTTATCCAAATTTAGGGTTATGAGAGGTTAGCACCTTTCTCATAATTAATGAGTAAACGGAAGGAATCAGCATTAGCTAGAACACCAATGAAAGTTAAAAATATCAAGTACAAAGTAAAATGTCAGTTTATTGTGATAAGGTAGTTCTCTGTCAACAGGCAGAATTGTGATTGAAAATGTTTAAGAGTTTGACACCACTGCAGTAATGGAGCTCAAAAACATTTTGCAAACAGATGAGTGAAAACAGATATGGGTACTTTAGTTGCATTACTACTTATGCTTGGAAGGCAGCAAGTAAAAAGTATTTTTTCTCCAGTATAATTATTTACTTTACCTCATTTATCTATACGTCTGGCTTTTTATAGCAAAAAACATGTTCTGAACGCAGTGGAAATTTATTAAAATTTTTGGTCACGTGATTTTTAAAAGAACTTACAGTCTAGGTGGAAAATATCTCTTTTTGAATGGTCAATTTCTCTTTATGCCCTTGCTTTTTTATTTTATCTACAATCATATGCAAACATCAACCACAATAAATATAGAAAAATCCAATTGAACGTCTTTACCTTCTCTCCCTCCTCTAGAAGCCGCAAAAGAATGGTATTATCAGTCTTCTCCTCCTCATCAATAGAGCCAGCCTCTAGAATCTGGTCTTGTAGCTGCTCTTGGCTGTCCTCATCTGCACCATCTGCTGTAGAGCGTGACCGCTTAAGGGGCGGCTTAACAAAACCTGCACAATTTAAAATATATTTATTCCCATACGACAATGATTACATTTTACTTAACAAGCTTTTTGTAATGCTTTACATGAAAGCACAACAGGTTTGATAAGAACCGAATAATCAAAATAAATAACTTTTCAAAATGAATTCACTTAGAATGTCTAAAATAATGTCCAGGAAGGATATGAGGTCACTATACTGGTACTTTCAACTACAATGCAATATGTTATACATAATTATAGTCCACTGTACAGGGTTGTACTAGGGTCGTTTGTCACATTCATCACTATTGTACAGTGTGCTTTTAGAGTTATTTTTGCAGAACAATCCACTCATACAGTACTGAATATATTCCATATTAGCAAACTCTTTTAAATTGGATTATGTAGTGCTTTAACAGATACATGATGTGAAGAACAGGAAACTAACACTGTACAATGTTTTTTTTTTTTTAAAATAGGGCAGTACATCTCAAATCCACACCAGAATATCACCACGTGCACTGAAAAATCTGACACAAACTCTATCCTTGAGACACACCTGACCTCAAATAAACTGTACATTTAACATACACACATTGTTTTGTACAATATTAGGAAAACAGGTTGACCCTAGTCTAGCTTTGTGCTGGTTGTCTGTATAATTACAAACTTTACAAATGGTTTTCTAGTTTGTCTATCATAATCTTCTCTATATAATGAAACATACAAATACTGAGCAACCTGCTTCACCTAATTGTTATATCAAAAGGAAAATTGTAATATCATCTTTCACTCAGTATTAGAAACTGCAATTAAAATAATAATAGTAACAACAATAACAACTGCTTGTAATGAATAGTTCCGGTACTACTTTTCACAAAATGAAGCAAAGCTGGCTAACTTTCAGTTTTTTATGAATGTTTACAGTTTGTGCTGAACTCCAAAAAAATGAAATATTAAGGGCATGGATATATAATGACAGACACCTTGGAGTTAGCAATTATGGTATGTGTTGTCCAGTTGCCCCCATGATTTGTTTCTTCCAGTAATGTTTAGGATTTCTAGGACATAGCTTACTACAAAGTCCAAACTGCTAACTTCAACCAGAATATTCCTCATAGCTAGTGGCATGTTACTGTGAAAACACAAATCAAACTAACAAAAGAAAAAAGTAATAAAATAATATGATGTAATATCAAAGACAACAAATGACCTATAGATAGTAGGAAGTGTTAGACAAGGTCATGCTAAAAAGTAATCTTATATGGGGAATGAAAAAAAACAGCATACCATTGCATTTCTAGTGAAACCTGCAAAAGCTCTTCATCAGACCATTACAGTACCTTTGACTTTAGCAATTGTGTCTTCTCCATGCTCTGGTTCTTGCTGAGTGGTTTCTCCCTCTGAACTCTGCCCAACAGAGTGCTGATACATGCCTGGGTTTCCAGACAGGAGACGCATGTAGTAGTCTTTGCTGTCATAACTAATTGCCCTTCGGTAGCGTGTTGGCTTCTGGGAGAAAAAAAAAAAAACAAAACAAAAAAACGACAGCAACTTTAAAATAGCTATTTCAAACATGTTTTTGCTTACTTTTCCATCAGTGCAGGCTACCTCATAAAAATATCCAATCAAATGTGATATTGGATATATGTTTAAGTAATGGAGCACAATCATTTTTGTACATCTACAGGTTTGTGTATTGTTTAATACTGAATTTTGGTTTCTAAGAACATGAAAAAGAATGGCAAAGCAAAATCTCTCTCATGCTACAACAGGGCCACATTTTTACCATACCTACTGGTGTTAGCAAAGCTTACAAATATTGATTATTAGTTTTTCTAATAACCAGTACCTGAGTGAGTCATGATGATCAAATGGAGAGATACTTAAAACTTGCTTATACTGCTATATGTTGGTCCCGTCTGGTGGCACAGTCATTACTGAGCTCCTGTAATGTTATGGTGGTAAGACAGGTACTGGTGCCATTCGAGGCATAGAGTTCCAGGTCACAGCAGTTTTGTTTTTGTGGAGAACCAATCTAAGGCTCTTCCCTTGTAGAGGCAATAACCTGAAGCTTTGAGGCTCCCTAAAGTCTGTTTCAACACAGTCTCATATTGTGTGGGTATGACTGTATTCAGGAAGATGTGTAGTATACATTTTTTGTTTGTCTAGTTAAAAGAAACCGTGATCTTTATTGGGGTAAAAAAAAACATTAAAATTTCAAAATTAAAAAAAAAAAAAAAAAATTCCCAAATAAAATATACTTCACACTGCTACATGAAACATTGTAGTAACAATAAAGTTGAACCATAGATTTAATTGTCACATCAGCCATTTAACAGAGAAAGCCATTTTCTCTGATTCTCTGATATACTGTACATTACAGATGACATGCAAACTTAAAATGAAGACAATCCATTTAAAAAAAATGCTAAATACTTTTACTGCATTCCTAAAATTGTCATTTGCATTAATGCAATTATGCAGTACATTTTCATGTAACAGATAAAGCATAATTTTGCTATTAAAAATTAATGCACTGGAGAACGATAAATCGTTAACTTTAAGCCACCAAATTAAATTTTTTCCTGTTTTCATAGAATGCATATTTTTTATCAAAATTACTAATTTGATAATGCTGAATACTCCAAGATGATATTTGTCTTTTTGTTGCACTTCTCAGTCAATGTTTTGCTTCAAAACCAGTAGATTTTTCTTAACATGTCAGAAATTAATTAACCTAAAAAAACTCTAATTTACAAAAGTGTGTGATGTTTATATTTCTTTCATTATTTGGTAGTAAAAATGGGAGTACTTGACTCCAATCACAGCTATATGTATGACAGATAGAATGCTTCTGAACCAGAGCTTGGTGGACGAAACAGAAAAAGCTTTGAAGCAGACACGTTAGCCATGACTGAATACAAGTGTTTGAATATGTGAAAACCTAGTACACATTTATTAGAGTAGCAATACTTGAAAACTTGTCTTAATAAACTTTGACTTAATAAATAACATTAAAAGATGGGTAAAGGCTAATCTACTGTATATCACAGTTACTGTTATTGTATAATTACTAATATATGTTCATAATAAATGTTCAATATAATAAATATAATGCATTTGATTAGCTTACCAGAACGTTAGTCTCCTGTTCACTTTCAGGCATATATGGGTAGTGAATGTAAAAAAGGTCATTTCGCACCATCTTCTTCCTCATACGACAAGGCCCTTCAGTCATCTCAAGCAGAAATTTGTCAAGATGTGAACCAATTGGTGGACCCCATAGGCCCCGTTCCCTGAGAAGCTCATATTCTATCTGAGCCCATTCTTCAATCACATACTTTAGGGCATTTTGTTGCCGCTAAGTAGAAAAGAGACAAAAGAAAGCATTAGGTACCAAAGAATGTGTAATCCACATACTTGTTTCTTTTTAGTAATGGGAAATGATTTTAAGTGATAACCACATTCAAATGTCTGATACTCATAAAAAAGTAAATGTCCTCAAACAGCAAATATGGGTTTCAAGCTAAAGAAAATTGAAAGAAAATTTCCAATTAAAATGAAATAACTTAAAGGATATGTTGAATATTTTCCAAGTTTAAAAACTGCTTTTTCACAACAGTGATGTTTCACACATTGCTAGGGGAAGTTGTTTTGTGGAGTGACCAAACATAAAGTAATTTTATAAAAAAATCATGTCTCTCCAGGAAGCTTCTAAATGCTGTCAAAGGGGGACTGGTCCAAACATGAAGAAAAAAAACCTTAAAAACATTATGGAGTTCTGGGCATCCCCCATATGTTGTTTATATGCAGCACATCCCTGCATTATTCAACAGGAATGGAGAAGGAAACTAACCCTTTTGTATTAGAAACTTTATTTCCAAAAATCTGAAATCAAATTGGGGTGGCACGGTGGCGCAGTGGTAGGTCTGGTTCGCTTCCCAGTCCTTCCTGCGTGGAGTTTGCATGTTCTCCCCGTGTCTGTGTGGGTTTCCTCCGGGCACTCCGGTTTCCTCCCACAGTCCAAAGACATGCAGGTTAGGTGGATTGGCGATTCTAAATTGGCCCTAGTGTGTGCTTGGTGTTTGTGTGTGTCCTGCTGTGGGTTGGCACCCTGCCCAGGATTGGTTCCTGCCTTGTGCCCAGTGTTGGCTGGGATTGGCTCCAGCAGACCCCCGTGACCCTGTGTTTGGATTCAACGGGTTGGAAAATGGATGGATGGATGAAATCAAATTCTTTCCATCTTCATTTTTTGGTTGTAAAAAAATTACTAGCTTTAATGTGGTATAGTTTCCTGCATATTCATTCCACATATAATAATGAAAGCTTAGCCTGTTTCTTTTCATACATATGCATTTTGTGAGTTTTGACTGCTTCTGCGGGGAAAAAAAATAAATAAATAAATAAAAAAACAAAAAAAAACCCCCAGATATTCTTATCAATTTAATCTGTTTACAAGTTGCACTTTCCTACAAGTATGTGCTATATTTTTTGAGAGCATTCTTTGCTTTTCTTAGTCATAACATTTAGAGAAACTGTTATTTATAGCAAGAAGTGTAAAAATTTCTTTGAAAAAAAGATTTTAAAAATTGATCTTTCTAGGAAATGTTCAGGTTTTTGGTTCACATTTTGACTAGTGTCCCTTTGCTGCAGATCTTTTATTCTACCAAGTTCCTAAACAGAACTTCAGCCAGCAAACCATATGGCGTGACAGCTTGCCACTAATTGTGAAAAAACAGCATTAACTTCAATATAACAAATACTATATATCCTTTAAGCTATCCTTCAAAAAAAAAAAAAAAAATGTGCAAAAAGTCAGTTTTTTAGCATCAGCTGCAACATGCACTATTTTGTGCAGACCACTAAAACAAATTGTTACTTTAATGAATTTTGTATCTTTTTTTGAAAAGTAAAATATTAAAAATGTACACGTCCATAACAAGTTTCACATGATAGGCTGTCCATTTAGCAAATGCATGACCAGAATAAAGTGGGCATCAAGAAGGCACATGGTGGGAGCAGCAAAACATAAAAAAGCCCATAAAGGAGCCAGTAAATGAGACACCTAAAGAAGAAGTTAATATATGTAATCAAGTTAACTGGAGTACATTAAAACCATTATATAAAGCCCAGTCTTGGATAAGTCTAATGGTGGACAAACATTAGGCCAGAACTGTTCTGTCAAGTCTAGATGGAAATCAAAAGTCCCGGTGAGGTAATACAATGGACTATTTCAATGAATGTCAGGGTTTACAGGTACAGTTGCACACTGGGAAGCAACAGAACATTCTAGGAAGTACCCTATGACCACAATAGTAACTTCCCTGACTGCGCTAGAAGCACACTCCTGAATGCAGTGTGGAGTGTGATTTGAAAAGGTGAATTGGGTTTGGTGGCAGAAATGTAATGATTCTGTGTGGCATGTACAACTTGCTCTGTCTATCAGGATAAACGTGCTATGTAGGCCTACTGTACAAGCTATTACATCATTATTTTTCAATTTTGTGCTAGCACCCTGGAATTAAGTGATGACCCATTTGGAATTAGTTCCTTCCTTGTTTTCATGTTGCTAGAATAGCAACATTCACCACAAACCTGAAATGGATTAAGCAAGTTTAAAAAGGGAGAGATAAGATTATTCCCTTCGTTCACACCCATGGTGCCCACTAAACAAAAAACAACAAAAACAATCATTTAATGACTTACTTCTTGATACTCCTTATACTGCATGGCCACCAAATCCCGTACTACAGCAATATGGGTAAACATCCACTGAAAAGTCTCCTGAAGAAATAAAGGCTTATGTCATAAATATCACAACATAACATAAGAGGCTGTTCAAGGCATTCTATTTTTCAATAGATACGATATGAAGTGACCTTGTGAAGTGGTCAGCATTCACAGAAAACATAGGTACAAAACCCTAATAGCACTTGTTAAAATTACATTAATAAATTTAATATTAGTATGATTTTTTATGTTTAAGAAATCCAGTCTAGTAATTCATAACCAATTATAATGTGTAGTCCTAACAAGGATAAAACCCTAAGCTCTCTTCCTGTAGCAATACAGAAACCAACAACAGTGGTAAATAAACTAAACCATTCCAAGATACTCATAAAACAGATGAGTTACACAATCCTTTCAGTGTTTCCAGGTTTGTTCTTCATATGAGCAATTTCTTGTATACCCTCTGTATAAGGAATTCAGGGGACATGCTTATCCCTATTTCATTGTGTTCCTTTAGATCTGCAGAGGAAGCAGTTCTTGCACAGATGCCCTACTGCTTAAAAAACTATCAAAGAGAACAGTTATTTCAGCTTGACCTCATTGTTTGAATCCTTACCTGAAACTTGTGATAACAGGTAAGGATGGGGGCCTAATATAATGGGTAAATCAAAAGGTCAATCTGAGCAAATCAGCTAGTTATAAAATGATACACAAAGCTTGCAAAACTGACATTGGGACAGTGATTTGATGGTCAGTCTCCCTCAGTTCGGACTAAATAATACTACTCTGAACATGGATGGAGCTATAGTGGTGGCAAACAGTGGCATTTGCCACCCTAAGAAAATTATATGTCACTTCATTTACCCCCAATGTAAATATAATATAAATCACAAAAACTGTAATTAATAACTAAGTTTCATAAAAATCCTTCCCCTTAAGAGAACAATGGTTTGTTCCATTTGCATCTCCTCCTGTTTTTTACTGCTGGTATGAATTTAACGGTGCAAAGTTTGTAAGATTTAGATTATTTGTCTTGGATGAAAGAATGATGTAATGTTAAAAATAATTTGGAAATTCTCTCCTTTTCCTCTGGGTTTTTGCAGTGTGTATAATTTGCAGCTAGGTGCTTAGCTGAAGTGAACATTAAAGACGGTGGTATATTCAAAAAATAACTAAATCCGAAGTCAAAACACTGCCTAATTAACACCAGCCCCATTTTATATTACTTTTTACATATTATAATTCCATGTTTCATGTTTACAGCATTGTATACTACATTCTATTGATTTTTTTTGCTTTATACATATGGTTTGACAACTTCATTTTACCCTAATACATTCAAATACCTATTACTGCACACTGCACTTTCTATACATTTGCTGTTATTGGTATCGATACATAGAATAATATTTGGACATGAGCATCAGTAGGCTTTGTGCCCTAGGAACCAAGTTACCTAAACTATTCTATAACATTTCAGTAATTATTTACCGCTCTGATACTGATCTTTCTGATCATAAAAAAAGGTCATTACGATAACAACTGCAGAATTACGGTATTTAAGGGTTCCTCCAGATTGCCTCTTTCTCTTGCATGATTTGGCTCAAAAACTAATCAGCACATCATCATCTCATAACAGGCTTAGGTTTCGAGTTTGGTATTTTCCTGTCCAGCCATTTTAGCTCTAGACTGTCCTCAAGAAACTGAAATACAGACACACAGGCATGCAGACACACATGATGTTTTGGTATCAGGTAACCGTAAAATGTTGAGATCTGTCAAAACTGGAGATCAAAATTTCTGTTGAATTTACAGTGCATCCGGGAAGTATTCATAGCACATCACTTTTTCCACATTTTGTTATGTTACAGCCTTATTCCAAAATGGATTAAATTAATTTTTTCCTCAGAATTCTACACACAACGACCCATAAGAACAACGTGAAAAAGGTTTACTTGAGATTTTTGCAAATGTATTAAAAATAAAAAAATTGAGAAAGCACATGTACATAAGTATTCACAGCCATTGCCATGAAGCTCAAAAGTGAGCTCAGGTGCATCCTGTTTCCCCTGATCATCCTTGAAATGTTTTTGCAGCTTAATAGGAGTCCACCTGTGGTAAATTCAGTTGATTGGACATGATTTGGAAAGGCACACACCTGTCTATATATGGTCCCACAGTTGACAGTTCATGTCAGAGCACAAACCAAGCATGAATTTAAAGGAACTGTCTCGAGGCACAAATCTGGGGAAGGTTACAGAAAAATTTCTGCTGCTTTGAAGGTCCCAATGAGCACAGTGGCCTCCGTCATCTGTAAGTGAAACAAGTTCGAAACCACCAGGACTCTTCCTAGAGCTGGCCAGCCATCTAAACTGAATGATCGGGGGAGAAGGGCCTTAGTCAGGGAGGTGACTAAGAACCCAATGGTCACTCGGTCAGAGCTCCAGAGGTCCTCTGTGGAGAGAGAAGAACCTTCCAGAAGGACAACCATCTCTGCAGCAATCCACCAATCAGGCCTGTATGGTAGAGTGGCCAGACGGAAGCCAATCCTTAGTAAAAGGCACATGGCAGCCTGCCTGAAGTTTGCCAAAAGGCACCTGAAGGACTCTCAGACCATGAGAAACAAAATTCTCTGGTCTGATAAGACAAAGATTGAACTCTTTGGTGTGAATGCCAAGCGTCACGTTTGGAGGAAACCAGGCACCACTCATCACCAGGTCAATACTATCCCTACAGTGAATCATGGTGGTGGCAGCATCATGCTGTGGGGATGTTTTTCAGCGGCAGGAACTGGGAGACTAGTCAGGATAAAGGGAAAGATGACTGCAGCAATGTACAGAGATATCCTGGCTGAAAACCTGCTCCAGAGTGCTCTTGACCTCAGACTGGGGCGATGGTTCATCTTTCAGCAGGACAATGACCCTAAGCACACAGCCAAGATATCAAAGGAGTGGCTTCAGGACAACTCTGAGTGTCCACTCTTGAGTGGCCCAGCCAGAGCTCAGATTTGAATCCGATTGAACATCTCTGGAGAGATCTTAAAATGGCTGTGCACCGACACTTCCCATCCAACCTGATGGAGCTTGAGAGGAATGGGCGAAACTGGCCTAGGATAGGTGTGCCAAGCTTGTGGCATCATATTCAAAAAGACTTGAGGCTGTAATTGCTGCCAAAGGTGCATCGACAAAGTATTGAGTAAAGGCTGTGAATACTTATGTACATGTGATTTCTCAGTTTTTTTATTTTTAATACATTTGCAAAAACCTAAAGTAAACTTTTTTCACGTTGTCATTATGGGGTGTTGTGTGTAGAATTCTGTGGAAAAAGATGAACTTAATCCATTTTGGAATAAGGCTGTAACATAACAAAATGTTGAAAAAGTGATGGTTATGATGGAGAAGGGTGCAAAGCAAAAACAGTAATAAGATGAATTTAACAATGATTTTCAAACTTTATAAACACATGTTTTGGGCATGCACCAAATTAACATCATTCTGGAAAAAATTTTTGAAATGCCTATCAGACAGCCTTGGTGTCTCTCCTAATCCATTAACAGCTGTGTTTGGTGTACTCCCTGATGGGCTTAAAGTGGAGAAGGACAAACAAAATGTAATTGCCTTTATTGGACTACTACCACGTAGACTTATCTTGCTCAACTGGAAGAATCCTAGCCCACCTCTTTTAAGTCAGTGGGTAACTGATGTTATATACTATTTGAAATTGAAAAATATCTAATTCTTACTTAGTGGATATGTTCAAAATATTTTTAAAACCTGGAAGGATATAATCAATAACATTTTAGAATTAACTTCTATATTGGAGAATAGGATTCTCCCGACTCTTTTCTACTCTTAATAGTTTTACTCTGGCTGTTGGCCTTCCTCTCTCTTGGGGAGGTGTTCAAGTGTTTGTTACACTTGACTTGTTTGTATGGAATGTTACTTGCTTTTAATAAATTCAATAAAAATAATTAAAAACACATTACAATCATACACACACATCCCTGTGCTATTTTCATTTAGAACATTAAATCATTAACACATTTTTTAAGATAACACTGCATTCGAGGCAAGCTATGAGAATGCAGTGGTTTTGCACATTGATTCTGCCTCCTCATGCTTAGTTCGAAAATTTGCATGGGGTTGTGTAATTTTACCCATAACTACATACATTATATATGATGCAATGAACAGTGTGATCTGTGGCCGGCTTGTCATCCCTGCCAACATCCCCAGGCCGCCAGGTGGAGCTCTCCCTGCAGCATGGAGGTGCCCCAAATACCAGCAGGGAATCATGGACGATGGAGCTTTCCTCTACAGCCCTGCTGGATACCACAGAAGCCATCAGAGGACGCTGCAGGGATGCCCAATAACCCGGAAGTGCGTCATAGGCAAGACAACAGCAGAAGTGACATACTTCCGGGGTGAAGAAAAGAACTTTTTATCTGACCCGGAAGTGATAAGGAATCGTGGACTGAAGGATGGAAAACACTTCTGGGTCAGGAAGTATAAAAGGACTCTGGGAACTCCCAGACAAGGAGGCTGGGTGGAAGGGTGGCAATGCGTCTGGGAGTGGTGGAGAGTTTATTGATTATTATATTGGTTTATTTAAAGAGTATTGTGGAGAGGAGGGTGCTTTGTGCACTTTATTATTATTATAATAAATTCAATTATTGGACTTTTATCTGGTGTCTGACGTCTTGGTCAAGGGTTCAAGGGGACAACAACGCCTCAATCTGTCACAGTTGGTATTTTTCCTTTGGTGCACATGGGTAAAAAGACATCTTTTCTGTCTGATGTTTACCACTGCCTTTAACCCAGGATGGCCCATCCTTACAAATAAGCTAAATTCCAAATATAGCAAGCATGCTGTACAACTAATTCATCTTTTAGTCACATTTCAGATACATTTGAAAAGTTGTGCAGTCTGCTTTGTAAAATGGGGAGAAAAGCAAATAACAGACTTGATGAACAAGTCAAAATGCAACATATACAGTACCAGTAAAACTATGGATGAAACTAAAAATGTAAAAATAAAACAGATCTCATTTGTCCTGAGATACTACTACAATGGTATGGTTTATGAGAGTTTCCTGAAGTTTCAAGAGGCAGAAAAGTTGGATGCTGGTGCATTATGTGCTATAGTTATTGGTTGTTTGGAGGGGAATGGTTTGGATTATAAACAAAACCTTGTAGGTCAAAGATACGATGGAGCAGTAGTTATGAATGGGGTACATTCAGATATCCAATCCAGGAAAAAAGATGTTGCCAAATTTGATTTTATGTGTATTGGAGTGCACACTACTTAAACTTAGTGATAGTAACACAGTCAGAATTGTAACTGATGCTTGATTTTTTTTTTTGTTAGTTGGAAAACACATTCATGTCTGCACCCTATGTCCATCAGAAATGGTTGGATGTGTAGGGGCTTTAGCACATTAGCGATACACGCTGAGCTTACAGACATCCAGCATGTCAAAATATAATGGACAGGCAGCCTGCTATTCTTAAAATACTTGAGGAACTTCAATACGAGAACAATCCACACAGAGCTATTAAAGCTCAAGGAATACTAGGTCAAATTGATTGGAATTTTTTAGGGTGTCTTGCAGTTTTCACATGTATCATGATTGGTATTCAGGCTCTAAATCCATTTAGTTAACTTTCACTAGTCACTATTGAAGACTTGTAGCATGAACTTCACCAGATTAATAGAATCACAGAAAGACATAAAAAGAATGGTAAATGAAATTCTGCCACTATGTTGGAACTGGTACATTTTTTGGACCCATACTGGGATGTGTTCTTTGAGCTGATACGGTTGTGTAGGATAGCTGTCAGCAGTCCTTCTTGTGAATGAAGTTTTTAATTCCTAAAGCTAATAAAGAATCATTTGCAATCTTCTATGACAGAAAGTAGATTGTCAAATTTGACTATACTAAACACTGACTCCCAATGCAGTAAATCTTTGAATTTGAGTTTGTGGAAGGATTTGCTGGACAACACAGTAACTGTCATATTCAGCTCTTATACTTTAATTTTCTGTGGTTGCAATTGTCAGATGAAAAGAAACACTGTTTTTGGGATAGATCCTTTGCTATAGATACATTTTTTTTAAATAAGAACTGTAAAATATGCAAAACAAACAATAAACAGCTGATTGCTACTCTGTGGCTGGATTTCATCTTTGTATTAATTGATTTTATTTACCTCATAAATATGTCTACCTTGAACATTTATGCCATGTACAGTATGTGGATCTAAAAGAATAATGCTTCTGTGTTGCAGCCCACTTAAAAACCTCCCTGCCATCCTCCATCTGCTTGCCAAGTAATTCTTTTTAGGAAGAGGACCGTGACCTCAAATTTGGATGAAGTGATCCCCTCACAACTGTATTATATTCTACGGTAAACATTTTCAGCATGTGCCAAAGCCTGATAATAACATCACTGATAACCAGCAAATTAATAACCCATCAATCAACCAAAGTACTTTTGGATGCACATTGATATCATATCCATGGAAGTCCTGAACAGGAGAGGTGTCAAAACCTATCGTTGGTAGAGCACCACATCTGAACTGAACTGACTCAGTTTAATGACAAGCATGCCAACACAACCAACACATTTCAAATATACGAATCATACTTTTAAAAAGCCTAAGCATAATACAAAAGTTGTCAGATTCTCAGAAATATCAGAATTTGCTGGAAACCATCATTACCCTGCCACACTACTTTAATTTACGGGTTCTTGTACTGGAGAAGCAGTAACAGAGGCAGCAAAACTATTCCATGTATTAAAGCTAACACCTGGAACAGCCCTTCCACTCCTAGCTCACAATTTGGAGATGCTAGTATGTATGACAAAAAAAAAGGAAATTGAGTTCTAATAATGTTGATATTTCAGAAAACCGATAGTTGTGCAACTTGTTTTTCCTGGTTAATTCCAATCAAGCTGGGCGACAAATGCATAATCTATTGCATTTAACAAAACTAATAAAAACTAGATTAAATTTAGTCTTTTAACTAAACTAACTTTTGGACATCCTTTAGGTGTTGTGAAATGCAATTACTTCAGTTCAATTGCATTTCCGTTTGATGAAAGATTGGTCACTGATCTCTTTTACATACCACATAATCAAATTTTATAAGAAAAATTAAAGAAATGTAATGAAATCTGCATGTAATTTAATGTTTAAATGTTGCACCTTTTGTATTAATTTCTACTATAGGGCCAAGAGAAAAAGAAAAACAACTTTAATTTTGAACTAGAGTATCTAAAATTAGTTATTGTTGCTTTAGCAATTAATATATGATAATGAAAACTTACCTGGGCTGTGAGATTATTTTTATTTAATCCACTTTCTTTTCTATTTCGTCTAGATCCAGTTAGCTTTGAAAGGCCAAATCCACTGCTGACTCGAGAAAGCTTTGACTGGGACACAGGAACAATTGTCTCTCCTCTGCTGATGCATTTTTTCTCATGAGCTATGCAGAACAGAGAAAAATCCAGATTAAGTTTATGTAAATCCAAATAAAATAGTCCAATCAGTGAGATTGTTGGTTTGTGTATTTAAGAGTCACTTATATGCTTAAATATGTGAACTGCAGTACATTTGATTACCAAGGGGTTTGATTATTTCTTCTTTACTAACACAACAGTAATATTCACAATCTATAAACACTCTAATAAAAATGCTATTGTAGAGAAAAAGATGAAGTTAACTTAATTCTGAAGAATAAAAAGAAAGATCAGAAATTATTAGGTGAAGGCTTAACATTTCAGCTGTTATGTTTCAAGACTTCTTTTTCACTTCTGAAAATTTGAATTTCTGTGTTTCACTGTAAATACACATGTTGACCAGACCTTTTTTTTTTTTTAACTCACTGAAGTTTTTTCATTCTGCATAACAAATGGTCTTGATAGTATGGATGCTGTGATAGTTTTCTGCCAAAAAGAACATCTGCACACAACCAATAAGATTCACAGCAACGAAATCCAGATGTGATCTGAATATTTGTAGCATTGTCAAAAGAGTAGAGGTTGTGAGGTATACTGAAATTTTAGAACCAATAAACTATGTCAAATTAAAACAATTATGTGCTAGTCTTCCATTCAGTTTGTGCAATGTATACAGAAAGCTTAGAGTAGCAACATGTAAAAATGTACTCTATAAATACCCCAGTGCTGCTAAAATCCAGTGTTTTTTTCATTAAAGTACTACCTCATACAGAAACGTTATTTTAAAAAACAGTTATCCTTGTTAAGTGCCTTTTAGTGATAAAGCAGTGAGAAGTTCTCATAAAATCTAAGTTTGTTGCTGTTATGTTTTTTACTCAAAAGCTGTAGTTAAAGTCGATTGGAAACAAATACTTTAGTTTAGTTATAATTATAATTTAGTCTAACTGCAAATATATGGTTCCAACTTCCCTGCCCTTCCCACAGCAAAATCAACTACCTTGTAACTTAGACAACAAACATCAATTTTTACTTCCAGTAAGATATTTTTAAATAATTATTTTAACATATATGTATTTATCCCCAATATTTTTTTATATAAATGATTATCACACCCTACAGTCAGTTTGACTTTGAATATTTAGATATAAATTATACACTCTTTTTCACAGTACAAGCATATAATAATGCTTAGCCAAAAGAGGATGCCCTTTTGGTACTGCCCACAATCACAATGAAAACTATAAAATGCAGTCCAAAACATTAGTCATACAGACCTTTCCTGTACAGTTTTGGTCATCAACCTGACTTGCCATTCTGCACTGATGGGATAAGACATTGTGATAATACATAACCCAGGCTAATCTGTCACTGTAAATAGTGCTTTGAGTGAACATAGTCATAATAATAATAATAATGAAGATACATTTTATTTAATATGCACCTTTCTTAGCACTCAAGGTCACCTTACAATAAAATTAAACAACATTAGCAAAATAAAAAACAAGTGAATGATAAATCACAAAGCAATAATTAGCAAACAAAGATAACAGGTAGTAACAGTGTAGAATTCACAATTGGTATGCCAGTTTGAAAAGATAAGTTTTGAGGGGAGTTTTAAACTGTGTTATTGAATCGAGTTGACGTATATGAAAGGGAACAGAATTCCAGAGTTGAAGAGCACTAGGAGAGACGCTTGAGCTCCCATAGAACAGAGTCTGATGTGTGGTACAGAAAGTAGAGCTGCAGATGAGGATCTGAGTGTAAGTCTGGAGAAGATATATACCGTGGGTGTATGTTAAAATAAAAAACAATTCAGACTATGTTTAGGTGCAACAAAGCAATCTGGGAGTCAGTGGGAGGAGAAGCCACTGTGCATTTTGCACTCAGAAAATGGCAAATCTAAATAACATCCTGTTTCAAACTAGTTCAGTATTAGTGTGTTATTTTAACTCCTGCTACTTGTAATGCTGTTCACTGACAATTTTCAAACAACAATACTGAATTAATGAAGGTAAGATACCAGTAGGATAATTTTTAATGCATTGCCAAGTGTTTTTCAAAATGTTTTCCTTCATCTTCCTGGATAGAAACTTGTTAACACTGATCCAAAAGAGAATGCAAAATATGAAGGAAAAAATCAAGAAATCTACACTGCTGCTTAGAAGAGTGCATATTCAATTTATTCTCTCTTTGCTAAAATTAAACTGTTTTCCCAGATGCTTCCATCCTAAAGTAAAATAATCAAAAACCATATGGACAAATACTGAATTATTTTAACCAAATCTTAAATCCATTGTAGCTTTTGATGCCTCTTTACAGGGGCGTTAATCATACCCAAGTAATTCTGCCATATCCTAGCAGAAGCTTCCTCAATATGGGTCCGAGCATTTGTAATGTCAACTTGTCCCCGTTCATTAGATGGTAGCGGCACTTTGAAAATCTCTTCAATTGCTTGCTTTTTATTTTGAATGAACTCTGCCCATACTCGGTTTACTGCTTTCAGTAACAGCTGTCGACCTACAAAATTAAAAGAACGAAGAAGAGATGGTATTGAGTCAGAAAAAGATACAAAAGTTAAGAAAAATTATGAAAAAAAGAACTAGCAAAGAAACAATATCTAGGGAGGCCAAAGGAAGGTAGTATCAGAAAAGAAAGTCTCATAGAGAACAAGTTTACACACAAAAAACACCCAAAACTACCCAAAAAAAAAGTGTCCTGGCAGTATTGGTTAGCATACCTACTCCTGAACAGTAACATTTTAGTTGACAATCAATGCTGCCAGCATGTCTTTGGAGATTTGGGAGGAAAACTCATTCAAACACAGGAAGAATGTGCACACTCCACAAGGAGAATGACCAGGCCTGAGATTCAAACCCAGGACATTAGACCTGTAAAACAGTAGCACCAGCCACACGGCCACCATGCCAACCTTACCTTTATCAAAATAAAATTAAATTAAACTGATTGCGCAAACATTAAAAATAAATATATTTTTATAAGCACTAAGCATTAAAAAGGGAACACCAGGATAGGTTACCTTCACTAACATCCTGGCTATGAACATCAGATTCAACTTCCGTGGGCATCATGATGTGCCAAGTTGTCATTCTTGCTTCTGCCTCCAAGCCAAAGCCATCAACACTGCTGAAAAGTAAAATAAAGTACTGTTTAAGCAATTGAAAAGAAAAAATGTCTACATTTAAATGGAATGTTATATATGCATTAATAAATGTATTATATTTCATGCACAAAATACTCTTTATCTAATTAGAAGTCTACTGAACATGTCATAACAGAGTGTGTTATAATTCTTTAACAGGGCAGAATACTTTTTATTAAAAAAAATATATATATTTTAGAAATATTTATCATTTTCTCATAGCAAGAGACTTACAAAAAGCAGTCACTGAAAAGACTGTTGAGATTTGCAAGCTTTAAGTTAAATGGATTTGTTTTTCTTACCTTCCAACATAGAGATTGATAAAGCAGTGTGCTAGGCAACCAATAAACTCCTGGTCATGGTTTCCAGGCCCCAGTATAAGGTTTCTGTTTACGGTGAGAACACGCAGAGAGTCTAAGAGAGCCACTTGCTGAGGGACAGTCTTGTGTGGCCTTGACAGCTGGTAGAGGATTGTCCTGTTCAGACAATGGTAGACCGAGTCCAGAGATAAACCTTGAGACCTTCTCTTAGACTTTAAGAATGCATAGAACAAAAGGAAAATAAGTGTTTTTCAGTTTGCATGTGTTCAAAATAGAGACTTAAAAGTGGACAAAGAGAAAATGTACTTAACAGGAATAAACTGAATTGATTAAACTTTATAAAAGGTAAATAAACCAAGGGGAGAGTTTCTGTATTAAAAGAATAAATCTCTATGGTAGTAAATAAGAACATGTTTAATTCAGATGAGACTTCCAATTAAAAGCAGGTCTTGGCTGGAAAGAAAAAAAAAAAAAAAAATGGTCTGAGGAAAATTGCTATGAGGTCTGGAATTTAAAATCACAACTCTTAATATTTTCATGTTTATTGGCAATTCCCTGTGTGACCATTTTAACTTGTCCTATTCTCCAAAGGCAATGTATCCCAAAATTATAAATCACTCATATAAAGACTTCTGCCATACAATAATGGTTATTTTTTCAGTGTGACCAGAATGTGTACTATAATATGCACCACATCAAAATATATAGTGTTAAATTATATTATGGTACTTTTAACTTTGATTGTTTTTTCTTAAACATGATTTACACGTAACTTAATAATTCATGCTGTAAAAAAGGCACAAAGAATGACCATTTAACTTTACAACTAGACATTTTCAGTTAACCAAACTGCAGCTCAGAGAACACAGCCCTTCAGAAAGCACAATGACAACAAATAGTGTTATAAATTCCAATGTTTAATTACAGTATCAAGCACACTTTACATTTATTTCCTTGATTTATCTGTCGTTTACAGCCCATTATGTTCTTCTTAGTGCTTTTTAACAGGGACAACAAGTTTTCGTAAAATATCCTTGCTACTGAGTAATTATGTATTAAGAAAGTGAGTTTCAACTTTGCATGGAGTGCTACATTGTGAAAGTGGTCCTAAAACGTACAAAAAAGACAATTTACCATTCAGACACAAAAGAGCACAAAAAGAAACAATGTGATAATAATTTTAACAATACCATTTTATTGGCTAGGGAAACATGAAATAAAAAGTATTACAAAACTGCTCAAATTTTAAAGCATCTTACCTGTCCAATCAGTTGAATTATGAACTCAACAACAAGTTTGGCTTCTTTACTGAACATTCCTTGCCACAATTTGTCCACAACTCTCTGAGTGAAGTAAAACACATTGTTGACCAAAATCTGGTAGCTCCCTCCACTTGTTATAGGTAGCGAGGCATCTTCTCCTGCCATTGTTTGAAAGAAAAATCAATATATTATACATACCAGTGCATAATCTGGCAAGGTACAAGGCAGGAATGAAAACATAACGTAATGTTTGTTTACTGGTGGGCCCACTCATACTGACACCTACAATAAAATGCCCAATCAACAGCCACCAATTAACCTAATGTGTACATCTTTCAGAAGTGGAAGGAAAACTGTATTACTTTATATTATTTGCTGCATAGAAACAGGGGTAATGTGACAACTCCACAAAAACAGTTAACAGGCTGGTATTCTATCCTAATAGTCTGGAGCTGTAAGGCAGTAGTGCTAAGCACTGTGGGGGTCCAAATGACATCAAGTAAATTAAAGGTGAACATAACTTAATAGATATTTTTCTCCTTCCACATCCCTAGTGTCTGCCGCACTAGCAGCATGCTCTAAATTGGCCACTTGTGAGTCTGTATGTGTGAACAAGTATGGCCTGTGATGGATTAGCATCCTATCCAGGACTGGTCCCTATCTTGTACCAGGACAGGCACTGGTACACTGTAAAGATGAAATGTATAAACAGGTTAGAAAATGAACAGAAGGATTGATTTATATATTTACTTCTCTATTCCAACTTCTTCTCTAAAAAGCACGATAATAAAAAAGTGAAATACTGCATGACTTGTGAAGCAAATTAGCATACTGAAATTATTAAATTGTTGGCAGTATGTGAACATCAAAATATCTAATAAGGTAACCATAACTGCAGTCTACTGCAGCATGCTATCGTAAAAGCACTCTCCTTAAATCACTTATAACCTTCAAACACCCGTTAACATGAAAGCACATCACAGGGATAATAGAAAAAACCCTATGGATATAAAGATAATATACAGACTTTGGGCACTCCAGGGTCCCTAGAGCTATGAGGCATCTACACTAACAAATAACTGAATGTGCGTTTAATAGAAGAAGAGTATATGATCACTAAAATAAATCAATAAATGTATCCAATAACAAAACAAATAACCTTACTTTTAATCTTGTGTGTATGGTTATAAGTACATGCTTGTATGATGCTATTTTCACACAGAAGTATTTCCATCAATTGTTAAATTTTTCTTCCATTAGTAGCAGAGTATGTTACATGTACAGGCAGTCCCCGGGTTACGTACAAGATATGGACTGTAGGTTTGTACTTAAGTTGAATTTGTATGTAAGTCGGAACAGGTACATTATTTTAATAAATGCGATTGTTGACCGACTGTAACCAAGTGCTCTGCCAATGAATGATGGAGTTTCACCTCTCTCTGACCTTTTTTATTATTTCTATTTTATTTTCAATGGTGATGTTTTTTCTCTTCTTTACTGTATCACCAGCACTTGCATCAGATTTGTGTTTCAGAGACATTCTTGAAGGGTGAAGACAAAAGGTTAAGATAAGCTCTTCTGCGCAGCACTGTACAAGCTATCACAGCAGGTAGGCATCCCTCGTCAGTACATCTGGTGTACTGACAAGAGACAACTTCCTGCTATGTACGTAACAGTACAAGCAAGCAGGCAGTCACCTCCACTACAGTATGCTGCCTGCAGCGTCCGCCCACCGAGAACGAGCACGGTGCAGCCAAAGGTGTGTAGTGAATCGCCCACCACCACCCCCATTCAACAGGCAGCCACCTGAAGCACACTACAATGCAACCCCCTGCCGGCCCGTTTAGCCACTACCGGGTCACCGCTTAGCATTACCAGCTGCCCACTGAGAACGAACGGGGCAGCCGTGTGTAGTGGGCGGGCAGTGAAAGGCTCCCCTCCGCTCCATCCAGCCTGTGTCCAGTCAGGAGCAGTAGCTGCGGTGGCGTAGTGGGTGGACAGCGAACCGCCCCATCAACCCTCTGTCCTGCACACGAGTGATTGCCGTGGCCCCGGTGACTATGGACCATGGGTCACCACTTGCCGCCCGAGGGACACTACACTGTGCGAGCAGTGAAATCGCCCCCCTCCAGCCACTGCTAGCAGCATCCCCAGGCCCAAGATGACGGAGCGGCAGTTAATGAGGTACATGCATCACAGCTGCGGCCGCGGTTGTAAGTCAGATGTCCGTAACCTGGGGACAACCTGTATATTGTATATGTTCATATGTACATTCTGGTAGTATTTAAAAAAATGTCTGTTGTCTATTTTGTGATTTATTTCCTTTTTAGCCATCTGCTCGCAAGAAAGTTAAAACAGTAGATATTCAGACAGTGGATTTAGTAAAGCAGACACAGAAAATAATTATCAAAGTATCAAATACTTACCCAGCAGAACATCAGCTGCTAGTAAATGTTCCATGACACTGTCTAATATACATGTCTGAAATTCTTTCTGCTGGGTTCTGGTTGACCTTTCAGGTGAAGCCTATCAATGAACAAAATAGTCATATTAAAGAATTGTTAAAAATGTTTTTTATTTTACACTAACAACCCTTTTAACATGAACAACAATTCAGGGTCTTGGATAGCTGGTAGCTTCTGTAAACTTTTGAAACTAACAGTTTCTAGGATAATTGTCTTTTTTTTTTATAATATTTCTGTAAATTAAACAGTGCTATACTCGTATACATGCCAGATTACATGACTAGAAATCACTGGGGATGTCAAATTAGCTGACTTTCCAGTACAGATTCACATTTCCAAAGTATTCTAGGCAAGTCCCATTTTCTGAAGATCAATAATGTGCTGCCTGACAGAGCTGGTTCCCACGTGAAGAGTGTATAGGTATAGCAAATTCAGTCATAATCTCTGCCTTTTTGTTTCATTTTTATATTGTATCATGGTAGGTAAAACATGAGTCATCAAACAGATGTGCCTTACTTCTGTTTATAAGGTCAAAACACCTGCAACCCTTAACACTAGAATTACCACAACTTACGAGAAAACTCGAAACATTAAATCCGTTCGCACCTCTCTGTCAGCATCTTTTGTCCTGTAAATGTGCCGATAAAGCCTGCTATTGCATCCCCCCACTGCCGCAGAACGTGCACAAAATTCTCCAAGCTTGTACCTTGATTGATTATCTGGGAGTGAAGTGCTGGAGTTTTACAGTGGAAATAATACATCGTTATTTGGAACACATGCATTTCATGTGTGTTCCGTTTCTACAATAATCTGTGTAAACACATTGTTAAAACAGAAACATTTTTCATATTGTAGTAATAAATGACAAAATGTAGGCATAAGTTATATAATGTATGAAGCATGAAGTCCAAAGATCAAATAAACACTTTCACAAAAGGTTCAAGGACGATACAAAAGCTTCCATGGCATAGCAGTAAGATTTGCTGATTTGTAATTAAGAGTCCTCGGTTCGATTCTGACTGCCTCCAATATTTACTGTTTTCAGTAGTGAGCTGCTCTTATTGTTAATATTATACAGTAAACACATACATTTGGTTTGTGTCTGTAACAGCCGCTGTACATTTATAGTACTTGTAAAAGTTACCTTGTTTTTTTCCACTTTTATTCTTTTAGCCACAATCACGATGCATAATACCCCCCCACTCAGGGATCTGACACTGTTACTTTTTATCTGAAACTGGGAATAACTGTAGATACGAGTGGTGTTTTGAGGCAATGGAACTGGAAATTCTCTGATCTGGATGGATAAAAGACATAGGTATATATGATATTTGGAATGACTCATTTTATGGCCTGTATAGTACATTTCGGAAAACATTGTGGCACGGATGCAACATTGTTCATATTATTCATATTCATTCGCATAACATCTTGAGGTTGCAATCACTGACCGCGTGTTTCGCAGGTTTTAATTTTTTTCCCCGTTTTTTTCAGTTTACACAGTTTAGCATTTGAATCTGATGACTGCATATAGCGCTGAACTGACCTCTCTGTACTATTTTTTCCTCTGCATGTCCTGGAGTACAAAAGAAACAGCACCATACAGCAATGTGGAGAGAAACAGGGGGAAAAAAAAGAAAACATGTGAAACACGCGGTCAGTGATTATAACCGCAAGATGTTATGCGAATGAATATGAATAATATGAATAATGTTGGATCCGTGCCACAATGTTTTCCAAAATGTACTATACAGATCATAAAATGAGTTATTCCAAATATCATATATACCTATGTCTTTTATCCATCCAGATCGGAGAATGGCCAGTTCCATTGCCTCAAAACACCACTCACATCTACAGTTATTCCCAGTTTCAGATAAAAATTAACAGCGTCAGATCTTCGGTTGGGTGTGGTGGTAAGTATGCATCATGATCGTGACAGAGAATAAAAGTGAAAAAAAAAAAAAAAAAAAAAAACTAACTTTTACAAGTACTATAAATGTACAGCGGCTGTTACAGACACAAACCAAATGTATGTGTTTACTGTATAATATTAACAATAAGAGCAGCTCACTACTGAAAACAGTAAATATAGGAGGCAGTCGGGATCGAACAGGGGACTCTTGATTACAAATCAGCAAATCTTACCGCTACACCACGGAATCTGTTGTATCGTCCTTGAACCTTTTGTGAAAGTGTTTATTTGATCTTTGGACTTTAGGCTTCATGCATTATATAGTTTATGCCTACATTTTGTCATTTATTACTAAAATATGAAAAAGTTTCTGTTTTAACAATGTGTTTACACAGATTATTGTAGAAACGGAACACATATGAAATGCAATGTTTTCCAAATAACAATCTATTATTTCCACTCTAAAACTCCAGCACTTCACACCCAGATAATCCCAGCATGAGCTCGGAGAACTTTGTGCATGTTCTACGGCAGTGGGAGGAGGGAATAGCAGGCTGCTCGTCTTTATCGCCACATTTACAGGACAAAAGACGCTGACGGAGAGGTGCGAACGGATTTAAGGTGGGCCGGATCTACGAGTTTTTCGTAGGCTCTGGTAATTTTAGTATTAAGCACTCATCACAACATTATATACATTGTACTCATGAGTGAGTGCTTATTGATTATCAGCTCAAGCACACACCTGAGCCCACCACTGTGATTTAAGACAACATGAAACCTGTCTAATACTGTCAGGATGAGTCACCGACTGGCTGGACTGAGTTAGTGCGTCAGGCTACACAACTAGAAGGCACATGAGCACACTGCAACTGCCTCCAACAAGCTAAGATTATTTAAAGGAATTCTGTGACCAAAAATTGCTGGGAAAGTTGTATAAGTACACCTCTCAATAAACAGAAGCTCCATGTCACACAGAATTTACTAAAATATCTTATTTTGTTGAGATTTTATATACAATCAGTCCTGCCCACTTTTAGTGTGCACACAGAGAGCTTTATTTCTTTTCATGCTTTGATTAAAAAAAATCTACCATTTCAAAACAAAGGATCAGCTGAGTGGAATACTTGAATGGAGTGTTGCAAAATATGTAAATGAAATAAGTTTCCAAAATATGCAGAAATGCAGCAGAGAGCAATGGGAACAGCTGCATTGCGTAAAATTAACAAATAGAATTGTGCGATTCTGTAAAAAACTTCTATAACATATGTCACAAATTAGCTTGGGAAGCATCTGGATGGCTCTGTTGCGAAACAGCAACCATCCACGTTGTCAGCGGCAAAAGTGGTTGTTAACCACCTCTTCTTTCTTCCTCACAGACCATTGGGCGAGTCTCAGGACGGGCCATGATGTCATTTCTATTTTAAGCTCCAGAGGTGGATGGATCAATTTAAAGAGTGAAGACACTGAAAGTTGATGCCCACTCAGATCATTGTATCTTAATAAACAGAATGCCATAATGGAGAGGGAAAATAAACATGGGATATCAGACGTCCATTTTCTTTAAACTTTTATCCCTTTATTATTTATTATCTATTCTTATTTACTGACAGAATTACAATATATACTCAGATACTGTACATGGGCATTATAAAGTATATATAGCTAGATTATATGGACAAACACCTCCCATATCTCAAAACATTTGGACATGCCCTCTTTTGCAGTGATTAAACTGATGACAATGAAACATACTTGCCTAGTGACAGAAAATTTAATTTACTGTATGTAGAACATCAAGTCATTTCAAAAACTTTTCCCAAGTGTTTCTTCCATAATTAAGACTAATCATGTTTGACATATTTCCACATTCACTTAGATTAAATTTACAGCATGTTTTTTTCCTACAGTAGATTTAATCCACTTCTTTTCTCTTCTGTGTTCTATGCACAACTTTCTTAGAAGTACTCTAATGTCGTGTGAGGTATAAAGTTTTAAGGATTATACTACTGAAGTTTACATTATGCACAATGAACCGATAGACAAACAGATGGACAGAGAGCACTTGATTTGTCCAAAAGGTGCAATTTAGCTTTGTACAGCAGCTCAATAAATAAATATTGCAAACAACAACCCTCCTCAAAGACACACCAGAATTACTAAAAAGAAACAAAAACACTTCTGATTTGACCAAAAAATACTTAATAATAGTGTGGAGGAGGATGTGAGGTTGTGCAACATTGTTTATGATAGCAGTCAATTTTGTTTTCGTTCTCTCCTTTGCTACTACCTCCAGCAGGCTGAAAGGGTGCCCCATAATGTGGTTGGCTTTCTTAATCAGCATGTTGATTTAGTCCGTACTGACCCCTACTCTCTTTTTCTTTTTCTGATTTTTTTGTGGTGGTGGCTTGCACCACCTCCACCAACTCAAAGCTTCATGATGCTCCAACAATGATGGATGGATTAAAAGGCAGAAGTCTACGTGACCATCATCATCAAGTCCTTCCGTGAGAACCCTAAATCCAAAGAGGACTGTTTCATTTATGTTAGGTAGAATGCCCAGAGGGGACTGGGCGGTCTCATGGTCTGGAATCCCTACAGATTTTATTTTTTTCTCCAGCCGTCTGGAGTTTTTTTGTTTTTCTGTCCCCCCTGGCCATTGGACCTTACTCTTATTCGATGTTAATTAATGTTGATTTATTTTGTTTTCTTATTGTGTCTTTCATTTTTCTATTCTTTATTATGTAAAACACTTTGAGCTACTGTTTGTATGAAAATGTGCTATATAAATAAATGTTGTTGTTGTTGTTGTAGTAGTCTGCCTCTCTTGAAGTGATGCTACAAGCCCAGGCCACAAAAATGTAGAAAATCACACTGGCCATCAGAGTTTTAAATCATGTGAAAGATATGCCTGGTTCATAAAAATGTATACCAGAAAAAGCATTTTGACATGTTCTTACCTCAAGCAGAAGGTCAATGATGGGAGTTTGCTTTGTGGCAGGTGTCAGACACAGATTGTCCATGATTAAGACCCTCATAAAGTCAAATACATATTTTTTTGCTGGGTGATTTGTTAGATATGTCTTTGCTCCAACATTGCAGTATTCAGACTGGCTCCTATTCATGCCAGTGTCACCTGTAAATGCTTTAAACTCTTCAGCTGGTGAACCAACTTCATCATCCAAATCACTCACCTAAGAAAAGAGCATTCATAAACCACTTCTTTAATGTACTAAAGTTCATGCAGCTTAATCACAACAAATATCAATAAAGCACACTACCTAAAGCCAACACAAATATGTGTGTTAACATGTTTTTTTTTTTCGTGTTTCACTTCTGATTGTTGGTAGAATAGAAAAAAATACACCCCTGAAATCCAGTCTCCTGCAGCAATGAGACAGCAATAATAACACCTGCACTACTGCGACATGCTTACATGTTTCCAAATTTAAACAAAAATCTGTCAGGTTCAATATTATAGGCACTTTGTCATTTTTTAACCTGAGCCATGTTATTTTCCTGTTAATGAGCTAAGAAATATTAGATTGGCATTTCATAACTATCAAGCACTACCCTGGCTGTAGGATGATAAGGAACAAGAAAACTCTGGGAGGCAGGGTAGAAAGCAGTGTAACCAGAGATAAATCAGATAAGAATTAGATGCAATCACAACACAGACAGTAACTTGACTGGAATTCAATCCCCAATACCTGGAGCTGTGAGGCAGATGTGATAATGACCGTCACTGCTCTTCTTTGTAAAAATTCTACAACATAAATTACAGTCATTCAAATATTTAATTTATTTTAAAAAATACTTAAATAAATTACCATTTCTGAATAGGGCCTGATGTTGAAAGGGAAGACAGTTGCTGCTAAAGCACAAAGAAAGTCTGGACTCATCCACATAGGTGACAGATCAGGAACATTATGATAGAGATAACGAAAGAATTGCATTAGTGTGACTGGATGTTCTCTTAGCCAAGAGCCTTCCTCTTCTGACTGCCAAGGCTGTAAAAATACAACTTCTGTTAATTAATTTGAAATCAACTGACCTTTTGTTGTAGATGAATCTGTTACATTCAAAACATTATAATGGCTATATAATGAGAGAAAAAAATACATTTTACAATCTTTCCATTCACTCATCCATGTTCTAAACCTAATCACATGCATCATGTTCAGTGTTTTCTAATTTTAAACCCCATTCAATTAAATTCATTGTCACCATACTTTAAAGTACAATTAAAAGCACATGTTGCTAGACTCAATAATGTAAAAGAAACCAGAGACAATATCTTATATGGAACAATTGAACAACATGCACAAATTACAAATCAGGGCAATAGCAAATAAAAATAAAGAAGCATGAAACCACTGCAAATTAAAAATAAACATAGGAATTGATATTAGATACAAAATACAACATGTATCGGGCAGATCAATCAATACGAAAGTAGAACTGAATTGCTAATGCAGACCAATTGGTGTTGTGTGTACATAATGGAGTCATAATGACTGTATGGCAGATAGCAGTTAATGATTCGAACGTAGAAACTGGGTAGAATTTGGTGGTACAACACTAGATGGTGTGTGGGGTCTGTTACAACTGATTGAGCTTTCTTAAAAAGTCTCTTGTCATTAATGACCTATATAAATGAAGGCATGGCTCCAGTGATGAACTGGGTCATTTAAAACACTGTTTGAAGGTTCTTGTGATTTACTACAGTGTGGTTGGTATATCAGACTGTGATTCAGCTAGTCAGTATACTCTTCACTGTACACATACATACAGTATGTTTAAAAAGATCCTGGAAGACAAGTTGTCTTCAACGGTCTCAAAAACTGAGGGCATTTTTGTCTCCTCTTAAGACATGTGATATCGATGCCATGAATGATCCTCAGTAATGTGGATAACTAAGAACTTAAAATGTACTTATCCTTTTCAGAGCAATCTTATTAACGTCAATAACATGACTCTTTATAAGTCTTCTGACGTTCACAAGATGTGCTTTTGTTGCACTGAAGTTAAGAACCTGACCTTTGCCACTGTAACAGTCATAGAAATGTTTACTCTTCTCCCTGAAGACTGTGGCCTCATTGGTGATAATCACAACCAATACTATTTGTGTCTGGCAACACAACAATATGTGAAAAGTAAATGAGCAATACGCTGGGCACAAAGTCCTTCAGCACTTCAGTGTTAAAAGTGCCAATGTTAAAAATGCATACCCAAAGCCTTACTATCTGATGTGTACCTGTCTGGATGTCCTGAATCCAGTTGCACAGGGAGAAGTTCAGTTCCAAGGCCCAGAACTTTGTTACTAGATTCAGGGTAAAGATGGAATTAAATTCCAAGCTAAAGTCAATATAATAGTATTCTCATAGAAGTGTTCCTTTTGTCAAGTTGGATTAGTCCTTCTTGTAGATCTTTGACATGTGCTCTGTGAGTTAGTCTTCATATGATAAAAACACTATTGAAAGAACATGCCATTGGTGTAACTCAGCCTATTTAAACCTATCAACATATACAAAAGACAAAGGGTACGAAAAGACACTTGTAAAACAAAAAAAAGAAAAAAAGAATACAGTCTGAAATGATGCATTAATGAGAAATTACATTAACTATTGGAATAAATAATGTTCCACTTATATTGTTCTCAGCTACTCACACCATTTATAGCCTTTATCTTCCTGTCTTTGGCTTATTTCCTGCTTTATGACTTATTGGCTTTTCACAGCTTATAAACTAAAACTTTGTGAATGCTGCCATGTTGCTTTCTAATGTGACTCAATTTGTGAATGCTGCCATGTTGCTTTCTAATGTGACTCAGTCTTATTGGTCAAGAATGCTTTTGTTTTATATATACATATAATATATAAATATTGTGACATGCGACTCCCTGTCTGCACCCCAAAACACAAAGCTGAGTCTCAGTACTTTAGCAAAACCAGTTTTATTCAACTTGCAACAAGAACAGCACGGTTATTTATTGTAGTGAGATCTACCACTCTCCTATACACAGACACAGCAATCAGGCAGGGTCGTGACCAGGTTAATGGCCAAGTAATACTGTTCCCTGCATTTACAATATTCCTTGTATAAATGGCAGGCGCTCATAGTGTGACCGTGACCTTTTAGGATATATTTTTGCGGCGAACTGCTACAGTACTGAAGCCTGTGGTTGCCCCGGAGACTGAGACGCTGTCTTCCATAGATGCAGCAATCGTGCTTCGGGACACTCTTCGCCACTGTGTACACACACACACACATATATTATATTATATATATATATATATATATATATATATATATATATATATATATATATATATATATATATATATACATACATACATACATATACAGTATATAAAAGACATACACAGTATATTGTAATATCTGGACACTAGGGTTCACTGTTGCCCCCTTTAACTCCAACAGACAGACACAGGAAAACAGGGTAAAAACACCAAAAAGTTATTTTTTATTTGTAGCATCAAACCCACAAATAAATAAGCATAATTCTTTTCTCTTTATCTTTCTTCTTCTCCACCACATCTCCCAGGAAGCTTCATCCACCTCCACCCGACTCTGCTCGCCTGCTGGGTTCACAGCGGTCCTTTAAATAGTCCTTGACCTAGAAGTGCTTCTGTCCTTCCATCCATGTGACTCCTCAGCACTTCCGGGTCAGATGGAGAAGTTGTATTTTCTTCAGACCGGAAGTACTTCTGTGCTTCCGTCTCCGTCACTTTGGAGTACTTCTGGGCTATGTAGACAGTAGGGACTCCCCAGTCTCCCTGCAGCATCTCCTGGAGGCACCCATAGTACCCAGCAGGGCTGTGAAGCCGAACTCCAGATCCCATGGTGCCCTGCGGGAATCTTTTTTTTTACCTTCTCTTTGCTCGATCAACTGGTGACGTGACGTGCGATCTGCATCTTGTGCGGTGCTTTCAACATTTAAAAGCCTATACAGCAGCTGTCCTACTCTTACTCTCCAGCCCTAGGCGTGGTTAAAGCTCTTGGCACAAAGTCTTGTCTTGCGGGACGCAAGCTCTTTATATTTTTTAGTTTATAATTTAAAAACAAAATAAGAATCTGAAAAATTAACAAAATCACATTAAAGTTCGATAAATTCTGAAAAGAATGATACCATGTATATGTAGGTTTTAAAATAAGCCCAATTTAAAGAGTGACAAAAATTTGTGACACAAAAAGTGAAATAACATACAGCTTTAGTTTAGAGCTTACTACTATGGTTTATATAGTGAAAACCACTCCACTATCTATCCATCAAATCTAAAACTTTTATAAAAAATGGCAAGAAGATAATCAAGTCCTAATCATATATGTGACTGTTTAGAAGCAAGAGTGCACTAAAATATTTCTTGAGCATATGAATGCAACACTGCAATACACTATACTGTCTACCTAAAATCCAGGAAATTTACTGTTGACACTTTCGAACTACAGAGCTCATCATTGCTTAAGGTTACATATTCATAATTCATTAGTGAAAGCTAAGAAGAAATAAAATATACTTGCCATATTCAGCATACTCCTCAGCATTCCCAGTAGTAAATAGGCAGCATCTGTGCATACACTATGAATTGACCCCACTACAGTGGCACTGGAAGCAGGAACTCCAAAAATAAAGGTCCAAATGGAGTCGAGATCAAACTACAAACATTTAGGAAACAAGTATATCAATTAAACTACATCAGTGGCAAGCTTTATGGTTAAGATTACAACTTTATACACATGATGCAGAAAAATCTAATTACATACATTACATACATGCTATAGCCCAGTGCTTTTTGGCAGACATATACTTTGGTAAAGGATGATCATACTTATAATATTTCTGCAGCTCAAGCGGTGATAAGCATTGCGCAACTTAACAAATGTTCAACAGAGGCACAGAGAATTAGTATCTGTTAAGAGCAGACATCCTATTCAACAGTGATGCACAAAAGCAGACATGAGCTAACTTGTACATCATACACAATAACCTCTCCTGCATATTGCACCATTCTGTTAGTTAGACAAAAATTCACGAGTGTCACAAATTACAGTTCACTGACTGTCCTTTGGCAGGAAACATTCTACTAGGTCAAGAACTGTGCAAGAAATAAAGCTTGTAAGAAATGGCAGGAGACATGCTCTTCAAAAGCTGGCAGGTGCATTACCTTCTGACTAAGTGGAATTTTAGGTTGCAGTAAATGAAAATACATTGTTTTGATGTTGTAACTTTAATGATTTTACAATTAAGAATCTTAAGAATATCCCAACTAATTTACAGTACAGAAAGATTTCTTATTTTCTGGATGAGATACACTATTGAATAAGCAGTGGCTTGAAATAAAACATAACACATTTGTGTGAACAAATATAAATGTGTACAACCAGCTTGTGAAAACCATGTCCTGTATGAGAAAAAAATGGAGAAATAGTTATGGAAAAAAGAATAAAAACATAACATACAGATGTAGGTATATCCTGCTTGAAGATGGTGATGACATTCACAACCTAAGTAGGCGATTGGTATGAATTAGAACCAAATAATGTAAAAGAAATAATAAAATTAAGAGATTGGAAACTTACTGAATTAACATTTACCTGCAAATTTTCAGGTAATTCTGTTACTGGCTGTTGGAGGAATAGGGCCATCAGTAGAAAATAAAGCTCAGGTACATTGATATGTTTAGGAAGGAAGGTTTGTAGGACAGGGAAACCAGGAAAGTGGCAAGCATCACGGTTAATCTCTCGAACTGTTGATCTGCCTCCTGCACTTCTCCCAACATTAAAACCTAAAAAACAAAGAAAAATACAGTAAACCCTCATTTATCGCGGTTAATCCATTCCAGACTCTACCGCGATAAATTAATTTCCGCGAAGTAGGATTCTTTATTTATAAATCGAATATTTTCGCAGTTAGAGCATAAAAAACCTGTTTGCGACCTTCTAAATACGTTTTTTAACATTATTAGAGCCCTCTAGACATGAAATAACACCTTTTAGTCAAAAGTTTAAACAGTGCTCCATGACAAGACAGAGATGACAGTTCTTTCTCACAATTAAAAGAATGCAAACATGCGTGCGTCAGAAGCAGAGAATGTCAGAGAGAGAGCGCAAGAAAAGTAAACAAGCAAAAATCAATAGGGCTGTTGGGCTTTTAAGTATGGGAAGCACAGAGATAAAAGCAGCCGCAATGAAGGGATCAGTGTGAAGGTAGTCTTTCAGCCTTTTATACAGGTGCCTCCGTATCTTCTAAGCAAACAGCCTCTATGCAAACAGCCCCTCTGCTCACACCCCCACCGTCAGGAGCAGAGAATGTCAGAGAGAGAGAGAAAGAGCGAAAAAAGGAAACAATTAAAAATCAATACGGGCTGTTAGAGCTTTGAAGTGTGCGAAGCACTGCGTGGGAAGCATATCTTATATCATTGAGGAGTTTTATTTAATACGTAATATGGCTCTGATTGGGTAGCTTCTCAGCCATCCGCCAATAGCGTCCCTTGTATGAAATCAACTGGGCAAACCAACTGAGGAAGCATGTGCCATAAATTAAAACACCCATTGTCCAAAGAAATCTGCAAACCAGCGAAAAATCCGTGATATATATTTAGATATGCTTACATTTAAAATCCGCGATGGAGTGAAGCTGCGAAAGTCGAAGCGCGATATAGCGAGGGATCACTGTATAATAACAGAAAGATAAGTACAGGGTTGTCCAGATCTAATTATGCAGATCCAGATCGTCTGGATGATTTTGATTTATGCTGGGATGATTCCGGTTCGGCACGAAGACAATTCTTCATGTCGTCAGTTCACACACTTCTCGATGGTCCGGGATTTTTCGGGTGATTTTCTATGTAATAAACTTAATAAGTTATAGCATAATGAAAATTGCATAATTAGATCTGGACCACCCTATATTATGTTGGAGGAAAATAGATGTGAAGCATTCTGGCATAAATCTTACAGTGTGAAACAAGTACATGTATGCACATAAGCATTTAGGACGGTGTAGTGGGTGGGTTACTAGACCTTATACTACTAGGTCGCCAGACCAACTCTCATTTCTTCCTCATTGTGTGACCCTGAGCAAGAACCCACCTGGGCTCCAACTGCAAAATATATCTGCTAACAGATGTAGCATGTTCTGATCTTATAATCTACATTGGATAAAAGAATCAACCAAATAAAAAACAATAATAAAAAAGTGAGATAACAAAATGAGTCAGAAATTATTGCCTAGATGTTTAAAATATTTCCTGTTTACCAGCCATTTTGAGGTTCACATAGCTATAGTATTTTTCTCTTTAGCCACTTGCCTACATGATGAAATAGTCCTTTACTAGTGAATAGCGTTCACATTATTTACTAATTTCATACTGATTCCCAATAGTGTTTACATACCGAGTTACATATCCACAATCACAAGTATATAAAAATAAAAAGCCCCATTACATATCATGCTATTTCTATGTGTTAGGATACCCCTTTACAGTTAACCTCAATAAGAGGGCAAAATAGTCTATGACACAGGAACATCTGTTATGTGAAACATTACAGCTACTGATATTGTCATGTCAAGAGGTCTGAAGGTGCATGAGAGAGAAAGGAGTACCAGAATATATGAAGTTTAATGATGATCAGGATTCAGAAGTTAGTTTGCAGGGAGAGCCATTAAAAAAATAGATAAATTTAAATATCTAGATCAGTGGTAGACCTAGATGGAAAATTAGATACAGAGATAACCAATGGAGTGCAGTGTGAATGGAACAAATAGGTATCAGTAGTAGGTATCAGGAGTATTGTGTAACCAAAGAGTGAATGTGAAGGTAAGGTTTTTAAGAAAGCAGTAGGACCAGCAATGATGTATGCAGCAGAGACTTCAGCAGTAAAAGGAATGCAGGAGAAGAAGTTAGATGTGGCAGATATAAGAATATTGAGATGGATGTGTGGAGTTACAAAAAAAGACAGAATAAGAAATGAGACAATCAGAAGAGTACCAAAAATATGAAAGACATCTACGAAAGCACATGAAAAGTATGTGACATAGTACGGACATGTGATGAGCAGAGACAATGAATATGTGGGAAAAAGAGTGTTAGGAATGGAAGTACTGAGGAAAAGAAAGTAAGGGAAGCCAAAGTGGAAGTTGATGCATAATGTATAAGAAGATCTGAAAGAAAAGGGTGTGACTGAGGAGGAGGATTGAGCTGTTTGGAGAAGGTTGATCAGGCAACACTGAACCAACGTGGAAGGGGAAGAAGAAGAAGAAAAAGAACAAGAACAAAAACAAGAAGAAGAAGACTACATTACCTTTTATTCTCCCCATGAATATGTGAACAATGTTTTTTATTAAAATATGTATACATTTACATATGCCTATTATATACGTAGGGTCATATCTGGTAGGTCAAGAACCAATACTAGTTGTGGAGCCAGCTCTTCAGCAGACATACTCAAGTATTGGGGCTCACAGTTAATAGAACATGCATGATTTTGGGCTAAAGGAACACAACCAGGGTATCTGAAAAAGTGTCATGCAAGCACAGGTTCAATGTACTAACTCAACACAGAGAGTGATTGATTTCTGGGATTCAATTCCAGTCTATGTATGGTGTAAGTGCCAAATGGTGACAAATTATATTTTAGAAAGGCAGGGGCCATTCAAGCCAAATGCACTGTCACAATACAAAACTAAAAACACAAAACACATTAATTAACATAACAATCCTGTCTTTGCAAGATATATCAGAAATGCCTACATAGTGTTAAATTAGTACATGCGGTGCATGTTTTCCTGATTCCTGCATTGGCTGTAGTTTTTTTTTACCAACTTGCTAGACAATTTCAAGCTGAGATCTTCAAATCTGTTTTATTTCAGGTTGTAACTCACTGTTAGACATCTGTGTTAATAATTTTACTTATATACAAAAAAATGTGTAAAATCTGCTCTGAACCGCAATTCATGTTTTCTTTGAAGTTCTTACCGAGCACAGTGCCAATTTTGTTTGTAAGAACAGAGTCTGTCTGTTCTAGCCATCCACCACCACAAAGCCCCTCCTTAAATTTGGTAAGAATGGACTGGTTGCTGAGCAAAACAACAAGGATCCTTAGTGCAGCTGTAACTGTGCTAGAATGCAGATGTTCCTCCATGAACTTAAGAAGCCAATCAAATCCCAGGACCTTCACTAATTCTTCACAAGCTCTGCAGGAGACAATAAAAGCGGTCACAATTTATTAATTTAAGTTCACTTTGTACTTCATGTAAAAATTGTAAAAATCACAAAATTAGAAAAATTAAATATATTTGTTACTGGTCTTAACTAAGTATTAACAGAGTGTATGGTTCACATAAACATGCAATAAATAAAATAATGCATAAGCGGGTATTTTATAGAGATGTGATCATAGGTCTAGTAAAGTTGAATCAACAATGCAAACTAAATCAGTAATTTAGGGAATGGGTGAGCACACTGAATATTCTCCATATTATATGTGTTCATTCATCCATTTTCCTAGAACAGCAAATTTCATTTACAAGGTCTTCGGTACTTTACTCATTACCTATTTTATTTTTTAACTTCTCATGACAGGAACTGTCCCTACTTAAACACATACATGAATTTATGAGCATTATGAATGGATAAAAGCCAGAGACACTCAAAATAAAGTAAACAAAATATAATTAATTAAAAAATATAAACAATAAGAAGGGTGCAGTTTAAGCAAAATCAAAGGGTAAGTCCTATAGGACAAAGTGGATGTCATTGCCCTCTTTTCTTTAGCATGACACTAATCTGCACTAGTTCTGCACTCTCTTCCTCTCTCTCCATCTCCTATCTGCAACAGAAATCCTAATGTCTAGAGTGGTGGCAGCAACAAAGAGTGGATCAACTTCGCTACTCAATCCTGTGTTGTCCCATAAGAGCTCAAAACCTTCTATAATGAAGTAGGACGTGGGTGCCACATTTATTCCAACCTTGCTAAAGAGCAGTGAAAAGGAGAAAAGCATCTGGACAAAAAAGACAATCTCTCCATCTTCCTTTAATATGCAAAACTTGCATTCTTATTTTGGTGAGTCCAGGAAAACTACTTCTCGGTTACCTGCAATAGTTCAAGGGTTTAAACCTGCCTTTGCATTGACAATGCCAGTTTAGGTTTTCTGGTGCTGCATGATTTTTTGCCACATTAGTGCCAGCCTAAAGCCTAGTAGTACTTGCCAGCTAGACAACCCTTTTCCATCTGTACAACACCATGAGCATAAAATAGGATGTTCACTATATGCAAATTTATACAAACTTCAAATGTTCATGTACACAAGCATGAAGCATGTTTTACATCACAAATTTAACATACAAGCATGTTTCAAGTCTACTATGACTAGGAGAAAATTAATGTTATTATCAAATTTTAAAATTAATTTAGGAAACAAATGGGCATCGGTTACTTACTGTATGTTAACACTAGTTTTCTCCTTGGAGGTAAACAGCAGTTTCAATAAGATGTCAAGCAATCTGTTCCTAAGTAAAATCAGGTTTGCTGACAGCAGACCCCCAAAATCATCTTCATTGCCTATATAGATAGTTATCAGAGAGAAAAAGCAAAAATGTGGCATTATGAAGTCTCATGTTTCTGTATTGGATTGTTAATATCATTCCACACGTGCTGACCTTCATGGAAAATCCATGAATCCTCTGAAAAATATTCTGACAATTAAATTACTTTACATAACAATTCTGCCTGAGCTCAAATGGGTTTCTCTATGTACTCCAGTGACTTCTGTATCCCAATTACATACAGATAAATTAGTGGCTATAATTACTGAGTATGGGCATAAAAATGAGAGTCAGTGTGAACGACTGGTGCTCTGTCAAGGAGTTTGATCCTTACTTGCACTCAATGCTGCTGTCATAGGCATTGGATCCCACTTTCCTTTATTGGAATACATGGTTAACAAAATAAATGTGTGATTAAATGGATGCCTATTCACTGCACAAGAAGAGTTTCCATTTAGTTTTCCAGTATAGTGAATATGGTACCATGAGTCTAAGCACAAAATCTTATATCTACACAAGTCTATTATGTTCTCGCATACTTTTGAGGACATAAAAAAAAGAGTTAAACTGTTAAGATTCTGCTTAATTAAGGTACCTTGTTAATAATTTAACAGCCTACTTTAAAATAATGTATTTAATATAATGGTTATTTTACTTGTAATAAAGGTAACACTACATTGATATTAGAGTGTCTGAACACATGGTAGATTTTCTTCTCTTACAAAGTAGATGCCATTTTAATTAGGCAACTTGGGTAATACAACATATGTTGCATGGTATATTGCAACAACAGCGTACCCAACCAAAAATGCCCTTGAAATCCATTAATTGTTTGTTAAAGATGTGCTTTATTGACCAAAAGGTTGAAACAATTTATAAAGGTGTTTCATTTCCAAATTTCTACAGATAATATTGCCCTGACATTCTATTAAGAACTACTGAACTATTCTATTAGTTAAGAACTATTGATAATCATTGATCTCTTTGATAAATGAGTGTGTTTGTGTGCTTTCAGTATACTGTAACTACTCCAATGAACTTAACCCTGCAAAGATTTGCATTTGACATTCCTCAAATATACATTGGAACCTTGTGTCACGAACGTCTCAGACCACGAATAAATCGGGTTACGACCAAAAAGTTCGCCAAACTTTTGCATCTGTTCACGACCACACACTCAGGTGATGAATAAGCCAGTTTCCCTTCCGGTTCGTATGTGCCGATGACTTCAGCATGTGTTCAGTCTCTCCCTGTGCAGCAAGCAAGCGAGGGCGAGAGCAAGATTGAGAGAGAGAGAGAGAGAGCACGAGAAGGCAGTTGAAGAAGGCAGTAACGCCAAGAAGGCAGTTAAAGAATGCACTGGGGCTTGTTTTTAAAGAGACTACTTCGAGCATTGTTTTAATCTCGTATTTAATTAAGATTTTTTCTATCTGATTTTAACCTCCACTTCACTTCTGTTTTTGTGGGATAATTTATTTATTGAAGGATTCTGAAAGCACTGCACTTCATTTTTGGACTTTGTTTTTGATTGTTGTTTTGTTGATTTTAATAAAAGCACTTGGCACTTTTTGCACCACCCAATTGCTCCATTGTAGTGCCTCACTGTCATGCTCATCGGTAACATGACGGGTTTAAGGACTCCCGGAAGCGAGATGGGAGCATGCAGCAAACCCACATCTTCACAGACTTTACCTCAAAACTGTAATCTCCTCTCCACCCAGTTCCTCCTTACTTCCTACATGCCAGAATTCGACTCATGCAAGGTTAGTTTTCTTGGTTGTTTATAGTTAGTTTTTGTATAAATTACAGATTTTTTACATGTTCATTTTTTTGTGCTTAAAACTCATTAAAAAAAAGTGTTTACAGAGACCGGTCCGTAATGCTATATATAGTGTGAACTCGTGCAATGTTCGTTTTCTCTGTTCAAGGTTTTCTCAGTGTTATTCAATGTTTTTATATTTAGTTTACTATTACACTGTGTATTCTATGGTATAATTAAATATTTTTGTGCTTAAAAAGCTTTAAAAAAATACATTTACATACATCTCTTACGGTCCGGAACAGATTAATTGTATTTACATACAATCCTATGGGGGAAATTACTTCGGGTCACGACCAAATCAGGTTGCAACCAGAGTTTTGGAACGAATTACGGTCGTGACCCGAGGTTCCACTGTGTTTTACTTGACTTAATAACATTGATGTTTAATATGTAAAAACATAGCTAGATACTATTAACAATCAATATTCTGTATATAATGTAAATACAGCATGTTGAGAATTTAACAGTTTGCCCCACCTGAAAGAGAGCAGCAATGAGCTCATTTGATTATGCAAAGTATTATGGTGGCAAATCTACCTAGGGTTTCCCAAGATCATTAACTGTGTGCCAGGGCTTGGGACTGGGCGGACATCTGTTGCCTACAGAAGGGGATCTAGGAACATAGTCACAAGAGTGAAAATGGTGATCATTCCGGAAATGGTCACTGATGAGGTTAAAAAGCTCCTTGCACCAACAACATCAATGAACTTGGGGCTTGTGGGGTAGACAGAACAAAGCATCGATTGGCAGGAAGAGATGAGGCAACAGAATGGAGACAGAGGTATAGAAGGTGAGAGGAAAAATAAGAATGCATATATATGTAGAATTCAATTGGGGAGCAAGTACGTAAGACATCCAATCAGACAGACAGGGGTTTGAGACCGGCTGAGGTAGGCCCAAAGTTTGTCTGTTTTCTTCCTTGTGTCTTAATTTGCTATTAAAGTCACAATTTTTATAATGTTAACCTTCTTAGAATTTATTCTAGGCTCAGTGAGGAGTCCAGTGTCCCACTGTTTTATTAAATATTAAAACAACTAAATTTACAATTGTTTACATTTCAAAGTGAAAAAGTACAACCACTTAAATGAGTAAATAAAACCTTTAAATCTCTTTTAATGTACTCACTTCCATCAAGTTTCTCTTCATTATTTGTTTCCATTACTACAAATTTCTCACAAACTGCAAAAGTGGGAAGTGTGGATGAAATAAACTGGCCAAACCTATAAAATCATGAAATAAACACACAAGTCACTCTTGTTCTGTCTTTTTTTAAACTGTTCCATAGTTATTATTCATAGTTACACAATCCTACAGTCAATAAATTTTTATTTTCCATTGCAGCATTAACAGCATACACCATCACAAGGAGTTTTAATGGTCTAACAAGATTATAATGTAAAAATGTAACAATTGGAACAGTACAATATTAGGAATAAACACACACATTGCTGAGATAAGAAATTCACCGCTGGTAGGCACCAGGAGGGCCAAGAAAAAGTATCAAAACGTGTACTGCATACATACACGTAGGACTCTGTGGTTTGATGTTCTGAACTTTTCTTTTCACACGATCTTCATGTATTAGCATTTTACTTGATATGTACCTTAAAGGGTACCATACCTGAGTAAATCATTACTATTTGGGAATCCTTGAAGAAGAATACTAAGAACATTACTGATAGCAGTAATGGTAGGCTGTGACAGTGATGAGTCTCTCAGAGTCAGTAGTAATTTGGGGATAAGTTGGAACTCTCTCAGTAGCTTCACATTTTTAGCTGCTTCACTGCAAAGAAAGAGCACAGTATATTAAAGACATCCTCACATCACATAGGATTTCAGTAAAAAAAAATTAAAAATGTCAATATTTAATTGATGCTTTTCTGTTTACTGATTTATGTCCCTACATAATTAACATAAAGTACCATAAACCATACATCCAAAAATAAAAACAATACCAAATTTGCAGTGTTTCAATTACAGTTTAGTTTCTACCTACTGGGCTGGACTTTCACTACACTAAATGTTCATGAAATGCAATTAAACACAGCTATCATTAACAACTGTACTATATCTTATTCATACTCAATAAAATTAGTTAGTGGAGTGCATATTGTCAGCAAAACTTTCATAGCAGCTTTTAAAACTAAAATAACTAATATTAACTAAAGAAAGTAACAACCAGATTACAACCACTGAGATGAGAGACGCTTTGAATCTCATCCTATATCACCCTACATCATCAGCTAAGTCAATGAATACTTGTTTACATTAATGCAGTGTAGCATATGATGTAATAGTAAAACTCATAATCTACTGTATGTTTAGTTAGAAGAAAAGAAATCTGAATAGATCTCATTATCAAAGATGGTTTCAAAAGCAAAAGACTTTGTGCTAGACCTAAATTTGTTTAAATTGCAGAAACTTGTATTTTAAATTTTTAAAACAAGACAATTTTTAACTAAAATACACCATTTCATCTATCCAGTTTCAATATTCATAAACCGTGCACACACAGACTATATATATATATATATATATATATATATATTGTCAGGGATGCCAGGGGCCATGACCGCCGGACGCCAGGAGGGACCGGAAGAGGGTCAGAGCCCTGCCTGGATCACGGGGTTTGCCTTCCGGGTTGCTTTGGGGCCACGGGTCGAGGGCATGGAAGCCCTTCCTGTAGGGGCCCGTGGTCACCGCCAGGAGGCGCCCAATGCCTTGGGACTTGTTTCCCCAGCACTCCCGCCACACCAGGAAGTGCTGGGGAAGATTTATGACGCGCCGGAGAGCAGCCGGAGGACAGCCGCACTTCCGCCACACTTGGGCGTGGCCAGAAGATTGCCGGAACACCTGGGGCTCATCCGGTCCTCCATAAAAGGGGCCGTCTCCATTCATTCGGGGCTGGAGTCGGGTGGAAGTAGGACGAAGCAAGAGGAGTGTGGAGGCGGCCCGAAGAAAGGCATTGTGGCCAGGACTGAGAGTGAAGGACTGTTTTGGGGTTTGTGCACGTGACTGGGTCTTAGTGACCTATTGTTGTGTAAATATTGTAAATAAACGTGTGGTGGTGTTTAAAACAAGATGTCCGCCTGTCTGTGCCCGGGTGCCGTTCACAATATATATATATATATATATATATATATATATATATATATATATATATATATATATATATATATATATATATATATATATATATATTGTAATGGATGGCCGGCCATTTATCCCGGCCAATACCCCCAAGCCGCCAGGTGGAGCCCTCCTTGCAGCGTGGAGGTCCCAGAAGACCAGCAGGGCATCATATACATTGGAGTTTTTATGCAAAGCCCTGCTGGATGCCGTGGGGCCACAGGAGGGAGCTGCAGGGAGGACCGAGGGCTAATTCTAGCCCTGTGACCCGGAGGTTCGTCACAGGAAGAGCGACGGACTTCCGGGTTGAAGAAAAGGACTATTTACCCTGACCCGGAAGGGAAAAGGACTTGTGGACTATTGGGCAGAACACTTCCGTTTCAGGGATTATAAAAGGACTATGGGAACTCCCAGACAACGAGCTGAGTTGGGTGGAAGGGTGGCAACGCGTCTGGGAGCTGGAGGATTGGTTATTTGTTTATTATTGTGATTTAGTGGTGATTTATGAGTATTGTGGAGGAGAGTGTGCTTTGTACACTGTGGGAGAAAAATAAAGTCAACTTGAGGACTTTACCTGGTGTCTGGAGTCGTGGACAGGGGTTCAAGGAGCGAGGGCCTATCGTTCACATATATATATATATATATATATATATATATATATATATATATATATATATATATATATATATACAGGAGTGCAGAATTATTAGGCAAGTTGTATTTTTGAGGATTAATTTTAATATGGAACAAACACAGTGCTATCAGTCAATCCAAAATGTTAATAAACCTGAAACCTGAATGTTTCACAACGGAAATGTGAGTGTGAACATCATCAGGGGAATACATATGCACAATTATTAGGCAACTATTAGTGTGCAGATTTATTATGCAACTAAAGGAAAATGAAAATTTTCCCATCTCACTTGTTTATTTTCATCTGTTATAGTGAGAATAATAAACACCTCAAAATTTACAAATAAACATCTCTGACATTTCAAAAAAAATAAATCAATCAATCAATGACCAATATAGCCACCCTTCTTTCCAATAACAGTCATAAGCCTTTCCATTCATGGAGTCTGTCAGTTTCTTGATCTGTTGACGATCAGCTTTTTGTGGAGCAGTGACAACAGCCTCCCAGACACTCTTCAGAGAGGTGTATTGTTTTTCTCACCCGTAAATCTAGCGTTTAAGAAGTGCCCACAAGTTCTCGATAGGGTTTAGGTCAGATGAGGAAGGGGGGCCATGTCATTATTCCTTCATCTTTAAGGCCTTTACTGGCTGGCCACGCAGTGGAGAACTTCGATGCAAGTGATGGAGCATTGGCCTGCATAAAAATCATGGTCTTTTTCCTGTATCACTGTTTGAAGAAAGTGTCTTCGAAAAACTGGCAGTAGGTTTGGGAGTTGATTTTGAGTTCATCTTCAATGCAAAAGGTCCAACTAGCTCATCTTTAAAAATACCAGCTCATACCAGTACCCCACCTCCACGTTGGAGTGGAGCTCTGTGCCCATTACTGATCCACAGGTCCATCCATCTGGTCCATCAAGAGTCACTCTCATCTCATCGGTCCATAAAACCTTTGAAAAAAATCTGTCTTCAGATATTTCTTGGCCCAGTTTTGACGTTTCAACTTATGTTTCTTGTTCAGTGGTGGTTGGGTTTCAGCCCTCCTTACCTTGGCCATGTCTTTGAGCACTGAACACCTTGTACTTCTGGGCACTCCAGGTAGGTTGCAGCTCTGGAATATGAAAGTACTGGAGGATAATGGGTTCCTGGTAGCTTCACGTTTGATTCTTCTCAAATCTTTGGCAGCTAATTTGCGTGTTTTGTTCTCAACACGTTTCTTGCGACCCTGTTGACTATTTGCAACAAAATGTTTGATGGTTCTGTGATCACACACCAATATCTTAGCAATTCCAAAAGTGCTGCATCCCTCTGAAAGACTTTTTACAATTTTTGACTTTTCAGAGTCAGTTAAATCTCTTTTTTGGCCCATTTTGCCTGAGGAAAACTAGCTGCCTAATAATTCTGCACACCTTGATATAGGGTGTTGATCTCCTTAGGCCACACCCTCCCTCATTACACAAATACACATCACCTGACGTGCTTAAATCCAATAAGCATTCAAGTTAATACAGCTTAGGCCCACCTCCAGCAGAACTTTGACCATGTCCCAAGGTAGTCCAAATGGGCCATGTTACGTGCCTCTATCGTTGAGGTGGCTGTGGCCGTAGGGTGGTGGCAATCCCCGAACCCGTTGGTGGACACCGGCGGTGAGGGATGCCATCAAGCTGAAGAAGTCCTACAGGACCCTTTTGTCCTGTGGAACTCAGGAGGCATCTAATAGGTACCGGCAGGCTAAGCGGAATGCGGCTTCAGTTGTTGCTGAGGCAAAAACTTGGGTGTGGGAGGAATTTGGGGAGGCCATGGAGAACAACTTGGAGCGGAAGCAGAGAGCGGATCAGCGAGCGGAAGCAGAGAGCGGCGGCGGCTCCCACAGGCATGTAGCCCTTCGAAAGCACCCGAGCAAGTTCACCTGAGGTAAAGCCAGCAGCTGACCAGTAGAAATAACCGGCAGTGAGAAATTAAAGTCGATCGCTCAGCGGGTGGTGGAAACTTAAAGCGGCGGTGATTCAGCTGAACACGGAAAGCGCGAAGCACCTATAAAACGGCAAAGATGACTTCAACATTTAATGTAAGTTCTATCTGCTCTCTGCCCATCGAGGGCACGTTTATATGTTGTGTGTCCTGCAGTATGTACAGCTCAGGTTTTCCGGCCGACAGTGCAGATAGCTTCACCTGCCAAAAATGTTTAGTTAATTTAGAGTTGGTCGGGAAAATACGCAAATTGGAGGACTGCGTTAGGAATCTGATAGCGATTAGGCAAACTGAAAATTGGATCGACTCGGTTTGTTTAAACAATTCGGCTACATCTGATTCGGCTTCAGTCTCTCCAGGTCCCACTGTAGTCAGTGCGAGGCCGAAATCAGCAGCACCAATTCAGCCACAGGGCGAGTGGGTAACAGTAAGACGGGGTCTAAGAATCCAAAATTTAGTCCCCAGCACCCAGGTCACCAATTCGGACCCAGAACAGGTTCTCAGCTCTCCGCAGCCTGTGGAAACTGAGAATAATAAAGTGCTCATAATTGGCGATTCCATAGTGCGGAATGTTAGAATTCCAAACTATGTTAAACCAGCAGTTAATGTTAAGTGCCTTGCAGGGGCCAAGATTTCTGGCATAAAGGCGCATTGGACCGTGTTGCCGACGATGAAGTATCTACCTTATTGCTGCATGTCGGCACTAATGATATTTATTTACAGCAATCTGAGGTATTAAAGCGAACTTCATCTCTATGCACCAAAGCTAAAACAAAATGTCGGAATTTAATTGTATCTGGTCCCTTACCAAGATTATATAGAGGGGATGTGATTTATAGCAGATTGCATTCCTTTCACTGCTGGCTAGAAACCTGGTGTGCAAATAAAAGCATAGCATTTGTGAACAATTGGGATGATTTTTGGAAAGCCTGGATTTTTCAGAAGAGATGGTCTTCATCCTAACTGGAGGGATCTTATGTATTATCCCAAAATATGGCAGCAAAACTGCCTGGTTGACTGATTAGAGCACCATCCAGGCCGCAGTCATGTGATCTTAAATCACAGGCTGTTCTTTATCCCACCTGTTATTTTCCTGAAGCTGTTACCCATAATCCCTGTTGTGGGGCATCCAGTAAATTTAGTCTTGATACAAACCATAAATTAATTGATAACCAAAAATAAGGTGTATAATTAGACCAAGGGATAAAACCAGACACTCCACCAGGGGCATCTGTAATAGAAATTTAATTCAAATTAAAACAAAAATATATCAGCAGTTCAGAAAGAACCATGCAGTTTTAAATGCTGTTTATTGAACATTCGCTCTCTTGGCACTAAAGCTGTTTTGGTAAATGATATAATATTAAGTACAAAATCTGATCTGTGTCTTCTTACTGAAACCTGGCTTAGTAAATGTGACAATGTTCCCTAGCTGAGGCGTCACCAGATGGATACTCGTTCCTTCATAAGTCTAGAGATTCTGGTCGAGGAGGAGGCCTTGGAATAATTCATTGTAACAAAATGCAAATCACTCCTAAAAATTTAGGCAACTTTACATCCTTTGAGGCATTCATTTTAAATATTAAAACAGATTCCAACACAATTATAGTGCTAGTCTACAGACCACCAGGGCCATATTCATTGTTCATGACTGAATTTAGCAACCTTCTGTCTGATTTGGCTATAAATTATGATCACGTAGTTCTGATGGGGATTTTAATGTACACATTGATGTGGAAACTGACACTTTTAGCAAATGTTTTACTTATTTGTTAAATTCAGTAGGATTTTGTCAGATTGTCAAAGGTCCAACTCATAATCATAACCATACATTAGATTTAATTATAACTTACAAAGTTGAAATTCAAAATTTAAATATTACTCCATTAAATGTAGTTATTTCCGATCACTTCTTAATTACGTTTGATTTAGTTCTGCCCATGCCAGCACTCAGATTAAAACAAAGACAGTCGACATCTAGATTGTAATTCTGCTTCAAAATTTATAGATACCTTGAGTAAGTCGAGTGTAATTGTGGAAAACCATTTAGATCAGTTAACATCAAATGTAAACGTGGAAAACAATTTAGATCAGCTAATATCACATTATAATGTGACCTTGAGAGATGCTCTGGACACAGTGGCTCCCAAAACAAAAGTGATCAAAGCACATAGAAACTCTCCCTGGTTTAATGAAAATACTCGAGCTCTTAAATTAGAGTGTCGAAAACTGGAGCAGATGGAGAACAACAAAGCTACATGTCTTTCAAATTGCATGGACAGAGAGTGTTAATAAATATAAAAGGCCCTCTTTAAAGCTCGCTCAGAATACTATTCTACATTAATAGATAGCAATAATAAAAATCCTAGGGTACTTTTTAGAGCAGTGGCTAAATTAACAAATGGGAATTCAGATCAACAGTGCAAAATACCAACAGATATTAGCAGTACAGACTTTATGAACTTCTTCAATGAGAAAATTAAAAATATAAGATCCCAGATCTCAGCATCACAGTACAAACCAAATACTAGCTTAGCAGACCCTGTCACATTGCATTCAGCACTTTAATAATTTTAATCCTGTAACTCACCAGGAAGTCTTAACTTTAATTACTAAAATGAAGCCCACTACTTGTTCCCTAGATCCAGTGCCAACAAAACTAGTAAAAGTGCAATGGATGTTCTTGCAGCCTATTCTAACATTATCAATAGTTCATTACTGCATGGCACAGTACCTGATGCACTAAAAGTGTCAGTCATTAAACCTTTACTTAAAAAGTCAGACCTAGACCCACACATACTAAATAACTATAGGCCTATTTCAAATTTACCATTTCTCTCTAAAATACTAGAGAAAGTAGTCGCCAGTCAGCTTCAGTCACACCTTACGTGTTACAATTTATTTGAGAAATTCCAGTCTGGCTTTCGCACTGGTCATAGTACAGAAACGGCACTAACACGGGTTGTAAATGACATTCTGATATCCTCTGATGAAGGAAATTCCACTGTAATTATGTTGTTGGACTTAAGTGCAGCATTTGACACCATTGACCATTCTATTTTACTGCACAGGCTAGAAAAACAATGTTGGGCTTACAGGCCCGTGCTCGCTTGGTTCAGTTCTTATTTATCAAATCGATTCCAGTATGTACAGAAATGTGCTGACAGTACTCCATCATTATACACAGAAGTTCAATATGGTGTCCCAGGGCTCAGTACTGGGACCTTTACTGTTTTCACTTTACATGCTTCCACTGGGATCTCTCATTAGGAAACATAATGTTAATTTTCACTCGTATGCAGATGACACCCAGTTATACCTTTCATTTAAATCAAATGAAGTTTCTCCGATGTTGTCTTTAATTAGTTGTGTTAGTGAATTAAAGGAATGGATGAATGAGAACTACTTGTCTTTAAATACAGATAAAACAGAGATGTTAATTGTTGGAGGGAATGACGCTGATCACAGCAATATTTTGTCGTCATTTAACTCAGTTGGAATCCCAATTAATTTTACTGAATCAGCCCGCAATCTAGGAGTTATCTTTGACTCTAGCATGTCATTTAAAGCGCATATTACAAAGTCGTCCAAAACATGTTTTTTCCATCTTAAAAATGTTAGGAAATTAAGGCGCTTTCTAAATAAACAGGATTGTGAGAAATTAATTCATGCATTTATCTCTAGTAGGATTGACTACTGCAATGCGGTGTTCACTGGCTGTTCAAACTGTTCTCTATACAGCCTCCAGTTAATCCAAAATGCGCTGCAAGAATTATTACAAGAACAAGAAAATATGAACACATAACCCCAGTTCTTAAATCTTTACACTGGCTCCCAGTTAAGTTTAGGGCAGATTTCAAAATCCTCCTTTTAACATATAAAGCATTAAATGGCCAAGGTCCGCTTACTTGTCTGAACTTATCATGACTTACAAACCTGAGCACATTAAGATCTCAAGATGCCGGTCTGCTTAGGATTCCAAGGATTAATAAAATAACAGTGGGAGGTCGAGCTTTTAGTTACAGGGCCCCTAAACTGTGGAATGGTCTTCCTGCTTCCATAAGAGATGCCCCTTCAGTCTCAGCCTTTAAATCCCGGCTGAAGACTCACTACTTCAGTTTAGCATATCCTGACTAGAGCTGCTGATTAACTGTACATACTGCATCTCTGTTGTTAGTCATTAGCACTATAACATAAGTAACATGATAATTATATTTGAATACTAACCCTCACCTATTCTGTTTCTTTTCTCGGTACCCAAATGTGGCCATTGGTGCCACGGCCCACCTGCCAAGTTGTTTGCCTGCCTATGGTAAAGTCATCCCTGATGGAGGATCACAGGAATCATGGGAAAGAGGGTCCTTTCATCGAGCAACGTTTCAGCCGTGGCATGGCCAAATGAGGAGGCAGCTAGATGGATGAGGTCTCCAGGACTCTAAAAATATCCAAACCTAATTATGTCATATCATCGACTGTTAAACCGTACTTCTAAAATTTTTATTATTATGCTATCTTAAGGAATTGTTCTGTTGTGTATATTGTATTGTATTGACGCCCTACTTTTGACACCCACCGCACGCCCAACCTACCTGGAAAGGGGTCTCTCTTTGAACTGCCTTTCCCGAGGTTTCTTCCATTTTCCTACAAGGTTTTATTGGGAGTTTTTCCTTGTCTTCTCAGAGAGTCAAGGCTGGGGGGCTGTCAAAAGGCAGGGCCTGTTAAAGCCCATTGCGGCACTTCCTGTGTGATTTTGGGCTATACAAAAATAAACTGTATTGTATTGTATTGTATAAACTGTAACAACTTCCGGACAGCTTCGAAGAAATTCTGATCCACCATCCGGTGTCTCAGGAGGAGAAAGCAGTGCAGTGTCAACACTGTGTACGGTAGGGAATGTGCGCTGCTGACCCCGACTCGGGACGTTGTTGGTCGGTGGGGGGAGTACTTTGAAGACCTCCTCAATGCCACTAACATGCCTTCCAATGAGGAAGCAGAGCCTGGGGACTCAGAGGTGGGCTCCCCCATCTCTGGGACTGAGGTCACTGAGGTGGTCAAAAAACTCCTTGGTGGCAGGGCCCCGGGGGTGGATGAGGTACCCCTGGAGTTCCTCAAGGCTCTGGATTTTGTAGGACTGTCTTGGTTGACACGCCTCTGCAACATCGCATGGACATGGGACAGTGCCTCTGGATTGGCAGACCGGGGTGGTGGCCCCCATCTTTAAGAAAGGGGACTGGAGGGTGTGCTCCAAATACAGAGGGATCACACTCCTCAGCCTCCCTGGAAAAGTCTATTCTGGGGCCCTGGAGAGGAGGGTCCGTCAGATAGTCGAACCTCGGATTCAGGAGGAACAGTGTGGTTTTCGTCCTAGTCGTGGAACAGTGGACCAGCTGTACACCCTTGTCAGGGTCCTGGAGGGTTCATGGGAGTTTGCCCAACCAATCTACATGTGTTTGTGGAGTTAGAAAAGTCATTCGGCCATGTCCCTTGGGGAATCCTGTGGGGGGGTGCTCCAAGAGTATGGGGTACTGGACCCCCTGATAAGGGCTGTTCGGTCCTTGTACAACCGGTGTCAGAGCTTGGTCCGCATTGCCGGCAGTAAGTCGAACCCATTTCCAGTGATACGGGACTCCGCCAGAGCTACCCTTTGTCACCGAATCTGTTCATCTTTTATGGACACAATTTCTAGGTGCAGGATTAGGTCACTGCTTTTTGCAGATGATGTTGTCCTGTTTGCTTCATCAGGCTGTGATCTTCAGCTCTCTCCGGAACGGTTCGGAGCAGAGTGTGAAGCAGCTGGGATGGGAATCAGCACCTCCAAATCCGAGACCATGGTCCTCATTCGGAAAAGGGTGGAGTGTCCTTCTCATGGTTGGGGGCGAGATCCTGCCCCAAGTGGAGGAGTTTAAGTATCTTGGGGTCTTGTTCACGAGTGAGGGAAGAATGAAGTGGGAGATCGACAGGCAGATCGGTGCGGTGTCCGCAGTGATGCAGGCTCTGCATCGGTCTGTTGTGGTGAAAAAGGAGCTGAGTCGTAAGGCAAAGCACTCAATTTACCGGTCTATCTACGTTCCTACCCTCACCTATAGTCATGAGCTGTGGGTAGTGAACGAAAGAACGAGATTGCGAATACAAGCGGCTGAAAAGATTTTCCTCCTCTGGGTGTCTGGGCTTTCCCTTAAAAGATAGGGTGAGAAGCTCAGTCATCCAGGAGAAGCTCAGAGCAGAGCCACTGATCCTCCGCATCGAGAGGAGTCAAATGAGGTGGCTCGGGCATCTGATCAGGATGCCTTCCTGGACGCCTCCCTGTTGAGGTGTTCCGGGCACATCTAACTAGGAGGAGGCCCTGGGGAAGACCCAGGACACGCTGCAGGGACTATGTCTCTCGGCTGGCCTGGGAACGCCTCGGGATTCCCCCAGAAGAGCTAGAAGAAGTGGCCAGGGAGAGGGAAGTCTGGGCATCTCTGCTCAAGCTGCTGCTCCCACGACCCGATCTTGGATAAGCGGAAGAGGATGGATGGATGGATATAGAGATATATATATATATATATATATATATATATATATATATATATATATATATATATATATATATATATATATATATATATATATATATATATCTCCATCCATCCATACACATATACACACACACACACTCACATTTCCATGCTGCAGCTGTTTTTTTTTGGACCTTATCATACTTGGCTCAACAAAAGCATGTGGTGAAAAATATAAAAATGCACACATTCAAGTCATCACCTTGTCCTTTCTATCAGATATTCACTGTTATTTTTTATCAAAATATATGTAAACCTCTCTTGCCTACAGCACAAGTAGTGGGTTATTCCTTCTATCTCAGAGAGTTGCTGCTGTGAAAAGAGCAGGAATTTAATTTAACTTTCCTACCCAAGCTGCAGCAGATATTAGACTAATAGGAAAACACATGTTATCTTCCACAGACTAACAACTCAGTAAAGGCTTTGTAATGGCCGACCCCTTACCTAGCCGGCAGCTACACTTCCAAGACCTGTGGCCTGGATAAATTACTGAGATGAATCTTATAAATCAAGCCATACCTCTAACAAAATTTTCCCCACAATCGGTGGTTTAAACATAAGCACACAAAAGCAGATAAGTAAAAATAAGTGAGCAAATATATTAAATGAACACAACACTACTACACATTCCCCATGAAAAAATATATATGTAGATATGTATATCCCTCCACCAAACTAACAACGTGACAACACCATATATACAATATCAAAACCCTCCCTTGTCCCAGTAACATAACAAACACAAAACACAAATAATGATGAATGAATATGGAAAATGCCAATGATAGTGAACTTGACTCAAGTATACAATTGTCCTGAATACGGATGACTGGCCAACAGATAAGTGATGAGTTTGAATTTCCCGGAAAAAATGGAGCAACCTCACCGTGAATCCGCGGTGTGTGGTGGATAATGTAGTCCAACCTCGCGGTCTCTGGCGATGATTGAATTGATGCAAGTCCGGCAGAATGAAAAACAAACAGGATCCCACAACATGATGTGGAAAAATAGCAGGTGCTGGTGGTTCGTTGTAGTGAAATGTAATCTCAGTCTTTTACCTTCCTCTGTTCCTGATTGTTTATATAGTAATGAGCTGGATGTAATTGATTGCTTGTAAACAGGTGTTTTCCATCTATGGGGTCCCTCCATCATCCATTCCCTCTGTATTTACAGGGACAACATTCACTGATGCACACATGATAAACAGCAAACGGGACGATGGAAACAAAACTCACTCGGCACAAACATTGACAACACTATTACCACTATGTAACCCCACTACAGCTTGGCATCAATTGTTTCAGGGAACAATTGCCATTATCTGTCCAATTCAAAATTGGTCCCATATTTTCACTAAAGCAGGTTCATATTAAGATCCAAATTCACAGGCACTGGTCAGACAGAACTTATCAAAGGCATCCAAATCAACTTATGTCCTTCTTAACTGCCACCTGGAATAGCTAATACTGACATTCAGACAGGTGTTGTTTTTACACTTTTTATGAGGAATTGCATGTAATATGGGACTATTAGTTACCCAGTATAGTTACAATTTAATTTACATAGTTTTGTCTTGTCACTCAATTTGTGTAGTGCAGTGGTTCTCAGACTAAGCCCTGGGGACCCCCTGTGGCTGCAGACTTTTGTTCCAACCTGATTCACAATAAGTTATAATACTTGATAATAACTGATCTCATTTAGCTGGCTGTTTGTTTTCTTTCCCTTCTCTTATTCTACATTGAGAAAAGCACAGCAGTGTGATTCTTACATTTTTAAGACATTTAGACATATTTCTATTTTTTGCTATTGCTTTAAATACTTGACTCTTTTTTGTTTCTTTCCTATTATTTTTCCCTTAATTGTTTGTAGTCTACTACCTTTATTGAATCCTAATAGTGAAAATTAAAGACAACCAGGAGAACAACACTAAATGATGAAAGGTTGCAACTGCTTCAGCATCAGCTATTTAGTCAAAAAAGGAAAGTCAGATTGGAGATTAGGATAAACATAAATAATAAACGCATTATCCACATATAACTGCCTAATTTTTGTATTAACGCACATACTTTTGTAATTTCTTCATTTACCCCAAAACAAAGAAACTGGGAAATAACAGCTCAATTAATCAGGCTAGGAGTCCAATTAAAAAACAGAAGTTGATTGGAACAAAAACCTGCAACCCAAGGGCAGAGTTTGGGAGTCACTGGTATAGACTGACTGGTTTCTCCTCAAGATTTGTATACCATATTTGTGCTTTTTCTACGTACCTAAAAAGTAACACCCTTCCCAGTAAATAAATCTCTTTTCAGTTGTAAAATCATACTTAATGAGAGGTTCATATATTATAATAGAAATTATGTTTAAAAGTGTACTATATATGTAGTGGAGAAATTAACAGGATGCTTTTATTTTACTTTAAATGTTTATTATTTAGGGTGACATGGTGGCACAGTGGTAGCACTGTTGTGTCCTGGGCCCTCCCTGTGTGGAGTTTGCATGTTCTCCTTATGGGTCTGCATGGGTTCCTTCCGGATGCTCCACTTTAGTCCCACAGTCTGAAGACATGAAAGTTAGTTGGATTGGCGATACTAAATTAGCAGTGTGCAGTTGTGGAATGTGTGTGTGCTTGACCCGGGGGTGGACTAGCACCCTGTCCAGTGTTTGTTTCAGCCTTGTGCCCTATGGTAGCTGGGATAGTCTCCAGCATGCCCCACGACCCTGTTCAGGGAGGCAACCTGGACCTTGATTTCTCAGTCTGGATCCATATACTACCCTCTGTTGGCCAGGCAATCTCCCATTGCTAATGCAGGCTTCACTGGCCCCACTCTCTTAGTGAGTCATGCATTCCTGGTTTTATGCTTCTACTCTGGCTGCATCTAGCTATTTATCCCACTGCCCCCCACTGTATATAGCCCCTACAGGACATAATATAACATTCTGAAACCTGATTTAACCAACTGAAGGCGTCCTGTATACCATACGGTAATTACAGGACTCAGGTCCCCCACTGCCTGTGTCATTCCTTCTGCACCAGCATTACAATGCATATTTATCACCACTAACAGCATAAACTTTCCCCTCTCTGTAGATGCTTTATTCTGTGCTGGGCCACCCTTTTTACCTGACTATCCTTCATCTACCTAGTCACCCACCAAAAGTGTTTAAAATACATGATTCAAAATATCACAGTCACAGTATTAAATCAATTACAAAAGTGAACTGTCCCAAGTGATTAATAACTGACAGGCTTTACTTTATGGATGTCATTCTGTCATATGACAAGTGACTAAAAGGTAATTCTGTATAAAGGACAGTATAAAGGAAAAATGACTTATAATAACAGATGAGGAATTAAGAATAAGCATAAAATCTTTATGGTTTCGGACCTCCTCTTGAATTACCCACTACCTTGTCCACTTGATCATCTCCCCTCACATCTCCTTTAAGTCATCTCCCCCTCACTCATTCCTGCAATTACACACATCATTAACACCTAAACCAGCTCAGGCACATTTCCCACCATCTTCAAACATGCTCTGATAACCCCACGTCTCAAAAAACCAATACTCAATCCATCCCAAATAAAAATTACAGGTCTATCTACTGTATCTAATTTCATTTCTTTCCAAAACACTTGAACTTGCTGTTTCTAACCAGGTCTCTTCTTTCCTTGTATAGAATGGATTGCTTGATACCAACCAGTCCTGCATCAAGAGGAACCACTAGACTGAGACGGCTCTATTGACTGAGGTCGACCAGCTATAGCGTGCAAGAACCACCAAAATGTCATCAGTCCTGATACTTCTAGATTTCTCTTCTGCCTTTGACATGCTGATCTGTGAAATCCTTCTTGCCAGCACCGAATCGGTGCTGGCTCCTCTACGTCTCCCTCTGTATACCCCCTTGCTGGGCTCCATCATCCAATCTCATGGGTTCTCTTATCAGTGCTATGCAGATGATACACAGATGTACTTGTTTTACATTATCAGCTAGAGTATCTGCATGTCTTACCGACATCTCAACCTGGATGAAGGACCACCATCTACAGCTCAACCTGGTAGAAAACAAGCTTCCTGTGATCTCAGCCAGTCTGTTCAATTCACCATCACTGTACAACTTGGCTCACTGTTGCTAAACCTGACAAGTCAGTACGCAACCATGGGATAGTGACTGATGAGCAGGTATCTTTTTCTGACCAAATTTTTACTGTTTCTCGTTCAAGGTTCAGACTGTACATCATCTGCAAGATCAGACCTTATTTAAAAGAGTATGCAGCACAATGTCTGGTTGAGGCTCTGATCTTGTTGTGTCTGGACTACTGTAACTCGCTTCTGGCAGGAGTACCCACATGTTCTATTAAGCTACTGCAGATGATCCAGAATGCAGTGGCCCACCTTGTATTTAACCAGCCAAGATGGACACATGTAACTCCTCTCTTCAGGTCGCTACATTGGCTCCCAGATGTACAGTAGTCAATTGGTCAACACCTGAGTATATGGAGACACTGGTGAAGTGCAATGTTCCTTTTCGCCAACTCAGGTCTGCCAGGGAGCAGCGCCTGGTGATGCCACCTGTGCGTTATATCAAGTCTCAATCCAGACTCTTTTCCTGTGTAGTTCTCAGTTGGTGGAATGGGTTACTCATCTCCATACGTACTGCTGACTCCCTCAATGTATTTAAGAAGCGATTAAAGACCCATCTGTTCTATATATATATCTGTCTATTTGACTGAAGAGAAGAAAAAAAACACCCTATGCTCTATGATCTTTTATACTGTTGAATAATTTGTTGTTTAAGTTTAATTACGTTATTGATTATAATCTATGATTGTGAATTATTAGTGATTACATCTTTTTATAGGTGGGAATCAACTTTTGGTACACTGTCCTATTACACTTCCTGAACAAACAGGCTATAGCCTAATGTTTCTCGATTATTTTTACCTCTGTTGTAAGTCGTTTTGGATAAAACGTCTGCCAAGCAAATAAATGTAAATGTAAATTAGCTACTAGATATAGGGAAAATAGCTGCTAAGCTATTCGGTAAACTCACCTTGATTCTGTAAGCAGTTCAATAAAGTGCTCAAACAAAGACAAATGTAGCTCATATGGTGCATGAAGCCAAACCTACAACAGAAACAAAATAAAGTATCATATATAACTAGCTGCAATACATGGTATTAAGTTAGTTTATTTAAAATATTTCTAAAAGAGGTAATCTAGGTTGAAACAAAACACAAATTGCATACTTGACAACAAAAAAGGTGTTTTATTATTCAGTTTAAAATATTTGTTGAGTAGTGCTGCTGTCTGCACTGGTTTACCTCTGAGCACTCCATGTTTTCTGCCACATCACCAAAGACTAAATAGACAATGTGATAGGCTCCGATTAGAATTAAGTGTGTTTGAAAATGTAATGTTACATCTGACCCAGTATGAAATCTGTGTAGAATGTATTTTAAAACGTTTAAAAGAAGGAGTAGGAATTCAAAGCCTCTTTCATCTATACAAAATGCACATAAGTTAAATTAACAAAAAAAAGAAATTGAATATTTTACTTCTTGATGCATCTTCTGCTTAGACAAAAATGTTATTATCGCTTTTGTTTTACATTTTTGCTGTTGCTATCGTGCCAGACTCATAGAATAAAAAGCATTACATCCTGTCATGTTTTATTTTCTTGCCGTCAGGTTCGATATTTTGTATATGAAAGGGTAGGGTGATTGTCTAGGGCAGTCTTTTTCAAGATCACTCCCCCCAAGACTACAGGGTGGTCAAGATCTAATTATGTAGATCCAGATCGTCTGGATGACTTTGATTTATGCGGGGACAATTCCATTTGGGCACGAAGACAATTCTTCATGTCGTCAGTTTGCACACTTCTTGATGGTCCGGGATTTTCCGGGTGATTTTTTATGTAATAAACTTAATAAGTTATAGCGTAATGAGAATTGCATAATTAGATCTGGAGCACCCTATACAATTTTTAGGATCCTTTTTGATTTCCTCAATGACTTTAAGCTATGCCTTTCAATTAACTCTGTGAAACTGGCTACTTCTTGGAAGATTCACTACTTTTCCATTTTTTTAATTGGAGATTATGGTTTTTACTGTGTTTTGTTTGGGGATAAACAAAGTGTTACAAATAGATTTGTAGTATTTTCCAGACTGATAGATATCAACAACTTTTTTCTGATCTCTTCTAGAACTTCCCATGATTTTGGCATTGTGGGCCCCATGCTAGAAAATTGACTCTGATGGTAAAAGTGATGTGATTATTTTAAGTGAGGTATGGTGTTAGTAAAGAATACATTGCTATGACAAAGCAAGGCTGTGTTTAATGAAATGGCCCTAATTTCTGTTTAACTTGGGTGATTTAACTAATGGGCAATATATTTTCAAAGAGCACCAGTTTGTGGTGGATAACTTTGTTCAGCTGAAAAATCAAAAACTAGTGTTATTTATTCATTAAAATGTCCTTAATCTAATATCATATTTTAGTTAAAGACCTGAAAACATTCTGTGTCAAACATAAACATTAAAAGAAGAATTTAAGAAAAGGGGACAAATATTTTGTCAAGGCATGGCAGTAAAAGAAAAACTGACAATTTTTACATTACACAAAAAAACATACACAGTGCAAACGTTAAATAACCATTCTGAACCATAAATTTGAAAATCACTGGCATTATCCACTTTGAGCATTACCTACTTAACTAATTATATGAGGCTAGTGCAATATTACATGCTTTACACTGAACTCAATATATGGATATCTCAAGAATCTGAAATGCAACCATTCTGCATGAGGATTAAGATTCAAGAAAATATGCTGCATGAAGTACACATTTACAGGTTTTAGAAATTAACTGACTTGTTTTTGTGGTTTTATGACAGCCAAATTAACCCAGCACTTGCAAATATTGAAGGTCCACTGTAAAATATGAAAAGTATGAAAAAACTGAGACCCACTTCTGTCAACAGAAAATTCAGTATGAATGAATAATATAGTTTAAATGATTACTATAGATGTGATCTAAATCACCATTTTAGTTATACTTTGCTGTTTTAGGCAGTGGAATGGGTGTCAACTTAGCACGCAGACTCAGGCTGCAGTAAATAATCCTCTCACTAGAGTTTTCTGTGAAATTGCATGATGGAAGTGGTAGATCAGTTGAGTATCCTTCTATATAAAAGCGGTCGGGATTGTCCTTCCGTCCCGTGAGTACTACGCAGGCGTGGAGTTTCACACATGCCCTGTCCATTTTGCAAAACACGATGGGATTTGTAGTTTCGTTTTTCGAGGTAACAGATGATTTTCTACTCCAGACTGTGCGATATCTTCTTCTTCTTTCTTACTATATAAAAGCGGTCGGGATTGTCCTTCCGTCCTGTGAGTGAAAAGCGTAGCAATATTCCGCTTATCACAGACTTACTACTTGCAGCTTGCGGTACGAAGCGACATGATGTGAGCAGAGTTCTGGTGCTCCCATCGTTCCCTTGCTTTTGTGCGCGATGCGCTGGAAAAATAGACAAAATTATGTCTCTGGAAATAATTAATGTTGATGGAGTACAAATGCCTCACCGCGTAGTAAATATCAGGGGGGTTCAAAAGGGCGACCTCAATATAGAAAAAAAAGTTTAAATTTCATCACAAAAATAACAGAAACTATGAGTATTAAAGTAATACCGCTCAAATGTTAACCAAATTAACAAGTTTGTATAAAATATCAAATTGATCTACATATTGAATTGCCTTAAGAAGTGGTCAACTTAAAAGTCGGTCGCCTTAAAAGGCGGGTCAGCCTAGTCAACAAAATATTAAGTGCTCTTTAAAAAGGAAATTTTAAAGTCATTAAAAAAAACAGACATATGGTAGCTATTTTCAATTGTGGTTGATAAGAAAGGATATTGCCTGCCATTTGTAGGATGCAATGCATCTTTAAAAGTTTTAGCATACAACATCCTTAAGTCAGTCATCCGTGATAAAAGGAGTCATGCACTCACTGTTATCACTAGAAAAATTGTGGTGTCAGTGACCTAAAAAAAATCCAACAACCTAAAAGGTGTGGATTTTATGTGTCAGGATATACAATCACATGATATGGTGTTTGGCAGCACTTTTGTAGCTCTATCGATAGCACCAGTGTGTAAACAGAGAAGGCATAAAATCCAGAAGCGGGAATTGAAATTAAAATGACACCTATAACAGAAGCAAAACAGTTTCCTCTGACAACCAATGATAACAAGTGGTCTTTACTGCTTTGTCGACCATGGAGTAAGAAAGTTTCTGCTCTGTGGAGGTTGACAATACTTAACTGCAGTGCCCACATGTTAAACATGTTTCAATCAAGTCTCCTCTTCAGCAGTTGTGGTAAGAGCATCTGAGGTTATTCATATACTGACCGATGTTAAAATATTGGTTAAATATTTCAAACACTGCAGTCAGCATTTTTCTGATAAATATGTGGAGTGTGACAATATTTATCAAATAATGATGAGTGGGAAGGACAGACATTCTTGTGATTTGAGTAAAAAGGGAACAGACAAGGATATAAGGGGACAGATAAGGATACATTATGATAATGAGAGAGAAAACACCTTTTAGAAATTTAAATTTGATTTAATTCCTAAGCTGATGGAATTGTTTAAAAATTGACAAAGAAAAAAGTAAGTGCTCTGCACTCATTATATTTATATAGAAATCTGGTTACAATATGCAATCTGCAAAGAAACCAAATCCAGAAAAAAATAACAACATAATAAATATCAATATTGGACACACAAAACATTAGAACAGAATATGAATATACCGTAGTTGCAAGCATATTGAAATAAAAGTTAGGCACAGCAAACTGATCTATATAAATGAGATAAAAAAACAATGCTACAGATACTTCAAGAAATTAAAATCAATTATTTCTTAGATAACATTTGTATCCACATATGGAATAATATCTTTGGAATCTCATTGAAAAAAATCTTACCTCAAAATCACAGAGCAGATCCTGAAATGCAGTAGAATTTGGAATGATAGATGTTTCGTGACCACTGTCAACAGTCCCCACCAAAGAGAATGTGAGGTGAAGGATATGACTATTCAAAAGGGAACGCTTCTTCTTGAGCAGCATGGCCAACAGCTACAAAGACAAAATACTAAATGTTTAAAAGCAAAGAATAGTAACTGTTGCATAATTACAGAATAGCAAAAATTATAAAATACATTTATTAATTGAAATGGTATCTGGACTGCCCCAGTTGAGCCTGAATGTGTGCAGAATCTGTGACTTAACTCTTGACAGTTCTCAAACTGCTGGTTAGTGAGATGCACTTAAACGTGAAACAAATGTTATTTAAAAAGAATCATTCTAAATACCACCAACCCAAGAGTATGAAATGTTAGAAGGTGATGTTAAATGATTTGTACATTGATGGTCAAAACACATACTTC